>NC_071327.1:75454413-75787330 GCF_943734725.1 Anopheles marshallii | reverse complement strand
GATTGCCCTGCGTAAGTTGGTTCGCAAACAAATTTTGCAACCTGTATCAGGAGTTGGTGCTGTGTGCTGGTATCATTTTCTTATTATTTGATCAAAAACTATGAAACCTGCTCCAAGAAACTCCCTCGATGCCTTCCGCTCCAAGTCCCCGGTCAGCAAAGAGGGCTGGCTATCCTTCCATTCGGTTTTGAATATCACATTTCACAAACGCTGTAGTGCCAACTTTGTACACATAGCTTTCCATAGCACCATCGATCGTCCAGGTGGGCAAAGTAAAGAAAAGTCATCATGACCCCCCCCCCCCCCCACGCCCCTCCTCTGGTGAAAAACTCAAACTTTCCATATTTTGTTTTTATGTCCACTCTCTCCCCCCCGGTCCGAGATGAGTAAGCGGGAAAGTTTTCTCCCGCTCTTCAGGCCCAAAATATGACCGGTCGTTCGAAAATCGATCATCTTCTGGTGTGATCTTCGTACCTTCGCTTCCAAAGATTAATCGGTCGCTAGGAAAAACACAGTCACACCCGGTCAAAGGATTAAGCGGAGACGGTTGTGTTGCGTGTGTTGCTCTATTTCCCTTGCTTGTCCTTTTTCTTTCCCTGCCCATTCCTAGCAGTGGTGCCAACTCATCGTGACAACGCAGCACTGGCTGGCTGGAAAGAAGCTGAATGGGACGCCCAACAGCCTACCAAGCGATAACCTGCCAGGCGCAGGCGAAGAAGTCGAACGATAATTGAGTTCCGGTCGGTGCACCGGCACGATCAAACCAGCTCGCTTCTAAGCGCTTCGTTTGCTTCCTTCCCGCACTCATAACGTGAACACCTCGCCCCACGAATCACCCCACACGACCGTTCGATGCTGGGAGAGTTTCACCGGATATTTGAGAAGGTTTTTAAAACTTTAATCCCCTTCAAGTTACTTTTTTTTCTTTCTGCGATCGTGTTCACTAGTGCCGTGTAGCCGTGTTGTGGTTCTTATGTGCGTATTTTTTTTCGTCTGTTCTTTTTTGTGTTGTTATTTTATTTTTCACCTTCCAACCGCTTTAACCGTTCCACTGTTTTGCTTCTTTTTTAAGCCGTGAACTCGTTGTCCACGTCTAACCTGACATTTGGTAGAGGTTAGGTTTTGTATACCCATTTTTGGGCATCGCCACGCAAAAAGGACATTTTACAATTTTTTGACGCTGCTCCGTTTTTGTAACATTATTTTATATCAAATATTTTTTTTGCTTGATACATTCTACTCTTAACTACTTAAAAGCAGCAAGCGTGTGTTACTTGTCCTTAAGTCTGTCTCCTATTTGGAGCATTATGTACTACATTAATTTCTGGTTCAAGTCCTTTTTATGGTTAACGAACCTTTTATCCTGCAATTACTATAAGCTTTTCCATTGCGATATTCCCTGCATAGCTGGATGTGCCTTTTCCTCTAACAAATAAACGTGCTTAGCAACGTCGGTTGCGTGCACATCCCGGAGCACAAGGAAATTGCTCGTCTAGATACCCGTGCCCGTTGCTACTGTTCCGCAAAGGCTTCCTTCGATTGAATCAATTTCATTCATTTCCCCCATTTTAATTGGCTTGCCCTATTCGTTTGCCTTACGCTTTCCTGTCCATTCCTACCAGAATGTCCTAGTTTTCAGTTTGTTGTATGATTTGTTTTTTTTTTCATCCTATCCCTATCTACTTTCATTTGATTTTCATTGATTTTGTTTTGCACACTCCCTGACCCGGGGCAAGTGCTGCGATCCAATTTTCTCCCCATCTCTCTTCACCTAATCCTGGTTGGGTTCTTCGTTCGTTTATCACCAATTAAGTTTTGATTGCCTTCCGTACCACTGTGAGTGTGGCTCAAATCTACTGAAAGACCAAAAAAAACAACGACCAAATAAACAAACACTCAAAATCAAAAGTTCCCGTGACCGGGAACTGTGGCAGCGAGCAAAGCAATGTCAGGTTTTGTTGATTTTATCCAATCTAATCTATTTAAATCTTTTTCTAGTATTTTCAGCGAGTCGTTTCGCAATGATTTCGCTTACTTTCAGTATGCCTCACTGTTTTGAACGATACTTTCAGTAGATTTGTGCAACTTGTTCCTTATTATCCTGTTCTTACTTATTTTCGTATCTACTTTATTCGCTTTTTTCTGTAGTAACATTATGTCGTTCGGCCTAATTAGCTAGATGGTGCGATGTGCTTTAGATATGGAAATTATTACTCTGCATTCGCCTTGGTATGGCAGCAATTAATGATGGAAAATGGCGTCAAAAGTTGATTGCTGCTAATCATTGCGGATGTGGTTATAATGTGGCTCAATGTTTTTGGCTTGTTTATGGAAAATTATAGCTAGAGTAGCGCAGAGAATCAAAATTTTATTACTACAAATTTAATAACATTTAACTTTTGAACTCTTTTTGTGTTTAACATTTCGTTCTTATGTGTCTTAATTATTTTTTACTTGTTACACATCTTCCCAACTAAATTGAAACACGCCCCTCACATCTGTTTTATGAAATTAGATAAACACCACAACTTCCCACAAAACACCCCGAAACAATATTCCTTTCCTTCCCCGAAAACCCATCAAAACACTTCCTAACAAAAACAACAAAACAGCATTCGCTAACTTAAACATCGCATAATCTTCTTTTCTTCTTCAATTTACCCAATTCTTAACTACACAAAAACTCATTTTTAACCATTAATCTGGACGAAATGGCTGTGCCGCCATCAGCGTTCGAACAAGAAAAACAAACTGGACGGAAAATCCTTTACAACACTGGCAAATAAGTTGCTCTTACGCCAGTTGTTTTTGCGCAGTGGCGAGTGAAAGCTAAGCCTGTACAAAAATACACCGATGGATGGCTAAAGCTGGTGGCAAACAACAAACGCCCACAGCGCCAGGGCATTTGGATGATTGTAAAGTATCAGGATTTATCGCGAAAGTTTATCCCGGTGAGATGAACAATTCCACCGAAACAGCTTGTGATGATGGGCGGCAGGATTTTGGTTGAACTTTGCTTTACAACAGTTGGTTCTCATTCGGTTCAAATATAATCTACCAAAATTGACAAATTTTAGTTACAAACGTACAGTTCCAAGCCACAATGGAACAATGCAGGCTTAAAAGCTACAATAAAGTGACGCAAAAAACATCCTTGTATATAACATGGTCAACAGCGCTATCGTTAGGTAAGCAACCACCTTCTGCTGGGTACCACCTGTTGTTGGATACGTGCGGTGGAAGTTTCAATTCGCCTCCCATCAGCACTCAGCAGAAGAAAATGCTGAAACGAACAATGCTTCGGTCGAGTGTCACCTGAAGGGAAAAGCGCCTGGATATTAAATACAACAACGGCAGCAGGAAAAAAACACCCAATTCTTTCCACCCATTCCCACGCGTATGATGGCTACCGAGGCGACGAACAGAACCGAACACTTCCACGCCTGTACGTAGTCTGTTGTAGTCTCCGTCACCATGTTTACACCCTCAAGTGTATGGCCTCGGGTAAGATTTGTGCCTTCACCGCACAAACAAGCTCTCTCGGCCGTATTAACAACATCAGCAACAGCAACACCACCACCACCCATTTGGGCAAACAATGTGCCAACCTCAAGAGCATAGAGAGCTCGTGTCTTTCTCCGATAGAATAGGGGTTTGTTTTTCTTTTCTTCGGCGGTTGTTTTTCACGGTACGTATCGGTGCCAGAATGAAACCCGCTCACCATCCACCATCCACCGAGGTGGGTCAGAATATCCGCTGTAAGGACACACACTTCGTACACCAGGCGGCTCAATTTGATCAGATTTATATCGATTCGAGCGAGTGTGAGGGTTTTGTGTGGCGTAATGTGAGACGTATCTGTCGATACGTCAACGGTTCAGGCTGCCCCGGGAAAGAGCGAAAGCGAAAGTAGAGAATAAAAGCCATTCCGAAACCCAAATCAAGCCCTACCCGGTGATGGATTTCAAGGGAATACCCGGCACATCCTTGAGTGTGTGTGTGTGTCTGTGTAGCTTGCGTTGTGTAATGGAACTGCCGGAGAAAATCTTTCATCGGTTTGGGAAAATAAAGCTTGACAAATCGAAGCGACGCGCGGGCGCGATTATGTTGACCCAGATGTGGCCCGATTGTCGAGCCGATTAATGGGAAGGAGTTTTCACACGGCAAGGATTTTGGGTTTTTTTCTGATTGACAGCTCTATTTTTGGTGGTTCGGTTACTGCACAGTGGACGCTTTTTTTCGATTAAATGTATGGAATTCTACATGTACCAGTAATGACTGGAAAAAGAGCTATTACTAAAATTATAATTCTGATACCTCCCGTTTGCTGTACGACCGCGGGTTTTACGACATTTCGTCCTAAACCGTCGCTTTAATCCTCGAAAAAATGGAGGTAAAACAGTGCAAAGAAACTGGGCCCACAATTCCACACACAAGCTAAGGGAAATGAACTTCAGCCTGACAATCAATCAGCCCCACGGCGCTGCTTCCTACGCTGCTGGTTGCTCTGCAAACAAAAAGCGAAAATCCATCTTGCTCATCTTTCGCCTTTCAGTTCCATTTGGGGAAACGTGCATAAAACCATCGAAACTGTGCCCTTTCTTTTCATGGAATTGTCATTTGATGTGACGTTTGTTTTGCTAATACTTTTTAAACAACATGGTAGCAAAAAGCAGAATGCGTCTTTGTTTAAAGACGATTGGAATTGTAGACAAAACTTTGTATTTGTGGTTTGTGGATGGTTTGACTCAAATCCACGCTACTTTTATTCAAATCTTTTTGAATCTTGAAAATGGTATTGTATTAAGCAATCAGAAAGTGCCTGATACATTGAACTTTTTAATATTTCAATCTTAATCTCAACGTATATCGTTTGCTTGTCTTGTTGTGCTCCTTATTGTGTATTTCAATTTAAGAAATAAAACATTCAAGCACCATGTCGGGAAATTCCTTGCGTCATTCAATGTTAAAACAAAAATTATAACTTATACAAACATGAGTAAGCAGTTCAACACAGCCCCATTCAATTGTTATAGCTATGGAAAACATATGCAGTACACAGTACCACACTTGCTTCCATCGGCACATTGGGTGCGTTCGATCAATACATCTTCATAAGGCTCTTGAGCGGCAGTTTATCCACTTAGCCCACCTACCCGACGCAAACGCATCGACCATCACATTGCAATCCATTTTCATCAAATTGGGAAACTGTTGCAAAACTTCGACCATTTTTCTCAACGCCAATCGCCATCCTTCCCTTCCATCTTATCGATGTTGATGGAACATTTTTGCAACGACCCGAAATTATTTATTCAACCACGCTGCACGTTATGTCCAGGTGCTCATAGGTCACGTGTCGGCCCACCCCGATCCGAACATTTGACTTATCGATTTGTGCTGGACGGAAGGAATGTTTCCTAACACGCTGCGTTCCAACCATCGAAGGGTCCGTGCTGAACATGCTTACGCATTCTACGCACGAAAGTCCAATAAATGTTCGACCAGCATCATCGTTTGGTTTGTCCAACAGACCATTTCCCGGTTTGCTTCGTAGTGTATCTTCTTATTTTCCCTCCACTGAGGTGTGTGTATTTCAATCTACAAAGCACTCCACTCCCGCGAGAGTGAAGGGGAACTCTCCAGCCAATAAGCCCAACCATTGTGTCACGGCACTGGAGAAGGAAGCGGCAGGAGGGCGCAGTTTTCCGCCGGTTCGGAAAAGTCCCGTGTGACTTTGAGTACCGTTTTCACGATACGTGACTTTAACAAAAGGACAAGAAAATGACAATCTGCTACAAGTTGCTACAAATCGTACTCGTTGCGTTGCGTTAATATAATTATTTTACTATAAAATTTTCACCCAAATCACCACAAAACCCATCCTGCCATCGGGTTTCCTTCCACTTGGGGCTTCGGCCTGAGAAAAAACGATGCTGATTTATGATGTCCACAGTGTAGGGGGCAACAGCTTTCGGGGCGCCGGGAAGGTAACAAACCCGCTTTCATTGCGTCGCCCACGAGTCAAGCACGGCATAAATCACCGAGCGTGCAATCATGGCTGGGACGATGAAGAACCACCACCGAAGAGGGATGCTCTTGTTGGAAAACCTTGTGGACTTAAATGGCAGTTTGATGTAACCGTAACCGTTGGATTGCGGTCGTACCGGGGCTATTCTAAGCACAAACGGCGACATAGTGGTAGACTTTCGCCATCAATCTTTCTTCCGTCGGTCGTTTCACGGAAAAAGGTGCCTTTGCAGCAAACGCGAAACCGGGTCATACCGGGGTACTCGTATCGCCTTTCATCAGACCATCGTGAAAAACGGGCACCGGCTACAGTGTTTCCCTGGAATGTGTGCGCCCTTACTCACACACACACACACACGGGGGATTGCATGTATACACGGTCAATGGTCGATTTTTCCTGGTAGGTTGAATAAAAGAATCTGCGCGTTACGGCACTGGAAGATTTTAAACATTCTATTAAGCATCTTTTGTAATGCAAGGGATTGTTCAACGTCATGTGGATGGGCTTTCTTTCCGTGCCTTAGCAAAATCCCCATGCAAAGTTCTTTTATTATACCAAAGCACTTAGCTTAGCTTTCTTTACGAGCGGTTGAATGTGGTTGCATTTTTTACGGAAATATTACCCAAGTTTTGCATTGCATTGCATAATACATCGAAGAATACGTAAAAAAGACATTATTTAAAGCTTATATGATATACTTTTAAGTAGAACTAACTTTACAGTAATATGTAAACAAAATCATGCTTACTAGTGTGAATCTAGTCAATTGTTCCGAAAAGTTTTCTGAGCGATATTCGTTAGCTGTGGACAGCGTCCATGTCCCACAGGCTTACATGAGTGTTGCAAACTTTCGTACTTCCTCTAGAAATTGTTTGAACAACTCTGATGATGATGAGCAGCTCGAATCTTCTTAAAGTACTTTATGCTGTTTGCAATTGGAAAGAGTTCAACCTTCAAATAGTACTGACGGTGGCGCCCTCTTTGGTCAAAGCATAGGAAGCTCAGAACCTGCAGGTTGTGTGAAAACCTTTGACAATGAGTATGGGAACTATAAAGTGTCCCTTTAATTGTGATCTTCGTGATTCATTCTGAATTTATTAGCAGGCCCACCGATGTTGCCATCCAAATCGAATAATAATTTATAATTATTTTCCGTAAAAGAGCGACGGATCAAATTAAATGTTTTGTTTTAGTTCTATTGGGTGTTCACTGGTATTACTTTTCCCTGTATTCCACTACACCCGACAGAAACGAAATCTGCAGAAAACTCCTCTCTTTCTGCCACCACATCAAACAGTCCATTCATGCGAGCTTGTTAATCGGTTTGTATGGAAAAATAAGCACGTTTTATTGCTGCCCTCGTTGGTTATTCTTTCAACAATGGTTGTCCTAACTAGTCAAAGTCAGAAATGTTTTGCACAAATTTGCAAAAGCACACACAGGCACACCCACACGAACGGGACACAAAAGCAACACATTCCCGTCTAGAGCTAACAGCACGAGGTGGAAAATAAACGTTTGATTTTCTGCTCGAGCTCGGTGCACTTGGTCGCGCAAATAAATAACCCACCGAAGCAGCTGGAATTTGCTTAAATTAAAACACACCCCCACTGGGGTCCACACCCAAACCACGTTCTCTTCATTCCTATACAGAGAAGAGCACGCAGAAGATCCGGAAACAGGAAGCTCCAAACGGAACGTAAATGTGGGCGGATGTACATGCAAACTAATAAAAATTCCTTGCGCACCATTTCTTATGTGCCTTACTTTTTTCGTGTTGTGCTGCCTGCTGGTCCATAACTCATCCATTTCAAAGCTTGCAACGTGCAAAAGCTCAAGCAAAGCTGAAACAGGGCGTACCGTATCGAACGGACCGAGGGTGCACTTTTTGCCTCCAGGTGATGGAACCGGATTTGCGTCCTAATTAGAATCGATTCGGAGGAAAAATGCCGACAGAAACTGCAGGGAGAGAGAGAGAGAGAGAGAGCGAGATTTGCCTATTCCAATTTATGTCGTCTATTGTTTGTAAGGGAAAAACTTTATGCCGCGGGTTGTGTGCGTTGGTTACTTTCCGGAACCACAACCATCTTCCGTGTGTCTGCTTCCGATGCTCCTTCGAACTTCCTTCCCATGCATGACAACGTTCCACTGGCTGTGTCTGGAAGCCAATTGTATGGCAAAACCGACCCAGTTGAGCAACAGTTGTAGTTCTATCTCTGGTTTGCGACCAGAAACTTTCCCGTCAGTGCGGCTGTCAGAGCAATTCCAGAAGTTTCTGCAGGCTTGTGGTGTTGGCCAATCCGTACGGTATATGGAGCACCCAGGCAGAAATAAAGCATAACGTAAAACTTTTGGAACTTTTATCATGAAATTCCAGAAGTATGTGACATGTCTGCAATGAAGTGCATGTGTAATGTTTAATAATACGGTAACTGTTAACATGTATAGAGACAATGCTGAATATTTAAATTATTTCAGTTGGGATAATTCTAAATGATTTTATGAATAGTTTGTGAACCACAATTAAGACAAGTTAAGTAAAGTATCAAATTAATTGTTACTTCGTGGAACAAAATATAATTATCATATAAAGCTACAATGTTTGTATAATCAAACTGTACAATCACACCACTGAACTCCACGTCCAAACGAACAATACATAACACGTTTTGTGGTTATAAGTTTCCTTGAGTTATTGAAAACAAAATATTTGAATAAAATTCATCTCTCCAATGTTTACCGCGAAACAAAATCTTCTTTGTCACTCCTGTTTATCATCACACACAAACACTCCTTCTGTCTTGATCTCTCTTTCACTCTATCGTGGAATGATCCCGTTAAGTGAGCTTGGGAATGTTTGCTTAATCGATTAGAATCGTTACATACCGTTCCGTAACGTTTCACGGAACGCATCATCGTTGTCGTGTGGCCAATTGCTGTACTTGTTTGCTGCACGGCTACATTACCGAACTGTTCCCTTGCCTGTACACTGCGTGGCCCCTCGGTACTGATCCTGTCCCCGACTCTCTTCCAGACTGCCATCAACGATGACACAGTGAACTCTTTGCTGCGCCTGGTTGGAATGCAGTTGAACGGAACGGCCGGCACCGTGACAATGGCCGCCGCATCGGAACCGCCCGAGCCGCCACCGCGGAATCCGGACAAAATTAACGCATCGCTCAAGCAGCTCGCTGAATCGGTAAGTAAACCCTCGATGTCGGTCCGGAACATTTGCCGGTAGAGTTTCATCAATTTTACGAAACATAATTTGTAATAAATTTTAAATTAGAGCCCAAATAAGGTTATATAATGATTAAAATAAGTACACTCATGAAAGTTATGGTCTACTATGTGAGGAGTTGACGGCTACTATGGAAGGAAGGAGTTGATCTATTTGTAGTCTCCAAACATCCACATCCTTTTCCATTGGGAATGGTTTGAATGTGATCAAAACATTCATCAACTTTAAATTAAACCATCATCTATGAGTAGAGAGTAAATTTTCATCATCTCTATTCCACCTCCCCAACAACATCGTTCTAATGATATCAATTTCTTTTTTTTGAATTCATCCGCATGCATGATGCATTGCGAAATATGAACGTTAATTCTGGCTGAATCCCCACAGGATGCTTAATCTCGGTGATATCAACAACCCCGTCTAAGCGAACAGAAAGAGATAGATAGATATATAGAGAGAGAGGGACCGATTAAAGACATTACCTTCATCTCCATCATGGCCTATTACCAACAACTTCATCCTTGCCGACTGTCCTTGTTGTCCCGGATGTTGAAGCGCATCGTACTGATACCTTCGGGCCAGATCCCGACTGGTGTCTGGCTGCTTGCGTACAATCATTCCAGTTTCAAACATGTCGGAATAAATCGTTCGTCTATGTGCTGGTTCTATTTCGGATTTGCTTGCAGGCACTAGCACTAACTACACGCTGTTGCCGAGCGATGGATGGAACGAGTTGCTAAATTCCTACCCGTGATTCGATTCCAATGGGCTTACCATCGAGTTTGGCTAAAGCCTTGGGGATGAATTACGAACGAGGAAAAATGCAATTACATTCATTAGCGAAGGGTAAAACCCCGCTACGAGGGCTTTAAACGCAAAGCCAAGTGCATTTCGATACGTCAGAGATGTCGTTGACAATGATTGTAAAATCACTACACGGGAATGCATTTGAGATGATTTAGTGGAGATAGGTGCTTAACTTTAAATCAAAATGCTGTTTTCGATTAAAAACACATTAAAGTAGCTGAAGTTAGCTTAGCATTTCTAGTGCCAATAACGAAATTTGCTTTAACACAAATGAGACGTAACAAAACAAGAGGTATTTAAAGTAATTTAAGACCACCTTTTAAGCTTTTGTTTTGGAAAATTTGAAGTAGAAAACAAAACCTGCTTCATTTTTCACTTCAAAAACAAAGCGAACAGATTTTCCACACGAATTCATCCGAAAATCCTGACCCATTACTGACGCGCGTAGATACATCAACGCTAACGGTCTCGCAACAGCATCCCAAGTAAACACGACCTTTACGCCGATCGGCACGATCGGAATGATCCTATAACATCAAACGATTTAATTTACAGCCCATTGTTGTCCGTGCGTTCGTGTACTTCGACCGGTGATCGAGAAACCTCCGAAATTCACAGCCAACGCAATTAATTAGCAATTAATGCTAATTTGGAACGTTTATTTGTTGCGCCGCTTATCGCTCGCATCGGTTCGGTGGAATGATTGGCCCAACGAACCTTCCGTAGCGTACCGTCACCATGCTTGCAAAACCGAGATTTATCCAATCTTCAACTGCTGTCGACGGACACATTAACCTAGAAAAGCAATTCGAAACACTGGCTGTGTGCTTTACACAGGACAAAGCCATCCAGGCCATTACGAGCTATTTCGAACATCTCGGTGGAAAATTGTCATCAGCGGAAATGGACCACCGGGCGCTTCGACCGATCCCCGGACCGTGTTTCTCCCTCCCCCGATTCGCTAACACAGTTTGCAAACCGAAATCGATGCTTCGCTCATTATCCGATTCTCCGAGATTTTAGCCATCGCGCACAGTGTCCTCTAACGAAAGAATCCCATTGCTAGGCGTTGCCATGCTATCGTGTTTGCACCCGGAATGGCATGCCACCGCGTTCCCCCCGCGTGCAAACCGTACAATATCCGCAGCCAACTAACTTCAATTGATAAAATTTACATATAAATTAAACTGCTGTCACAACCAACCACTATCCTGCCCGACCGGCCGGGGACGGAGCTATTATTTGGTGCCGGTGTTGCAGTCACGTTGCACCGTCCTTGCAGTCATGTTTCCTCGACGAGTGAAGCGGTGAAGAGGCTTTGCTGGCAGGAAATTGTTTTCCCGTCGATGGTTTTAACGTTTTTTTTCTCTCTCTCTCTCTCTCTCGTGTTGCTGATTTGATTGACGATAACGATGAAACTGGCAAGAAATGTTGGTAGTGTTGGCTGTTGACGGTGACAATTGCACTGTGAACTGGGCCGCCCTCTGCAAACATTCTTTAATTTGATCGCTTTGTTTCGTATTTACTCATTTGCGCCTCAACCATTACGGATTATCAGCGGCAAATGGGGGCACGGAACGTTGTGTGGGAATTCATTTGTGGAGCTATTTTAAATAGAAAATTGAAAAAAAAGGTTACCTTGGCTGGGACACCACCACCAGAACCCTATCAATAGTTGCAGTAAACGTAATCAGTTTTCACTACTACGGTTGAATACTTTAGTGATCAATGTGGTTTCATCATAGTCCTACCGCGACTATTTTGATTTGTTTCAATTTTTCCGACCTTTTACTACAGGTTGAAAAGACAACATTGAGTTAAAATCTATGCGATTTGTGGAAGCGTTTGTCGAGCATTTGCGGCAAAATATCTTGTCTTTTCATGTAATATTTCTAAGACTACATACACAGGCAATCGTTCTACCAATCCTTCCACGAACAAATAACAAAACTTGGGAAATATATACATTAAAACGAAATCTTTTTCGTTATACCTTTTCTTGTACTTGCCATGCTTCACAGAAAACACGTTCGCTGGACACCGCCGATAAGACAGGGGCATCGAGCACGACCAGCAACGGTGGCCGTCCGTTTCGACCGATCCTATCACTAGACAATGCCAAACCGACCAAACCATTCGAAGTATCCGAACGTGGAACGCCCACATCCGCACCGGCCGCTCCATTCGGAAGTACACCCGGAACCGACCACCAGTCGGCAACCGGAAGTAACCATGCGGCTTCCGACGCCGGTGCTAGTACTAGCGGTAACAATAGCACCACCACCACCACCACCGCCAGCGGACATCGACAATCGAACCAACCACTGTCCTGCTCATCGTCTTCCTCCGGTGAGGCGATGGCGGCGACGGCAAATGGAACAGCTGGTGAAGCCAGCGGGCCACATCCTTCCTCGTCCGGTAGCGGTGGCAGCTCGCAGGACAAAACTAATCTCGGTCAGCAAAAGCAAAACAGTCCGACACTCGCAGGAGAAGGCGACAATCTCTTCAAGAATGGAGTTAGCGATCTCGGTACGATGCTGGCTAAATGGAGGTTCTATTTCTATCTGTACCAACAAGCTCTTCGTATTGTCTCTCTCTCTTTCTCTCGAACACTCAGAATCACCACAAACGACCAAAATTCGACTGGAGAACGAACGATTGTCGGCAGAGATTACGCGACTGAAAAAAATGCTGGAAAACTCGCCCGATGGTGCAGTCGGTGGAATTGATTTGCTTTCCCAAAGCAACAGCTTCGATGTGCACTCGGCAGAGGACAGCAGCAACCGGATGGAAAAGCTGGAAAACGAGTTACGAATATCGAAGGAGCTAATTCAGAGTGAGTGAAGCATTGCTTGTTGACGGAAGAGTCTTTTTTAGAGACCCTTCTCTAACTAGATTAAATTTAACTACTTATTCACGTAAATACTAACTGTCATTCTGACGTTCTCAACCTCCCTTGTTGTGATTATGCCACCAGGTTTAAAGCTCGAACGCAAAAAGCTCCGCGCAGACAAGAACGATCTGCTTTCGCAGGTGAAGCAGCTGTGCTCCTCGCTGCAGGAGAAGGAACAGGAGCTGCGCAACTTCATCCGCAACTACGAACAGCGAATACGTGAGTCCGAATCCAACTCTGCCAAACAAAACACGGACCGGGAGCGGGAAAGATGGTCCCTGCTGAAGCACGCACGGGACGAAGCCGAACGGTCTATCGCACTGGCGGCACAGCTAAATGCACGCGACCTTCAGCTGCAGCGCACGCAGGAGCAACTGCAGGAAGCTCGCCGCCAACTGTCCGGCTGTATGTCGGATCAGGAGAGTTTAGTGTCAGCCGCACCGCTAACACCACCGTCGGGACTAATGGCGCACAATACGGCAGCACCCGCCACAACACCCGGTGTGGGGTACAGCAACATTAGCGGGACGCCCGGGGACCGTGGGTCGTGCAGTGCTGATTCAGGTGTGAGAGGTAGGTTACTTATCATTTGGAACCCTCAGCAAGGACGGGGGAAAGTTTGGGTCGTAGACGAATGTTGCCTTATCAAAACTAGACTTTGTTGCAGGGAGTAGCGATCGGGAGAGTGCCGCCGGTGATCTGAATCTGAGCGATGGTCCGTGTGAGAACGGACCCTGTATACAGGTGGATTCGGATAGTGTGTCCCTAGTGTCCAGCCATCATAATGTGTATCAGTGTAAGTGTTTTAAAGCCCACGCCACAGCATGTTACTTGCGTTGAAGCAAACACTCATCGTTAAACTCTTGACAGATGGAACGCCCAAAGAACGAAGTCCTACCCTATCACCACTGAACGCCGGAGCCTACTCGAGGTCTGTTGATAGTGCAGCCCTGTCTAGGTAGCTTATAATCCTTGCGCAGGAATTCAGCTAGTTCCCTCTCCGTGTAATCAACACTCTTTTGCCGGTAGCTCTTACAGATCCGTGGAACAGTTGGGATCGCCGGTGGACAATGAAAACCAAACGTTCGCCCGAAGACTGCAGCAACAACAATCGGCCGGGGCCATATCTGCCTCCGGGAAAGCACAAAGCACAGGACTAACTGGGCGTACCGGTCGGGGCGGTACATGGGGTAGCATATCGCGCGTCTTCGCCCGCAGCCGTAACCGCAACAAAAATGCCCCAATCGACACCGAGGCGACTGACTTCCAGTGGAGTCCCCTAACGGAGGAAGGGTACGCGGAGAAGCTGCGACTCCTGCGGGAAGCATCCTCGATGCCAATGGAACGCTGGAGAGCTTCACAGGTTCTGGCCTGGCTGGAGGTAGCGCTCGGCATGCCGCAGTACAGTGGACGATGCGCGGAGAACGTCAAGAGCGGCAAGGTACTGCTCGAGCTGAGCGATGCCGAGCTAGAAACCGGACTCGGGACATCCCATCCAATGCACAGGAAAAAGCTTCGGCTCGCCATTGAGGAGCAGCGACGGCCAGAGCTGGTACGCTACCCAACCATCGGACAGCTGGGACACACGTAAGTACCCATGCCCTTAGGAAACGTTTCACTTTGTGGCATCCAAGTGAAACTATTTTCACGCCATCTTGCTTTCCGCTTGCCGTAATGCAGCTGGGTAGCCTCGGAATGGTTGCCGGACATTGGACTGCCGCAGTACGCGGAATCGTTCATGCATTCGCTCGTTGATGCGCGCATGCTGGACACCCTGTCGAAGAAGGAGTTGGAGAAATATCTGGGCGTTACCAGGAAGTTCCATCAGGCGAGCATAGTGCACGGTAAGTTTCGAGACCCAAATAGTTGAGCCCCCTGTCCGGGTGTCCCTGGCACGTTCATCGGTGAGTGGGATGCTTCTTTTTTTCTCTATATTCCAGGCATTCATGTACTTCGCATCATGAAGTACGACCGGCAAGCAATTGCAATGCGGCGCCTGCAGTCGGAAAACGTAGACACCGATCCGATCGTGTGGACCAACCAACGCTTTATTCGCTGGGCACGCTCGATTGATTTGGGCGAGTATGCGGATAATTTGAAAGGTATGTATGGTAACACGGTGGTGTGATAATTGAGTTCTGAGCGAACCATTTCCTTTAAGGAAAAGTGTTCTTCTATTACTGTGTGTGTGTGTGTGTTGAACTCATTGTACCTCCTGCTCGTGTGATGTAAAACTTTCTTTCTTCTTGCAACCATTCTTTTGCCGTTCAAATTTTCCATCCCAACAGACAGTGGCGTTCACGGTGGGCTGGTCGTACTGGAACCATCCTTCTCCGGGGACACGATGGCGACGGCCCTTGGTATACCACCCTCGAAGAACATTATCCGCCGCCATCTGGCTACCGAATTTGAGGCACTCATCCTGCCAGCAAGGTAAGCGCTCACCATGCCGGACATCTCCGCCATGTTGGCCATCCTTTCTTTACACCCGTTTGGGGATCCCGAGATCCATCCGTTTCATAGTCACGTACCCATACACGTTCATTTTCGTTCATTCCGTTTGTCATCGCTCCATACCAACCAAAAACAAAAAAAAAAGAAACCATTTCACAAACTCTCGCTCCATTCTGTCCATTACTCAGTTCGTTTCCATCTTTGTTGTCGTTTTCGTGCCAGTTTTTGGACCCAAAATTTTTCGCCTTATCTCAAATGTTTCTCTCTCTCTCTCTCTCTTCTCTTTCCCATTTTCTTCCCAACCCTTATCGCAATAAAATAAAACCCACACGTACACATTCTAACACATACTCACACACCTTCGTCCCTGTTTTCCGAACATGCCGGATATTTGTGGTTTCTTTTCGGGGGGGGGGGAGTCGGGTACTAATTTTTGGGGTGAAAAATGGACAAAAAACCACAACCATCGCTACACGGGCTTTTGTGCTATTTTATCGAAACTCCGTTCACACCTTTGGGCGGGATTTTCCAACCGGTGGTTTTGGGTTTCGGGAATTTTAAAACTAATCCTGCCCTGCCACAGGTACGTGATCTTCTGCCAAATGGAAGAATATCCGATGGACAGTACGCGAACATCTTCCACACTGCACAAAGGCTCGATTAGATAAATGACTCCAGCCAATCGTTGGAACGGAAAAAAAGGGAGTAGCGATTTGGACGGCAACCGCAAACTGTTGCGCCGTGACGATGCACAACATTATTAGTATAAAAAAAAAAAAAATAGTGCCACAGACCTGACCCGAGTCATCTTCCCCATTCCTATTGCGTAATGAGCCCTTAATAAGCTTGTACCGCGAGCAACTTAGAAGGAATACCCGCTAGAACAATAATACTCATTAGTGTCACCGTGTTTCGCTTCCATCTCAGGCTCCTGTGCTGCTTCAGCTCGGTACGCTCTGGGAAGCATATGAGCAGCGTTGGGAAAGCTGAAGAATCTCACAAAGAAAGGAAAAACTGTGTCTATAGCTGTCTTTATGTGCGTTAGTCGAACAAAACTAAAAAACAAACAAACAAACAAACAAGCATAACAAAAGGCGTATGTGTATGATGCATCTGTGCCTGGCGTTGCAGGGAAAGGCTTTAAGATATCTACTAAGCGTTCCTTCCCATTTTTCTGCATCATCCCATCGTGCTTCGCTCCCGGATAGAGCCGATGTGTTTCTAAAGCCCGCAGTCAGACGGGCGTTTCCTTGTTGTGTATGGTTGTTAGCTAAGGAAAGGCAAACAAAACTGCAAGCGAATTCTTGTTTTTTTTTTTAATAACGACAAGCTTTTGACCCGAATTAGGCTAGTGAATATGCGAGTTGAAACAGAACGAATAATAGTCACACGCGATACGCGTTTATACAGAACAAATATTTAAAAGAGGAAAACAAAACTTACCACAAGTAAAAATCAAACGCCAAAATGAAGATATAATTCACACGAACGTGAAAAAAAATACAGCACACCCACACACACAGATACGCACCTGTCATGGTGTACGTATGAAGTTTTCTATGTAATAAAATTAAACATTATCCATACAAAACCAAGCCACAAAGCTTACTTCGTCGAATAAGTCGATTAAGGACACGAATAATCCAACGAGGTCGAATGTTGATGGATATCTTGCCGGTATTTTGAAACTATTCATCATGATACAGCACCACTAGTAAGACTATCATTTCTTGAACATCAGTATCCAAGTACCAGAAACCGAGGGAAATAAACTATAGAAACCACCAACACAAACACGTACAGACATACACATACACATATGCAGGGTTTTAGGGTCCAAATTAAATGGTAGCGTAACAGTTCAATCAGTAGGCGTCTCGATTTTGGAATCACTACAGAAACTTCATTACATGTACAATGTAATGTTCAAGAATCATTTTTCGCAAGATTTTATTGTCTTAATTTTATTTACTTGAAAAAAACGAGCAAAAACACCATTAAGATATGCAGGGTTTCACCAAGTGTTATGATTTTCATGTGACTTTCGTCTGTTGACTAAAGTTGGTTGACTCACAGGCCAACTTTTAATTAGCCGTCATAATGGCATGTTGCAAATGTTTTAGAAAGCTATTATTTAACCATCAATCGAATGCCAAAGTACCGGAGCGAAACTTTTCTTTGCGAATAAAAAAGAATGTTCTGCTTGTTGAAATGTTCATGCTGCCAGTTTAATCCAAACTCGTACTGCCCGGTAAAGTAAACAGAACACCCAACAACACCCAACAGACAACGCCCAAAACAATGAGAAAATCAAAACAAAAATCAAACCAGCAGTAAGGGGGAATTTTTACGTATCCAAAGCTAAACACAAAACAAAAATCTACCATGTGCACCCGTATTTCCTTTTTAAACGTATCGCGGAGATAGACAAAACAAAGCAAACAAACAAAAAACACACACACGAAATCAAACCAAACTAAAAGGCTAACTGTTAAGTAGAATGGAATTATTTATGCGAACGTTCGGAACATACACGGAACGTTTGGCCACGCTAAAACGAAGAGATTGAATAAATAAAGTATTAGTTTTCTGTACGGTGCGATACGCTCGTTTCCAAAAGTTAATTTCGCGCCGTCTTTACTGTATCTCCCCGTTCGGGCGGAGACCATTTTGGTTGAAGCTGATGCACCGATGCTCCCCAGTGCATGGTAGCGTTCTGCAGTGTTCGCGACAGGTTCGTTCGATTGGTGTTCCAACTCTATCTGGTGGTGTCTCGATGTCGTTCGTTTCGCTGTTTAGCTGGATAGATATCGTATGATTTATGTCCTTGTGCTTGTGTCTATGTGTATGTGTGCATTTTTTTAATGCTTGTTTTAACATATTTATTTTCCTCACAACATTTAATGTTTTCACCCTCACGGCTTATTGGAAACGAGTTCTCATTTTGTTTCTTTACTTTAATCGAGTGAAATCTAAATTATTAAAACAACAACCAAATTTTGAACACATCTAGTGTGGAGGTTTAACCTTCCCCAAAGGGCTGAACCTTGTGTTTTTTTCCTTTCCATCTCAACGCACGTCACTCTCCGAGGGATGCCACTTCTAATATTAATCGTGCAGCGAACTGTAAACTCGGGTAAACCATTCCGGGTCACTAGAAAGCAGCGGTGAGAATCGCAACACCTGCTCAGACAGAGCGTGCCTACGCTGGGAGGCTTTTAGTTTTCCTCCGCTTCCGGCCAAAAATGTCCCAACGGGCCGCAGGAAAAAGGATGCTGTTACCGTTCTCCTCGAAATGCGCCACGCTACGCTACAGCGATACAGCGAACGTTTTGTCAAGAGCGGTGGCAATGAATGACGACGATGGCGCACTGTCGCAGCTAACCATCATCGTCGTCTGTCACCTGGTAATTGCTTTAGCTGCCCATCACCAGCCCAGTGGTACCCAGCAGCACTACACGGCAGAGCACGCCAAATGTAATATTTGTGTGTGTGTGTGTGAGGCGCAGGTGTTGATGGAACATTTTCACATTCTGCTTCTGGAGGCGCTACGAAGACGGAAGCTTTCAAAGTGTGTAGAAATAAAGAGATAATACGAAGCGATTTGCTCCTTCGCCACCACTATACAGCGCACGAGCTGCTTAAGCTTTCGAGCAGACGTGTTAAGCAGCGTGAAGCACTGCAACTGTGGCAGGTGGAAGTGGAAAATACTTTTTTGCCCTGCTGCTAGTTGATTGGTGTAATGGCGAGCTTGTTATAATTTTAATGCCAACACGGCCCTTTACAGAGGCGAGTGCTCGCGTAGAAAGCAACTAGATTCGAGAGGATATTTGCGTCTGACATCCGCACATAGTAGCAGAAAATATCTCCACTGGAATGAAGTAAACCAAGCTGAGTTAACGCGCGCTGCTGCTTTAGCTGGTGATAAGTAGGGAAATACAAAGCAAAGTTTGCAAGCGCAGATAATGAGAAATAACGAGAAAAGTACATGAAAATTGTGCACACCTGTAGCAAGTCAAACAAGCGATAACGATATCTGGCGCTTATGTTTTTCATCCCTTCAGCTTTCTCGCTCGCTACTCTCCGGAGCGTTTGAGTGAGCATTAAAAAAAGTAACAGACGTCCATTTCGAACATAAAAACCACTACTTTGTACGTGCCACACCTTAGGGAGGGGCAACATTGTGCAACATTCGTAGCCAAAGCTTCCGCGCGCAATGGTTGGTCCGATTAAATAAGGCGGATGAAAAAAAAAGAACCAAGCATTAAGCTCATGCCGTTTCACCCCGCTAATTAATCGGTTTCGCTCGGTGGAAATTCAATAATGTTGTGGTATAATCGCACGGGCACGTCCCACCCGGAAGCACGATGCATTTTTGATGCGTGATTGACACTCTGCCACCGATCGGTATCGATGTGGAAGGGAAAATTAATATTATACGGCACCGCTTCGGTGGATTCGGTTGCTGCATTTTTCATTAATTTCGAAGTTTAACGTAATTGAACGGTGCCATGGCTTGTGGTGGGCACCATTTTTTTTTCAACCTATTTATTTCCAGCTGTTGTTGAGCTGCTCAACGAGCCTGTCAGGAACAACTTATTGCGATATATTAGGCAGAGCAAAACAATTAACTTGCTTGACGTATTAAACAGTCATTGCGGGATTTAAAATAATTGAACTCGTCGCTATACAATGCCACAGTAACAGTAAACAAAGAGGGTAATATTGCACGGACTTTTGTGATTGTTGTCAGAATATAATGATTACAAAAAATAAATTGGTTACAACCTGCTAGTTTGACCGGTCCAACTCCCCCTAAAACATATTTAAACTTCACCACACGTAAAGCGCACATGAAAGGCGCCATGTCAGCTGCACATATTCGCCCCAGCCGGAATATGCAACCGAACCCAAATAGAAACGTGTAATAAAACCGACCGTCAATTCGTGCCGTGCACGTCTGTCAACGGATCCCGTCTGTTGAGTTTGAGGGAAATCTCCATCTCTATTGAATTATTCATCCGGTCCTCGGTCCTGGTGCTGACTATCGCTGGATGGGTCGTGGTTAGACTTGGAGTAGAAACCTCCCCCATGCCATCGGGCGAAAAACCACCTGTCCGAGAATAGTTCATTTTGCTGATAACATTCATAATAAAAGCAACGGGAAGGATGGTTCCAAGTCTGGAGGATGCATCGGAAAGCGATTTCAAATTTATGGATGCAGTTCGGGAAATACACCAACGATGTATTCGCTTCTTTCCCGCGTACAGAAATGTTGGTTTTTAAAATAGGTTCCGAACAGTTCCTGCTTTTTCGCTGCCGAATCGGTCACTTTTCGATCCGTCTACACTATCCAGACGGCACACAAGCATGCATGCGGGTTGGAATTTTTCATTTCAACAAAATGGAATACGTACGATAATTGACATCGCCGCCATCGCTCATCGCCACGTCCTTTACCCTGCATCGCGGAAAATATTCTGCCGTCCATTCACCTTCCGGAGGTGTGCATATTTTCCAGCTCGTCGTCGATTGACCGATCCAGGTCCGGACTCGAACCTTACACACCTTTACCCACTGTGTGCATTTCTCCCGGGTGAACTTCTCTGCGCCAACCGCCATCAAACGGATATGGTCCGTCGGAGTTGATTAGTTCGTTTATTAGCTCATTAAATTCGTTCACTGCACATGAAAATTGCCATTTTCGATTGCCTTTTCCGACGATTCCACCAGCATCCGGGTGCGGCCATCTTGTCGGAGGGAAGGGTTCATTCATGATCGATCGGCCATCGGTGAGCTAGTTGAAAACCGCCCGAGTGAGCAGCTAATGAAATCTGCACACACTGACACGATGCGCCGGCCTGCTATTGGTTCGCTTCCGCTCGTGACAACGGGTGAATGGACACGTATTACATTAATTTTCCAACATGTGAAGAACCCTGGCCCGGCGCAATGTCCGGCTTACAGGAAAATCAAGTTAAATAATCATTTTAAGTTAGCTTTTGATAAATTGAATTTACCTTGCCTACATTAAGCAGAGTGCGAGCGCAAATATTTGCGCGGGGATTTTTCGTCCCACATACAGCATCAATGTGTACATTTTCATTATAATATCTTAAAAAAACACAGATTGGTTGAAGAACCTTCTAAACATGCACACCCAGCCAGGTCCAACAAACTCTGACCGAGGGCTTTTGCACATTACAA
The DNA here is from genome assembly GCF_943734725.1 of Anopheles marshallii. Lineage (NCBI taxonomy): Eukaryota > Metazoa > Arthropoda > Insecta > Diptera > Culicidae > Anopheles > Anopheles marshallii. The sequence continues at coordinate 75,765,697 of NC_071327.1, read as the reverse complement.
AATTAAACTTTCACCGTTCCATTTATCGTTCCCGCGCCTGTCGAGCCCGGGTTTTATGTTTTAATGTTTGAACCGTCCAGCATCTTCCCACCTGGCAACAAACCACACCCCGCATCCACTCCGTATCAGTCGGTAACAGACAATTTTCACAAACAAATTTAATAATAACCACGCTTCATGTCACGTTTCCGTTCACGGCCGGATGCTGTGGCATCCGCGTGCCGGTTCACTGATCGTCCAGTGAAGAAGGAAAGAAAATGTTCTCACCGTAAAAAAAAGTACGAAACCCAGCGAATAAAACAATCCGGACCGACCGCACTACACAAACCCCCCCCGTTTCCGTGGAGGGCCCTGCTCGATCTGCACGCGGAAAAGCACTCAAGTTTTCGCTCACCCAACGCGTGCTAATGACGTGCGCTGGGGCAATCAAAAGCTATGGCTCCGTGCCAAAAATAGACTGTGGATAGCACTGCCACAAACGAGAATCCATTCCGTGTGGTTTTTTTTCCTTCCTTTTTTCGCATGTTGTCTTCCTTTGCGTAAACCCGGCTTTCATCTCCGAAAGCGCCAACCAGAACAATTGGCCTAAAGAAACCACTTCGTGACTCAGCTGTGATTTTTTGGGCACATTTTCCCCGTAAGCACTTGTGCGAGAGAAGCTTCGTAATCTTCGATAAACACGACAAGCACCAAGGTTTCACGTTTATCCGCCACAACAGCACGTTGGTGGCCGTTGTGGGCCCGTAAGATGTATCGCTGGTTGGGTTTTAGAGTGGTAAACAAAGGTGATCGTTGCCATTTTTGCGATCGATAAGATACGACAATGCGAGTTAGTTCACTGTAGTGGATGCGTTATTGGGTATGTTATGTCGTTACCTAGTGAAGTTAACCCATTAATTCATTTTTAATTGTGAAATTGTTTACAAACCTTGTTGGCTAATATAGGTGAACTTTGATCAACTGTCCCAGAACACTCTGAAGCTGACTCCAAAATCGAATTCACAGTATTATCATGAGTTGAATCTGGAATGAATGTGGATTTGAAATTGAGTTCGGAGTTGAATCCGGAGTTGAACCCGGTGTAAAATTCGAATCCAATTCCGGAGTCTAATCCCCAGTTCAATCCGGAGTTGAATTCGGAGTCGGATCTTCTGTTGAATCCGGAATCGAATACAGAGTCGGATCTAGAGTTGTATCTGAAATTGTATCCGAAGATGAGTCAGATGCTGTATAACGAGTCGGAATACAAAGCAACCATAGGTTTAGACTAAGAAATTGGGATATTTCTGGATTCATTTGATATCGGAGATTTTCCCATCACCCATCATTAAATTGGATTTCACCCATCACTAAAACACACAATTAACTAATTGTACTAACGACCTCGGAAGGTGCTTTAAATCATTTGTTTCAGCTCACTGGGCTAAAAGTTTATAAACAGCGAAAGAAGCTTAAAACCTCTTTTATCAAGTATGGCGCATTCCACCTTATCGATGTTTGATTGCAATTTAACGACTGTATAAACCTTTTCCAGTCTATTTCCATAAACCACCATCAATAGCACACATCGAAGCTTTTCAGCATCGAGTGTCATAATCAGATTTCGATAAACTAATAAGAGACAAAAATTACAGTTTGCTCGGGAAACTTTCCCTAATCGGCGATCTCATCTCAACCAGGCACACATGCCACCAACACGCTCCCAGCGTTTGGAGATGATTGCAAACTTTTGATTGGCTAAATTAATTGCATTGCCCACACGAGTGTCCGGGGACACGGTGCCCTTCGAAAACGTCGAAAGGTCGCAACCGGAATGGAAAGGTTTTGTTGATTCGACTCCCACCTTCGGCCACCTCAAATTCTGGCCCCATATATTACGGGTGGAAAGTTCAACGATCAACCACCCCCACAACCCATGGGCAACAACAACATTTCCTAGGTCAGTCTGCGATCTTTAATGTTTAATGTTGAGTGTAGCTACAAGGAGCCGTCCTGTATCTAGCAGAACTTGACAAAAGATCCATCTGTTGCCGGCGGTAACATCGAGTTCAAGTTAGATTGCACCGGTAAAGCGCCATCCAACCGGTGACGATTTACTATCGCATCGTTTCCCGGAATGCGGAGGTCGTTGCGATTTATCGCATGCCACACTTTCGGCGAAGGCGCGTGGTTGTTTTGTAATCTTTGTTTTCTGGGTTTTTTTTCTCTCTTATGAGAACAAAAAGGATGACACCTACACTTTAGCGGAAGGTACCCGGCCTTCAAGAAGGTACCGGGACCCCTGACGAATGATCCTGTTGAGCGTCTATGGTTTGGAATATCAAAAGGATATACTGTTTCCTGAGGCAGCGTAACAACTTGCAACAACTTGAACGATGATCGTGGAAGACAAAAATAAAACAGTGCACATAAATGCTTTTGGAATCTTCTTATCTTTATAAACGGGGTTGGATGTGCAAAGAGTGTCTTAGAGTTATGGGGTCTGTCGCTGCGAAACTTGCGCAACAAATTGGATGGATGGAAGTTTTTATTATCATTCGCTTGCGCTTTTACGCTCGTCAACAAATTACCGGGCACCAACCGGCACTTCGTTGCGTCTGTTTTTTTTTCCGACCGACTCCTCGTTAGCCCTTTTCTTTCGGTGAGTGTTGGCGAGTTGCGACAGACCAGTTGTGAGAGTTTGTCGTGGAAGGAAAGTGTGTTTTCACTCCTTTCGCTGCTGGTGTCCCGTGCTTCCCACACACTTCCGCCCACTGTCCTACACGGATGGGCTGTTTTGGAATTTAAATGCTTCTCAGCGCGCAATGGACGGGACTGGTTCGGTGAATGCTTACACCGACAGCCCCTTCAAAAATGGTTCCCGCGAGAACGATAGCGATCTGTAAATGGAATTTTTGGACGCTCCACGGAAGCGTTCCTCGTGGCACATCTAGCACGAATGCCGGGGCCTGACGAATGTGACTCCTTGAGTTATGGGCTCACGGTCACCGAGCAGCGCACCAACCTTCCCATAAATCGGTCCGAATTATACACACAAAACTCGGAAGGCCTGGGCATTTCTTCGCTACACAAAAGCAGCCACAGCTGGGTGAGTGAAAAGCGCCCCGGGTCGTATGAGGTCATAAATCGCGCAAGTCGTAGAACACAACTTTCGCATAGAAACTCTCCTCCACTGGTACGTTGCATAAGTTACCATCTTGTTTCGTCCGGTACTCCCTCCTGGAAGGGTTGCAAACGTTTGCCCCCCCTTTTGCCGTTGCCCATTCTGTAGTACGTCCTCGTGACCTAGCATTAATCGGGTGATGGCGTTGAGGGTAATGCTTAGCTATCTCCCGCGTCCTTAAATCATAATCCACGCGAACCTACGCTAACATCCTTCCGTAGGTGTAACGCTGTAAAGTTTTTTTTTGTTACATTGGGCAACGAGCAAAAGTTTCTTCAGCACACAAAGGTAGTGAACCGTCGCTCATGTGTTCAAGTTCTCAGCTGGTTCGTGTCTTGAAGGCAATAAAACGTGGATAATTCCCTTTACTACCCACGGATCGAACCTCACGGGACCGAACCGCGTGCAGACAGCGTTCCATCCTTTTGACTCACATATCCTTGCCGGCCATATCTTACCCCGACTGTCACCTGTTTCGTGAGAAACCGAAATATTGGTCTGACCTTTGACAAGGCGATGGACGGTGGCGTTTGCAATGGGCGTCTGGTCTGGTGGCCGTCTGTCGGCATGCCTATGCCGTCGTGCATAATTTATAGTGACAGATAATAAACGAGCACGTTGCGCTGGCGTTTAAAGTCTAACCTGGAATGTAACGGCCACGGGTGGGATTGCGTTTTGTACGGAAAGCAGAACAAACGCTCATGTTATGTCGATGCGTGATCGAGAGTGTCAAAAGCGGAAATACAATTCAGATAATAAAGGTTGTAAGGAAATAAATTATTGCTGCGCATAGCATAACGCGCGTGTCAAACTCATTCGACTCATTCATGTTCAAACACATTTGCGTGAATATCTTCATCCGTTATGTGCCAGCCAAGGTTATTCATTATGCCATCCGTATTATGTAGATTTGTTTCCAACTTGTGTGTCTTTCCAAGAAATGTTATTCCATGTCCTCAATCACCATGAAATTGGAACAAACTCAAACTGATTTTATGTAGCGCATCAAAAAAACGAAGTTTACCGGTTAAGCTTCGCACAGCACGGTGTCCACTGATGTGCATAAAACGCTATCGAACCGTAAAGAGTGCAAATACTTCTTGTGCCACCATTTTACTAATCTAATAATGGACCCAACCGACCGATCGACACTAAACGAATGTATTTAGGCGACGTTGAATGGAAAATAAATGCTGTTTCATTTTTTTTTCTGTTCCGGAGTAAGTGTTTACTCAACGAACCATTTATTTTTGTCGCTATCAAAAGCTTTAAGTGCATCGTTCCCGCGGCATGTTTTCCCTCTGCTCGATTGTAGTGAAATGGTGCGCCTGCCAGTACGACTGAGAGGTTGTTTATTGGCAGGTGCCACGGTCCGAAACCTTTGAGCACCTTTCCTCCCCCTCAAGTCGTCAGTCGGGCACAGTACGTGACCGAACATGATCCGGAACTTTGTGGGATATGTTGTGCAGCAATGCAATAAGCTTGCCGAGCATATTTACTACACAAACCTTCATTTGAGACCGGTCGAATCGTTTGAATTGCATCAAAGAGAAATCAAGTACGGTGCAAAAAGGGGGAAAGAATATGTAATATCCAGTTCCCGGGTCAGCATGTAGTGCAAATATGAACGCGTATATGAATCATTTCACGTCCAGTTTTCTCGGATTTGTGGGAATATTAATTCTAGCATATGCACACGTACATCAACAATAGCGAAGTACCTTTTCAATGGTTAACTCGTTTGAAACGCGCATGCAATGATTTGTTTGGTAAATTAGTAGCCAACCGTCTCGATATCACGTTTGAAGTCCGATATAATGATTAACATATATGTTTTGATCAAACGGTAAACAAAATACGGTATGGTACGAGAGGAAACTGTTTGACAAAGTTAAGCACCGCTAGGTAGCAAAAGAAGCAAAAGTAAATCTACCAAACTATCGCATCAATAAGAAAATTGCATTTAGCAATCCCTTCCCGTGTTTCTCATAGCTCTTCAACATTAAGATGGGATTAAGTCGGGTCGGGATTAAGAGTTCCGAAGTCACAATATGCCAGCCTCTATCAAAAGTCATTCAACTAATGCTTGTCTTTCTGCTACCAGTAGCTCTGAATGGTGTACGTTTCTTTCTTTTTTATCCTTCCGGGGATTAAATACGAACAGTAAAGCAGCTCAATACTGTTGGTCGCTTGGAAACTTCAGACTCTTCTCGAGTATATTGCACTTGCATATATGTTGTCCACGAGTCGCTTGCTTCACTTCATTGCATTCTTTTACCAAAGCAAAGCTGCTTTGCGTCCATATTCGCTTTTCACTGCCAACCCCTTCCGCAGTTCTGGCTCGGGAATGTAAATATACACATTCCTTTTCTTCATTTTCTACCATTTCGTCTTTTTGCGTTTTGCTAGGACAACTCTTTTCAGCTATGTTTACAAATACTCCATTGCGCACGAATTCATGCTCGATGTTGTTCAGCTACCAAGCGTTTCTTTCTGGATATAGGGACCTAGCGATGCTCCCAGATTGAGTATTATAATTCACCCTTGAGAACATGTTTCATCTGATCACAAAAATGTAGCATGTAAAATTACATTAAATAAGCTGATATTTTATTAGCTCGAGCATTGTCTTGAACAAGTGCGCCTGGAAAGGTATGCAATTTATTGGCTGTGACAGGGCCACAGTGGCGACATCTACATTTGTTTGGAGTTGGCGTGATCCCATAAAAAATCGAAAAACAAAGGTATTTTTTCGATATTTGTGGAGTATAAACCATGTGTTAGTGTTCCGATAAATAAAAATTCCTACATCACTAATGGTTCTGCAAGAACAGGGTTACTACCAACAAAAGGGTTCCATCACACACTGATGAAAGGTTTATGGTCGTCCTCAAAAAATATTATTTGCATAACTTTCAGACGTTTCTATTCTAAACCACATTCTAGCTGATATAAATTAACGAAAGATTTGTATGACGAAAGTTCTCTAACCCAACTAATGTCAATTACAACCCTCACCAGAGTGTCTTTGCTCCGTTACCACTCATTAGAACTAGATTTAGTTTTTTTCATTTAATGCTTTAATACCTCCTAAATGTTCTATCAATTTTGTATTTTGGAATGTTATCCCTTTCTATGCGAACATAGTTTGGCCAGTTTCTTTACTTCCTTTCACTTAACGAAAAAAAAAATTATCCTGAATGGGAATATAACCCCATTATGTCCAATGATATTTGCTGCCCTCTCATTCATTTTATCCCGTTTTTTGAACAGTTTTGCGATATGTTTTGATTGATGTGTAATGGTTTCTTTCCATAACTGCTTCTTTCTTTTCTTTTACCACTTTCTCTTTTTTCTTCTTTCTCTCTTTTTCTCTTTCTCTCTTTTCCCGTGCTCGCGTTTTGCTCTCTCTCTCTTTCTCACACACACGTACACTCTTCCCATGCGGTTCGCCATCTCTTTTGTCGTGTTTTATCGTGTCACTCGTATGATTCTGGTAATGTCGAACCAATCGCCTCGAACATTTCTGCGCAATGTGTGCACACACAAAAAAAAAATGGGAAATGCAACGGACCACACGTAAACGAATCACGGTCACAAACGAAAACTTACCCTTAATTGAACCTCGTTTCACCTACATTGGAACACACACGATGCTCAAATACACGAAAACAACACGATAACAACGGAACAACACAAACCAACCACTCACCCGATACCGACACCTGGTGCATCTGCAACCGATCAACAACCATCTCCGCCACTGTCGACAACCAATCCGGCATCAACCAACACCGACACCACAAAACACGCTACACACTAACTATGCACAACCTCGCGGATCGCACGGTAAACGGCTCCGGTAAATGGCTCCGGCAAATGGAATGGATGCCAATGCTGTCCACAATGAACGGGACAATATAAAACACATACAAACATCATCCCAGAACGACCATGGGCCAAGGAATACGCACGGGCGGTGGTACGGTAATACCCATCACGAGCGGGATTGGTATGATGTCCGCAACGGGCTGCGATCGCCGTAATACCGGTAGCTTGCGCGTGAGTATACGAGCTTTATTTTAATCCCATTTTTCTACCTAAGCCTAATTCCTACCCACTCATTTTCAATTAACGTTGTGCATGTGTTTCAAATTAGCCAACGTTGTATGGCGTTATTTTCAATTCGTAGAACAGTTATTTAAATATTATGAACCAAAATGCTCCCTGTAACATAAGCGCTGTATAATTTTCCATATTACGCCAGCATACGTATGTAAATTGATCGTTTTTTTTATAATCCCAACCGAACAAGTTGTAATAACGCTCCTAAACAAGTGTCCAATTAGGAAATAATGAAAGCTACATTAAAGCTACAAACACAACAGCGATCGTTATGCTAGCTTCAAAGCTACACAGCTATCGAAAAATTAATCATGCTTGAATGGTTCGTTTGCACTTTCCTCGATGCAAACATGTTGCGTATTCCACATATATACATTGAACCATTCGTGATCGAACCGAGTGTAATTGAGCGAACTCACCGCATCCCATTGTTCCACTCGCATAGGTGTGACTAGTTTTTACTAGTGCAAGGATCGTTGTTAACAAATGATTGCATACCATGCAGGCGCACTTATTTTATTAGATGCCGATAGCTGTTGCAGTTGCTACTTTAACGGATGATATTAATTTAATTCATTTTGATTATTTATTTTTGAAGGCAATATTTTAAATTGCATTCACAGCAATTATTCAACAGGTTTTTGTAAATATATCCTCGATCATTAAACATTAATTACGCCTGTACAGTATGCAAATGATTGACATTATGTAAACCCAGCTCTATCCTTTTTCATTTCTGTCAGATTGCGTCTCGAGTGTATCAAATCGTTTCAATTTAAAAACACAAACAAGATAAAAATAATATACTGCCTTCAATGTCACTCATGTGACATTTTTATGCACCTAGCGGTGTTTCCTTACAGACGCAAATGTTCCTTCTTTTACCACCAAACGAATCCTTACTAAATTTATTGCAAAACTGTGTCAAATAATCCCATCACAGAGATTATCAAATACGCTTTACGCCATCCGGTCTCGATAATCGTTTCACATATTCCATCGGCTTCCATCGTCCCCCGACCCAGCGGGAAAAGCCGCTTAACTTTGCATCATAAATCGGTATTCATGAAAGCTCCGTGCCCGCCTTTCGAACGGCGAAGCATTACACCACGGAGTATGTGTGGGTATGTTTGTGTGCTGATTTTACCTCTGTTCTTGTACACGTTCAAAGACTTTTTTCTCCACCCAAACCGGGAACGGGGAAAACTCTTCATGCACGCTCAAGCATAACGTTGCACTCGTGCGAGGAATGCTTCCTGGATGCGAACACACACACGAACACATTCGATTGATGTAGGAGAAATTGAATTCCAACACTTTCAACACATCGCACAGCTCACGTCCCGGGCAGGCTAAAAGAATGTCAAACCATGTGTCAGCCAATTTTATAACACCAAGCTGAGCCGAGCGTTCACACTCCCCATTGCGGGCGAATCAAAGTCACGTGTCATGTGTCGTGTTGTGGAGATGGATGAAAACTTTTCCACGTTGCTTGTTATGCGGGTTAGGGTTGTGCGAAAAGCTCAACTTACAGCAATCAAGCGATCCCTCCCCAGGAAGACGTTTGTACCGAACGGGGATGCCTTACACACCCGAACGGACAACGTACCGCTCATTAACCCCTTTGCTGAGCTAATCGCATGCGACGATAAAATCCACCAAAAGAAAGCACAACACGCTCAGGCCGTCTTGCTACGTCGGACGTAACCCCTTTTATCCCCATGCTTCCATTGGCCCGCCGTCTAATTCATCATGTTAATCCATCCTAAAATGAGAAAATTTCGTCCACTTCCTGCTCGTCAACTCCGAAAGCTTTTGTTAATCTGTGCTCCGGTCCGTCCGAAACGGGGACGAAATAATTCCAACTAAACCTCAGAAGATCATCTCCCCTAGCACCCTAGCACGATAATGTCCACCGTTGTTGACCCGCTGATGACTTGCTTCCAGAGTTGCTACGTGCGCTTGCACTTAAACCACGGTTACGCCCGGCTAGGACAGGAGGAAGATGATGAAAAGCCAACCGACCCGAAGCTCGACAAGTGTTCCGGGGAGTGAACATTTCCGTGAAGGATCGGGACGACGATGCAGGTCCGGCATTGGGACTGCGGTAGATGTTCCAATAGTGTTCCGTTCGGAAAAGCCCTTAACCGTCACTAAGCTAGCTGAAGACACGCCATATGCCCGGAACGGATCAATAACGAACCCATCCAAAAATGTTCCACGTGCATGTGCAACAGCTGATGGGTTCGTAAATCATTCTTCCACTGTGTTTGAAGCTGCAGCCCAAACTCGGTTCAACTAAATCATGTTGAATGATGGTCCACGAATCGAATGTATCCCACGGAGTGTTTACACCGTTCTTGAAGTGTTGGTGTGTTTTTACAGTGTGACAATACCATTCTCTGTTTTTATTGGCTAAATATGTTTCAGTTTCTTATTTTAAACCCAATTTTTCCTCTATTTTGTACAGTAAAATATGTTTTTATTATATAGAACTCTGTTGTATGTTGAAAAATACATAATTGTTTTGCATTTTTAAGCTCTTTTTCTGTTGTTTCTACGTGTTAATTCCTGAATTAGACCAATTTGATTTACTACCTCTTGGTATTTACATGAAAGCATATCATTTTTCACTTCTGACTGTTTATCTTCAATTGGTTTTTTGTTACGAAGACATGTTACGTCTTCTGTTCGTTTGATAGAATTATCAATTTACTTGTTAAGGCAGTTAAAATCATAACTAACTCACACATAAATCTGAACAGTAATTGCAATGATGTGCTAAAAATGATAAACCAAACGTTTGGATGCTTCATACTATCGCAAATGTAGTACATTTGCTGTCCCAAATCCCCACCGTATTCCCGCACCAGAGTCGTTCAAATGTTCTTGTTTTGACAAGCGTACATTGGGATATGCAAATAGCACGCTCATACAATGCTGCAAAAAGATCTCATCCCGTCCCGAACCTTTTTGCAAAAATTCATAATTCTCTTTCAAGATGAGTTTTGGCAAAAATCGAAAACTTTGCCTCACTTTACGAACTGAATGTTGTGATACTTTTCCAGTTTGTTTTTTTTTTTTGTCTCTATGTAAACAGTCTGCATGTGTGTGTGTGTAGGTTTTCTCATGCGCTTTTTTGTTCCCTTCCATCCTATAACGACACATTATCCCTTCCATGTCAAACTACACCGCCGTACAGCACACACCACTCCACTATTACTTAGTGTCTTTAAATGGCGCCACGGGACGAACGCCAGGTACTGAGCCCCGGAAAAAGCATCGTTGTCCTTTCCAGCGTGTCCTTTGCTTCCTCCCTACGGGTAGCCCTCTCCACCGTCAAGTACCGTGCACACGCCACTCCATGCCCGGGTGTGGCTTTCGACGTTGATCTACCGTCATTGGCACGGCAGCACACTGCTAGCACACATGGGTGTATATCCTGTGCGCCATATGCGACCCCGGTGCCTGACGAAGGCATACGGTTTGGAAATGTTTGCCTTTAGCCACGTATGGGTGTATGTGTGTGTGTGTGTGTTAGTTTTTTCTTCGCTTCTTTTCCATTCTGTCGGAAACGTCGAGCGAGGAAGCCATCCAAAACCGTCCATCCATCTCTATCCGCACCGAGCGGTACACAGTCATGGGGCGCGAACCGGATCAACAACTACATCCTACCCTTCCATCGCATCCATATCGTACCGAAACGCTCTGCCCCGGCACTTCCGGTACGTGCGAACGGGAACGGGCAAAAGATAACATTTCTGCAGCATTTGTATTTATGTGACTTGCTGTTTGTTTTGACATGCTATGTAAATTTTAGATGAGCTACACCTTTTCTTAAAATATTCACCTCGGGCAAGGGAAGGGTGGATGGAGATCACCCCGGGTATCCGCTTGCAGCCTTCAGTCCCACTTTCCCCGGATGGGAAATGCCTCCGCTCGCACCTGCATCTCTTCACGGTAAATCATCATTCATCCGCACATAATTTTCCTATGGCCTGAACGGAAAAAACAGCAAACAGTTTCCCCCCGGTGATCGAGCACGGATGTATGTAAATGCACATTAAACCGTGAAAAGCAAGTGATTCTGAGTGAAAACTCTGAACAGCTAACAAAAAAAACGGAGGGGCACCAGCCATCAGGCCCAACTAAACAGCTCGAAAGTGCACCGATCGAGGACACACTTTGGAAGGACCTTTTTTTGTTAGATGAAATGGAGCACTGAAAAATGATACACTGGTGCAGCTGGCCTGCAGTGTGATGAAAACAATTTCTTTCGTGAGTGTTTTATACCTTTTTGGAAAACTTTTAAAACCCGTCCCAAAAAGCGTTGGAGGGTATGGAAAAACTTTTTACCCAAACTAACCTTTCATACTGACCTGTTGGTGTATGTTGACTCGAAAGAATAATTTTAATTAAAATTCAGTCCTTTGGACAAACAACCTGTACTGCAGGTTCTTGTATTATTTCGGCTATTTTTAACCACCTAGAATGAGTTATGCTTATAATTTAGCAAAAAAAAATCTAATTTTTTTAAACAAAATTTTGTTGTTCATTTTATTAAAATGCCATTCTCGATGGAATTAGAATAAAGCTCAATGAATACTTCAGATAAAACCGGACAAACTGTGACAATAAAGAGAATATTATTTATTAAGCACTAAGCGACTCAACTGCACACACACACACATACTCGTTTAACATTCATAAGCATAAGCTTTTGAAAGCTTTTCTCCCCAGTTGGTAAGCCACCGTCCGAAAACGGGGCGTACTACAACGGATGTAGTGTGTATCGACCCACACAATAAAAAAAAAACTCCCATACGGAACACCATTTCACGTAATCTTCGTAATTCTTTCCATTGCATTGCACATTTTTTCTACACTTGTGACGCAGAGAAACAAGTTTTTTTCTTCCTGTTTCAACTCGCACACCACACGCGCAGGAAGGCAGTGACTGTTCGAACGGGAATCATTGCTACCGTTCCGTACTTTTCCCAACGGTGCCGTTAAGGAAGCACACGATGGCACGATTGCACTCAGAATGCACACCAATAGCGGTGAAGTGCAGTGCTGTTCCATTTGTGCTGTGTGCATCTGTGCTTTCACGTCAACCGAAATGCCGATGCTATTGTGAGTTCTGGTGTCATATGCAGACACACGTACGATAAGATGGCAGGAAAAATGTGCCACTGTGCTGTGTTTGCCTTCGTTTGGCCAAATGATTGCTTCGGGCGGCCGTTACACTTGATGCGGGCATATGGGACTTGGCAGAAAAAATCCTCCAGAATGACTGTCTCCTCACTGACGAGTTAATCGGGAATCGATGGGTTTTTGTTGAAGCCTTTCGGTACAAATTGTGTCTTTCTGGAGAAAAAAATTCTCCAACTTTTACCAACGAAAGTCTCGGTAAGGCCACCTACACGCCAGCATTCGTTATTGTAAAATCGCACCACTGCGACTGCTATCGATCTATCGTGGCAGAACAGCACATCAAAAGACACGTTGGCGTGCTCCTCAAAGCTCCTTTAAACGGCCTGTAGTCTCTGGCGAAAGGGACGATGACAGACGATGGAGCGGAGCAACCAGGATGCTGGATGGATGGCGCATGAAAGTTGATAAAGCAAAGCTTTCAATGAGCTCAAACACAAGAGACTTTCGGGGTGACGTAAAAACTCCGCTTTCTTTCAAACAGTGGCACGTTGGATGAAAGCCGGCAGGGACTGGTTCGGGGTGACGTCTACAGTTGTAAATCTTTGGCTGATTGTTACCTTTGTTCCAGTGCCCGGATGCCTAAAAGCTCGAGCGAAACTTCCTTTTCCCTTTCTCCACGGTACGTGGGACCAACTGGAGAGTAAACCCATTTGCTCGATTACGGCACAGTATGTGCGATTGTATCCTCGACAAGCAACAACAAAAAAAAAACAGGAATCTCACACAAAAATGGAAGCAATTTTCAGTAAAAGCTAACCCAACCCTCCTAACCCTAACGACTCCCGCCCGACGTTTTTCAACAATCGATCGATTGATCGAACAAGATAGACTCACCCATCACACTCACCTGCCAATGGATGCCATCTTGGCGGTTGAGCGATGGTTGACAGTTTGCGACTGAATTCTTGGCGATGAAAATGGTGCATGGAATATCCTTAGCTTCGGGTGCGTTTTGTTGGGGGCATCACTATAGGAACAGTGTCAAATCATTGTCCCGTAACGTCTTAATTCCGGTTCCGAAGTCTGACACGGGCTGCTAACAGGTTTTCATCTCAGAAATGTATTGTCATCCCGTTTGGCGACACGTTCATGTGTTTGCGATTTGGCCCGGGAAAACGAAACGATACATACAAATTTTTGAACAGTTTTCCCCGCTGAAGCTTATTGGAATGATGATAATTTCTCTACTGGAAAACTACTTTAAAAATTCATCTGTTTGGAGTGGAAGGTCTGCATCATCCACCGACGCATCACCACGGGACGGGAAACTTTTCCAATTAAGCATCCAATTGTGCTCGTCCACACGGTGTTCCTAGTGTGGTGCGCTTTGTAGCCTCGTTGTTAATATATTCCACCGATCCATCAGAAAGTGCAGCCAAAATTCAAAAGCTTATATCGATCGCCACCAACCACCCACGTCCGGTTACGGGTCCATCATGGGCGAGTAGTAGTGCATCATAATTTACGACTTGACTGGTATGCAGCAACCACACACCTCGAACGGGTGCCACCAGAGTGCAACGTAATAAAATTATATCGAGGAGACGGCGAGGAGACATGGAACCCCAGAACTCGTCGGTGTGGCGCAGCAGTGTCCCGATGATTTATGCATTGAATGGGTTTTTGTCGATGCACCTACTCGCTTCTAACTGCAAGTGACATTGGAATCGTTTAATTGGCCTCCGGGATCAACCGGCCAAGTTTGCTTGGTGTTTGTGCATATGTGTACGCAGCAAATGACTGCCTCTTTAGGGGTATCGGGCAAACATTTATTAGAGTGATTTCGATGAACATTAATGGTGGTGTGTTTTTTGGTTGTATACGACATCGTAATGATAATTAAAGACTCATGTCTTTTGCGACGAGAATACCCAGATTGAATAATATTATTGCTGTGTCAAAATAAATTTTGCCAGAACAACGCTGTTTCTTACTGAGCTTTTACCTTTCCATTGGCTTTAAAGCATAATTGGCTTAACAGACAAAGAAAAGAGCGCCATTATAGTGTAGCAAAAAAGCATCATTATAATTGGCAGCAATAAAATATGTACGATTTTTACAACATCATTGCAACCGAACCTCTACCGCAAACGCTACTCACCATCCATTATCGATTCCATTTTTGCTGATTGCATTCCGGCGTTAATGTGGTGCTAGAACGATCATAAAGCGATGGGTGCTAACGGGTACACAAAAAAAATAAGATGGATCATCATTATATGGGGCTTTTTCTGGCTTTCCGTAATGGGCATTGCCCCCGATAAAGCGTAATGCCCCGTGCGGAAGAAATCATTGTTATTGCTAATAAACGGTTTAACTACCTCCGTTTATTATTAGCTACTTTACAAGTTCCCGGGTTTAAAGCGGCTACTGAAGTTTATATTTGAATTCTAAACGCCTTGCTAGAGGGTCTGTGAAATAGTGTAGTCGGTACCGTGAGACTCAACATTTCATGTCAGGACTGAGTTCAAATCTTTGTTGAAAACCACGTAAGGAATTAATTCCAGCCAGAGACTATCTCAAGCCAAATAGAGATGACAGGAATCAAAATGAATTATTTTCAACAAAGTTTTATTAAATAAAGTCCATGCTATGTTATGACATTCAATATTTAACTAAGATTCTTCATACTTGGATATTTCAATAAGGACAGTCGGACCGTATTGCTTACAACTAATGGGGTAGCTTAATCTAAGATACAATTCACAATCGTTTGAAGACATTTCCTTCTCCAAACAGTGAAAGGTCACCTTACCCCGGGTGTACTCGGCCGTATTCTTGGATATTTGATATAAACGAATTTAATCAATGATGGATTTAAATAAGCATCATTATAAGCATTCTCCCTCAAACTGGTCAGCTACTCTTGATCATCCTTGCTCAATGTTTTGTTTCTTTCAAGTCACCACAATCACCTAATAATGTGCTCGTAAACCTCTGTTATATAAACCTGCTCGTGTGGTTCAATCTAACGTAACTGCAACCGAGATCCATTCCCAGGAAGTTTCCGCACAGTTTGTGCTGTATAGTGAACCTGAAATTCAGTCCGACTCCACCATCCAGGAGAAACACCACCGAGCTGCACCTTTTTGAACCTTCCGTGACTGCTTGAATATGCAATTGATGCGCTTGGTTTTGTAGTGCCCTGGGCAGGAAAACTGGACCATGACACATAATACAAACGATAGAATTGCTTCTGCCCGTTACGAGCAGAGGGAATCCATTAGACATGAGCATCCTTGCGAGATGGCATTGGTTAAGGGCATACCACGAATTGCCCATCAGAATTGACTTGTTCTGGGCTGTGGTTGAAGAAGTGCAAGTGAAACCTTGGCCAGCGGGTGGACCAGATTAGCTGGGACATCTGGGTTGTATCAGAGCAAAAGCAGACAGTTAAGCACTTCACCTTGCATGGAGAGAAACATTGAAACGAGTTCATTAAGCTTGCTGGACGTCTAGCAGGTTTAAGCATGCTTTTGAAGTAAGTAAACGCTTACAATAAACAAAGGACAAGTAAACTCTTAAATCCTTAACTACCTGGAATACTCTTCCATAGATTTTGCTGCTTCTAAAAACACACAAAATAAAGCATTTTCCACACCATTAGTATTATCCTTGAAGGGAATATCATCGATACTTGACTCTTATTCTCGTGCCTCGTGTACGCTCGAATGCGAACATGAAGCTTCATTAGATCAAAAGCGGCCTATCAATCAACTGGAATCGAATCCATTTTGCATAATGAGAGCGAGCCCGAGCGGTGTCGGGGTGTCCTTCCTTGACATTTTGTTTACCGCCGTCCGTTGCTGAGGACCGCTCGTGTGCTGTTGCCCAACACGCCAACAATAGCACCGTGCCGTTTGTTCTTTATCACTGTGCGAACAGATAATTTGCATCCCATTACGATGAAGCGAAGTGTTTCTTCATGATCACCATAAAGCCATTAGATTGAGTAGCTCGTTCTCGTAAGCTGCTGCGGTTCCGACTGGCGAAGATTCCGTTGTGGTCAGGATGTTCAGGATACTGCACAACAACAGCATTAAAGGCAGTGTTTATCTTATGTACATTACGAAGACACGCATTTGTGGTTTAATATGGCGGGGTTTTCGTGCAACGGAAACTATGCACAGTTTGTATGCAATCTCGATCCGGTTCCTCTCGGTCTTCGCGTGGAAACAAACCGTAACACACTTAAAGGTGTTACTAAATTAAATTTAATGCATCTAGCGCATCGGTACCGGGTCGCTTTTATTTTATGTTCATCATCCTTATCTATCCAGTGTCCTGTCCGGTCCGGGCAGCATATGATTAAAACACTCACTGCCGCTGCACAGTTACCGTGCCCTTGTCACAGCAAAAAAGAGACGAAAATACCACCAGCGGTTAAAATTCTTCTCCCCTCGGCACAGGGTGGAAAACGTGTGCAAATGAGCTTCGTGTTGCAGCACGTGGCATTAAAATGTCTCCTCTCGGCGTGGTATACGTGTGTTGCGCTTTATCGTCGTTATACACGAAACCGTTTCCCCTCGCAAATGTAAACCTTCTTCCGATGGTTCCACTGATTGGATGAACCATTTTTCAGCTGGGCTAACAAGAATGGTTGAGTGTAAAAGAAGGCACATAAAACAAAATGAAGAGCAGCGAGGACACTTTCCCATCCGGGGGGGATGAGGGAAAAAAACGTAAATACAAACGGTAAACACTTGAGGAACGTGATTTTCCCATTATGTTGCGTCTTAGCAGTGAAAATAGCAAGGTTCGGTGTGTGGCCACTCGTTTTGGGACGATTTTCTCATGTACAGCTGATGCAATAATAGAGGAGATGGTGGATAAAAGTCTAAGGAAAGGTTTGTAAAAATGAAGTATGATGTAATTTTTTAAAACACTTCACTCTTTGCGATTTGTTGGATAATTAAACAAAAGTCAAAGAAAATGGCTCATGTTGTAATATTTCGTACGGAAAAAAATCCATTTCAATGTTCCTTCCGTTCAACGTGTTTGAAGAAAGTTTGCTCATATCTTGGCGACCTTTGAACGATACAACTACTATATTTTACAACTCAAACGAGCTCACTTACTACTTGATCGCGATGAGCGATCTGTCTCACGCTCACCGCTCAACGTGCAGAGAGCGAGCGCTTCGATCAGTTCATTAAAAAAAGGCTACTAGACCCAACACAATATGTGTAAACTTATTGCATACTTTTCGGGCGTAATCAGAATCTTCCCACTAGCAGCATATTCCAAGAACAAACAAGTGGTGAGTGTATAACAATTCAATGAAAAGAAAGGAAAGTGAGGCCACTCAACAAAAGATTTGTAATGCAAATTATGTAAATCGTTCGGTTAAAAACATTTTCACCTTCCGACAGCAAACTAAGGGCATTTTGGTTCTACAATAGATGGTGTTTTTATTTTCGTCGTTATAATTCTTCGCATGTATTTTTCCCGTTAAGCACTTATGTAGTATCCAGAAAATAGTCGCCCAGCTTTAGCTCGAGCACCTGTATCAAAGATACCTCGTTCAAACTCAATAATTTCTATCTCTTATTCCACCGTAATACACCCTCCCTCTCGTTGCGCAACCCCCGTCTCCGTACGTTAACAACCCGGAAATGTCTTCTGTGCATGCATGCGACCCTATTCTTCCTATCTCTGGCCAACTTCGGACCGACACCGGTGACTGTTTCGTTCGTCGTGTTGAACTCGAACCCAAACACTGCAACACAACAGTTTGCCGCCTGGAAAGGATCACAGGTACAGTAAAATGCAACAACGGAAACGTTCTAGGGTGGGGCGTTGTCTCTTCCCAACAGCAACAACAGTGCCGGCATTCGGGTGTTTGGGGGATCTTTGGACCTGCTGACAAACAATTTGCATTTTCTTTTTCCCCCGGAACAAAGCATCTTGCGGGTGAACTTTTATCGGGGCCTTTTGCCCCGTTTTCGCATTCCGGTGAAGAAGTAAGGCAAGGTTGTATAAACGTTTCAATTGGACCGGGGTTTGGGACGAACCGGAAGAATGGACGGAACAGAAATCAAGCTTCCGCCCTACCGTCATCATTAGTCGAACGGAGGCGAACTTGTAAATTTAATTGTTGTAATGAACTGTGGTCCAAGTGAAAAGTTAGACAAGTTTTGCCGCAGAATGAAGTAATTGGATCAATTTGTATGCACATTTTGATTGCATGGTGCAGCAGTCAGCAGTCGCAAAAAGCGGTTTATTCAGTTTTACAGTGTCAGTTATGCAACGACCTGTTTTCTAGAAAATCATTCCTGTAACTGATAGATTAGTATTTTCTATTTACAATAAAGTTGTTATTTAAATGAAGGTTTTATAGGAATTAGTTTGTTGAAGATTTGATAACTTTAAAAATAACTGCATGCATAGTAAACCTACTTTGAATAGCGGTTTGCATAACTTTAGGAGTTTCAAATACATTAGTGCAATGTTTAGATATTTCTTTTTGTGGAGAAAAATCCCCATTAGTCAATGAACAGCTACATTAAATAAAAACCATTTCATCGTTCGCTTACAACATTGCAGGGTTCGCTCACTAAAGCGTTCCGGATGAGCTCCAACTACAAGCCGCGGGGCAGCAACGGTGGCGGCAGTGGTGCCGGTTCCGACAAGAACAGTGTCTACAGCTCGACCTCACCGACACCGTCGTTCAGCAGCAGCGAGGGAGGTATCTACGCCACGGTCGGTTCCCTGCAGAGCCATCCGGCATTCTTCCACCATCTGCCACCGCCAACATCCGCACCGCCCCCCATACCCGGCGTCCCATCATCCGTTGGGTTGCGATCGATCGAATCGATGCCCGCGCCGGGACCGTCGCTCGAACGGGCCAGTACCATCGCCAACAATCGGGTCAGTGCACCGCCGATGGATAGTGGCCATGCAACACTGCCAAAGTATGCGCAACACCGACGGGTCAAGAGTATCAGCGACATTGAGATACCGTCCGTTGGGCCAGTGGGATAGTGTGCGGGATTGGAATCGGGATGGCAGACGGAAGCGAACGGTATTTAAGTTAATCATTTTTGTTTGACCGATGACAATTTCCGGCATTCTTTTAGTTATTTTGTTTGATTTAATTGCATCACTTTAAACACCCCGCTGAGAGGGAATTGGTCGGTTAAATAGTACTAAACGGCACGCCAGCGTTACTTCGCCCCCAGTAAAATCCCCAGGGGACCGTGCCAGAAATGGTACTGAAAACTCGATTGAAAGCTGGACCACACATTCAAACCCTTTAGCCACAATCGAATCGGGACACCCTGCGGGATGGTTTTGGAAGGATTCGCCGTCGTTTGAGGATGACTTTCGTCATCGCTTGGTGCAGAAAGTCCGGTGCAGCTTTCGCGGTTAACCACAAACCCATCAACGTTTTGTCAACGCAACCCGTCTGGTTGAAGTTTGGTGGCTTCCACCGGGTGCTAACTTCATGAAATGGGACGGTTTTGCTGTCAATTTCCTTCTTTTTCGGCCCATGCTCAGCACCAGAAGCTGGAGATGCCTCAGTACGATATTCTCGTTAATGATAATTTAATGTGTTTCTATTTTATTATTTATTTGCTCAAAATGTAACCGAACGCCATTAAAGTAGATAGCGATTCTAATTCGAAACATTTCTAGAATTTGCTAGTGGCTAGTGGCCATTTCATCCAAAGCACTCTGAATTTCGATAAAGTGATTTTGCAACCAATTATAATCATTCCGCCCGATTTCCGCGAAGAAGCTGCTGGACCTGGGATGGCCAGGAGCTTAACCATTCGCTCCCATTACATTCCGGTGTTACGGTCGATCGATCGGCACCATTAATAAACCTGCATGCACCAATTAGACCGGCGTGCGTTAATTTGAATTTACTGCGCTCGAATCGATTGCGGTTGTTCGGAGTGCAGATTTCGCTAATGATATCCGACCGGGGCCGGAGGAGGCAGCTATGAAACCGAATCGCTATCGACCACCAATTTCCGTGCCGGGCATTTTTCGCCCGGTAGTTGTATCTTATCCAATTGGTGCTATTTAGTTTCGCCCGTATATGGCCGACAGTGTGCAATCGAGTTGTAGCCGTAATCCAAAGGGATGCAGCAAAATGGGAGGCATCCAGTTAGCTTTACTTGCTTATTTTCCCTTTATTTAATTCCATACGTTAATTCATTTCGTTAGATAGTTTATTTATGCGCTACATGATAGGAATCATTTATCACTCCGGTATGTTACCGATTTAATCCAAACCATCGATAGTCTCGCATTCTATGAAGCCGTTCGTTTACGGTGAACGAACCTTTTGTAATGCTAATGCGTTCGCAATCATCATTATCGGGGCAAAAGGTGACAAAGGACAGAACATGTTTTCGAACGGTATACATAATGCTGTTCAACATATCATCGCGCTGACAGTTCGGATGGATGGAGCAAGATTGCAAACGCCGATACGTAATGCTACAAATCATACTAATTTCGATGATTCCATTTCCGAGCGATGGTGGTGATGAGTGAAATTCCATTTTCCACGAATCAAAAGATAGATTAGGCACACCTGTTTGCTCACCTTTAGTTATCTTACGGCATCGACCGTTTGAGTACATTGAAGCAAAGTAACCAGGAATAGTAAGCGAGCGAGATAATCAATACTACAAAAAGAAATGAAACAAACGCTGTAACAATTCCGATGATATCTAAAGTGCTGTTTGTTCATCACAATTTCATCGTCTCATCCACGTACACGTGCATCTCCGATAGCTCCGAAGTGTACCAGGGTGCGACAAAAATTAGCGGCTCAAAACAAACGGTTCGAAGTTGGAGGGCAAATAGTAAAAAACCGGAACGAGAAACGAGAAACGACACAAGTATTCCAAATTATAGGTAAAAGTACTGCGGAAAAGCGTGAAATTCGACGGCAACTTTGGTCGTCGTGTATTTATTGAGAACTCTATTTTGTAGTCATATAAAACTCACTTATCGACGTAAAAAAAAAATTATTATCTCCCTTTCTTAACCATACAAATCGAATATGAGAAGGCATTGCAAATAAAGCAGGTTTAAAAATAAACAATTCGTTCTTGAATATGTTTGAAGCTTTGATCGAAAAGAAGAGTTATTGTTTTTCATTGTTATGACCATGCACACAATAAATCCGAAACAAGCAGTTATGTAGAATATATAAAATGAGTGTTTAAATATATTTAAAAACGTTATTCATTTCCATTCACGTCTACGGATTCCATTTCATGAACACGTTGCATGAGTACACTACTGCCATCTAGCGGCGAATAGCGAAAACTCAAATTGAATGCTGCAGTGTTGCCAGTAATACAGGGTTTTTTTGCTGTTTTACCTGCACCAAAACAGGCGCTTAAGCCTACCACAAACGAGGTCATAGTAATTTTTTTTATTGAATTTTGTGAACCGGACAAATATTTTTTGTGTAGAATGAGCAGTTGCTAATACAATTCTGTAGTACCAATTCTTTAAGTATTTGTTTTTTTTTTATTGTGTAATCAATATTATTTATAAAAATACTTTCATAAGAATAAGCTTCTATTTTCAAATTAATTTTATAATGTTATTTATATCACAACGCATATAATAAGCTATTTATTACCATGAAAGTTAACAAACATACCGAAAATACTATGCATTTTGTGTTATTTTAGCGGCGGAAGCTACACTCGTTTACACTCACCTTTATGCTCTCGCAGTCAGCCGCACAACGCTACACCGCATCATCGTAGGTCAAGACTCTCTCTCGCTGGCGATCGCGAACGGACGCACTTTCATCTCAGTGGCTGAAGATCATCTGTCCGACGCTGCAAGCGCACCGCATTCGATCGTTAAATGCAGTTGTAGAACGATTTGTAACTCGTTCGTGTGGTTTAGAACGCTTTTCATTAAACACGGTTAAGTTAAACCCTCTGCAGGAAAAAGAAACGTAAAGGTAAGCATAGATGTGCCGTGAAACCATCTTCTACACTTTCATAAAACTCGGCAATGTTGCTGTTGGTGAGTGAGTGGTGCTTTGCTTCTACCAACGAATGCGTGAGCGTGTGGCGCGGCGCGTAACGGGACTTTCTTCCGCCACATTGCCCACAAAGCACATACCTGAAGGCGGACGGACGGGCGAAGCATAAGACGAAACAAGACCGTGCAAGTGAGTGTTATTGTTGGTGGTTGGAACGAGAATCCAGCTCCGTCTGTCGTCATCAGCATCATCATCATCATCTCGATCGTTCGGGTGTAGTAAAAATATTACCCTGCCGGATGTGAACCAAACAAAACGGGAAGAAAAACCACAGTAAAGAAACTATTTTTCGTTACGGTTCGCCCTTGGAAGTAATGGATTTGATGTGTGTATAGAGTGTGGACAATATACCGTGGAACTTATTTTCCAAACCGTACTGCAGGTGGTGTAATGTATTGTTTTAATATCGTAACGCTGTAACTAATGGTCAAAGCAAACCTCACCTCCACAACGTGTCGTTGCTGTTCTTCGGTGCTAACAATCGGGGTGACATACTTCGCGCGTAAAAAAAAACGGTTATAGAGTCCGTTCTCCAGTGAAAGTTGTGAATTGATACAGTGCTGGAGTTGTGCTCATTTTCAAATACCGGAGTAAAATAACTGCTCAGAATCTAGGTGAAGAACGCCGATGTGCTTACTAGTCTACACTTTTGGAAGTTGTTTTTCAACTTGCACCAAGTGGCTGGACATAATTGAAACGGAGTGGCCCTTTTATCGATTGCTGGACGCGTGACGCGTGTTTCGTAGCGAAAAGAGAAAATTATGCTATCAAACTGTACCGCAACCAACCCCAGCTGCGACGATGTTTACGCACGTGCATTATTCGCAAACGGCTGTGCTGACCATTGGAACACTGACGTGTACCCGGGGAGTGTTGCTGCTATTCACTACAACACGATCGGATGCAGTTGATACAAGCCCGAGGCACGTTTCGCTTGACGAAAGTGGGTTGTCTTGAGACTGAACATTTGGATACTGCATAGTGGAGTGTGTTTTTTCCCCCTAAACTATGTCCAGCAATTCCTCCAATTTCTCCTGATATAGCAGCAGCAATTTAATGAGAAGTTCCAATATCCGGCAGGTTTGCAAATTCAGTAAATCTCATGATTAACAGTTAAGATCTTTTTTCTAATAAAACCATCAGTGTGGGATGTATCAACCCGAAGATTTGGTAATATTGCAAGT
Source organism: Anopheles marshallii (assembly GCF_943734725.1). Classification (NCBI taxonomy): domain Eukaryota; kingdom Metazoa; phylum Arthropoda; class Insecta; order Diptera; family Culicidae; genus Anopheles; species Anopheles marshallii. The sequence goes on along the minus strand of NC_071327.1, from coordinate 75,741,981 downwards.
TGAAGTGATTTCTAAGAATTGTTTCCCATCATAAGAATATTTAATCTCATCCGATTTTTTTCTTTTCAGCCTCACCAAACTCCCAACATGGGTGAAAAATTGTCCCCCAGCCCGGTGGCAGCTGCCGAAACGGGCAGCACCAAGCACACGAAAGACAAGCCCAAGCAACGGCGTAACAGCAAGGAAGAAAAACAAACGTCCTCCTCTTCGAAGAAAACACTGAAATGGCAACCACCACTGCAAGATGGCGATCAGCAGGAACGTAAATCCGTCCTGACTGCGTACGTACTGTGGCTGTTTGGCGGTGTGTTCGGTGTGCACCATTTCTACCTGCGCCAAGACCGACGGGCATTCATCTGGTGGAGTACGTTGGGCTACTTCGGCATCGGATGGTTGGCGGAGATACTGCAGATACCGTCCATGGTGCGGGATGCAAACGACGATCCACGGTTTGTGCAGGAGTTCAACGCGAAGCTGCGCACGAACCGGAAGCCACCGTTTTCCACCGGACGCTTTCTGCTGGCGATCATGATCGGGTACTGGTGGGGTCAGATGATCATGATTGCGATACCGCAGGCCGTGTTTTTCGGCATCGATTGGGGCTTTCTGCACTGGCTCATCCCGTTCGGTGTAGCTTTAGGTGGGTTTAGAATTATCCCTCTGCAAGGACGTGTTTTAAGCTGGTTGTTTATCCACCAACAGGTGTGTGGACGGTGGGCAATATGGGGCGAGAGAAGGGAGTCTTCTGGCACTGTCTGCTAGTATCGTACGCTTCGTATCTGTCCCGGTACTTTGTGATGGATGAAGCGTACTGGTTTACGACGATGGCTTTCTGCAGTGCGCTAGCGTTCGATCACTTCTCCAAGGAATGGAACCTGGAAGTACCCAAGAGGAAGCGTCTTGCCAGGTGAGAAGTGTTAAAACAGCCATTTCAAACAAATCTTTTGCTCAACAACTTTCATCGATTCGTTTTGCAGCCGACTAGCCACATTAAGTGCAGCCGCCGTTATCTATCTGGCCCTGTGGGGTTGCTTCGTCTACTTCAACGGTACCATCACGGACAGCGAGGGCGATGAGGTTCCGGTACACGAGGCGCTGTACAACTTCCTCAAGTCACCCTGGTGGACGGACCTGAAGCAAACGCTCTACGATACGGTACAGTTCGCAAAGCATCACGGCTGGGCGGAGGTTTGGAAGCAAATCATCGACTCGATGGATGCGGACGGTGAGCAGAACGCGTACAGGGTGCTGGGCATCAGTGCGACCGCTTCGCAGAACGAAATCAACACGCTGTGCCGCAACCTGTCGAAGGAATCGCACCCGGATAAGGTGAAGGATGAAAGTAAGCGCCGTGCGGCGGAGGAACGCTTCATGGAGATACAGCAGGCGTGCGAGGTGCTGAGCAAGACACGCAGGAAGCGTCGCCAGCGAAACAAAAAATCCGATGAGCTGTAGGAAGGGTGATACGATGCTGGGAGCGATGTAAATAGTTAGCAGCAGTCTGAGGAACTCACTCCATACAGATCTGTACCGCAGTGTGACTGACAATTAATAAACTATTATGTTATTCGACTATTGGATGAGTTCTAATTAATTTTCTTATTAAAAAGGCAGAGGAGAATGAAATTTCCAGGATTTCATACCCATATCCATATTTTGGACTGATAACATACGCAGTAATACCAAACCAGGAGAACCTCAAGAGAACTCTAAATGTAAGAGGTAACTAGCAAACACTTCATCAGCATTATCATAAACGAAACGTTATCAGACAGATGTGTCGATGAAGAAAAATCCAATTGCAAATTATTCCTGGCAGATATCTACCTGGACGTCATTCACCTAGCCACTATCTCAATATACCTGTCCCGCATTATGACCATCCCTGAAACAGGTACCCGCAGTAGGGGCATATCGTTACCATTTCAGTCAGTTCTTCGCAGCCAATCGAACCGTACAGCAATGGGTGTGAAGCTGCACTGCAAGCTGCTAAGTCTCTTGGGGTTGGCATTGGTGCCACTGCTGACTTCAGCCAACACTACCACTGGTGACCTGTTTCCACTTTCGATCATTCACATCAACGATATACACGCACACTGGGAGGAAATCGATACGGCCAGCGTGACCTGTGATCCGAAACGGGACGCAGCTGCCGATCAGTGTTTGGGCGGGTATGCACGAACGGTTACGGTTGTGAAACGGTTGCTGCAGGACCGCACGAATCCCGTCTACCTGAACATCGGTGATAACTTCCAGGGTACGCTATGGTACAACATACATCGGTGGAATGCAACCGCCTTCTTCCTCAATTTGCTCCCAGCGGATGCTGTGGTAAGTTGCGTTGTTAGACGCAGGTTCGTTGGCCATCAATGTACAACACTTCACTACCTTTCAGACCGTTGGAAATCATGAGTTTGATGATGGAATTGCTGGTGTCGTCCCGTTCTTGGAAGCTCTCAAGTCACCCGTTCTGTTGGTTAACGTGGACAACTCGAAGGAACCATCCTTCAGCAAGTTCCGTCCATCGATGGTACTAGAGCGTGCGGGACGAAAAATTGGACTGATCGGTGTCATTCTCCGCACCACGTACAACATGGCGGACACCGGAGCGCTTGTGTTTGAAGATGAAGCGGACACTGTACGGAAGGAGGCGGATCGACTTGCGGCCGAAGGTGTAGACATTGTGATCGTCCTATCGCACTGTGGACTCGACGTGGACCACATCATTGCGGCGAATGCCGGCCCGAACGTGGACATTATTGTTGGTGGACATTCGCACAGCTTCCTGTACACGGGACAGAACGATAACATTCCGATGACGCCTGCTTCCGAGTATCCCACCGTCATCACGCAACCCGATGGACACCGCGTGTTGGTCGTACAGGCATCGGCCTACACAAAGTTGGTGGGTGACATCGTGCTGCACTTCGATGAGCAGGGTATCATACAGCAGTGGGAAGGCAATCCGATCTTTCTTTCGAATGAAATTGTTCCCGATGCAGACATAATGGATGCCATCGTGCCGTGGAAGGTAGCGATTGATGCGGTCGGTGAGCGCACGATCGGTTCGACCGCGGTCGATCTGCTCAAACCACCGTGCAACTTTGGCGAGTGTATTCTGGGCAATTTGATTGCCGACTCGATGGTGGAAGCGTTTGTACCAATGGCGGAACCGGGACAATGGACGTATGCGTCGATCGCGGCGATTGCCGTTGGACGTATCCGACAAAGTCTCGTTCCAGGAGGTAGGTGTACCAACACGACCCAATGCCCAGAGTGAACTGATTTCATTACATACTGCGTTAACTTCCACAGACATTTCCTTCAAGCATCTGATCGAAGTGCTTCCGTTCGAGAACCAACTGGTGTGCTACGATCTGCGCGGTGATCAGTTGGTCGGGCTGCTGGAACATGGTGCCGAGCTGTCTTGGGATGAGGATCGGTTCAATGCGAAGAATCTGATGCACGTTTCTGGTTTGCGTGTCGTCTACAACGTCACCAACCCGATCGGCCATCGAGTGCTCTCGGTAGACGCCTTATGTCAGGACTGTGCCGTTCCGAGTTACGCTTCGGTTGAGCTGTTCAAGATGTATCGCGTGGTAACCGTATCGTATCTGGCTGAGGGAGGTGATGGGTTCGAGATTTTCCCAAGATACGGAAAGAACAGGATCGTGGCTGCTATGGAGGATGTGCAGGCATTCGAAGATTACGTAAAACCACGATCACCTGTTGCACCCGTGCTGGAGGGACGTATTCAAATCTTCACCTAAAACACCTCCGTTCACGAAGGTTCGAAAGCAATAGAATAAAAGAAGAGTTCTTTCAAAGTTGAGCTACGTTCGAAACCACGTGCTTGAGTTGTAATTACATTCGTGATCGAAAGATGACTATGCGAGTGTTACACGTAAACGGTCTGTTTCTTGATTGAAGTTTATAATCCTCCATTATCTTGAAGACACCTATTCTCTCTAAACATGACATTTTGTCTCTTAAGTAGCTCTGTATCTTATCTGCTAACACCCTTCACCTAACCAATTGAAGACAATCGTCGTTATCTCGTGCCAAACGCGCTGATTATGATGATGATAATGATGTCCACAAAGACATCATCAATGGCTGTAGCTCCTCTCCTTCCATGTGTGAGATCTCTGAAGAAAGCCTCTCGATACCAGTAGTGGCTATCACCTGGAGAAAATAATTTTAATGTCGCAAAACTAATTTTACACCTATCAACTCTTCCCACTCTGAAAACCGTCGTAACATACGGTCGGTAAAACCGGAAATCTTAAGAGCGAATCAGCAAAAACAAACTTGGAAGCGGGGAATATCGAAGGCCCCCGGGGTGCCCAATACATTATCGCTCCCCGTTATTGAACGAGTTTGCAAAGAAACGGCTTACGCTCAGTTAAACCCCCCTACTACCTCCGCCCGATGAAGGGCATCCGAACGAAATCGAATTCGATGTCGGAATCTTTACCGCATTCGCTTGGGAAGTTCCCAGTTTCGCGGCAGATTTTGCACAGTGCGCACACACAACAGCATCGCGCTCTCCCACAGTATGGCGCACGGCCGCAAGCGGAGTTGTGTTCGGTGTTCGTTCCCACGGTTCGTGGTCATTTGCTTTTTTGCTGCACTAACAGTGTCGGTAGGCACGGGTCAAGAGCTGTTTCCACTGTCCATCGTGCACATTAACGATTTCCATGCGCGGTTCGAAGAGGTTAATGAGGCCAGTGTCACGTGTGATGGAAACGATGGGGAGAAGTGTGTCGGTGGGTACGCACGAACGGTGACAGTGGTGAAGCAGCTCCTCGCCGAGCGGCCCAATCCGATCTATCTGAATGCGGGTGATAACTTCCAGGGTACGCTCTGGTACAACATTCACCGGTGGAATGCAACTTGCGCGTTTCTCAACATGCTTCCGGCAGATGCGATGGTGGGTTTGGGGAGCGTGTAACTTGAGGCGCCAACTTATACAAGTGCTCTTATCTTCCCATTTAGACCATAGGGAACCATGAGTTTGATAATGGGGTGGAAGGAGTGGTACCGTTTCTGGAGTCGATCGAATCACCGGTTCTGCTGGTGAATGTGGACAACAGCAAGGAACCGGATTTTAACCGCTTCAACAAGAGTCTCGTGCTGGAGCGCTCCGGTCGCCGGATCGGTGTGATCGGTGTGATACTCAGCACGACCGACACCATCGCCAATACGGGTGATTTAATCTTCGAGGATGAGGTAGAAACGATCCGTGCCGAAGCGGAACATCTCACCACTCTGGGGTGCGACATCATCATCGTCCTCTCACACTGCGGCATTGATGTAGATCGTATAATAGCGGCCAATGCAGGACCGCTAGTGGACATAATCGTTGGGGGACATTCGCACAGCTTCCTGTACACCGGCGATCATCCTACCATTCCGATGACTCCCGTGTCCGAGTATCCCACAATCGTAGACCAACCAAACGGACATCGGGTGTTGATCGTGCAAGCATCCGCTTATACGAAGCTCGTGGGCGACATCATCCTGCACTTTGACGACCAAGGCATTATTCAACGCTGGGAAGGAAATCCTATCTATCTCAGCAATGATGTTGTGCCGGATCCGACCGTAGCCCAGGCACTGCTCCCGTGGAAAGAATCCGTAGATGAGGTAGGCAATCGTAAGATTGGCGCTACAGCAGTAGATCTGCAGAAAGCCACCTGTGGCTACGGGGAGTGTAACCTCGGCAGTCTAATAGCCGACTCCATGGTGGCCGCTTTCGTGCCGCGTGCCGAACCGGGCCAATGGACCTACGCTGCAGTGGCCGTACTGGCGGTGGGTGGCATTCGAGTTGGCCTGTTTCGCGGAGGTAAGTTGGACAGTGATCGTCTAAACAGGAATCCGCTATTCATATGTGCTCTCGTTTTGGGGTTTGGATCCTCTCTTCACGCAGATCTTGCCTTTAAAAACTTGATCGAAGTGTTGCCGTTTGAAAATGCGCTCGTGTGCTTCGACATGCGCGGTGATCATCTGATCGAGCTGATGGAGTACAGTGTGGAGAAGTCCTGGGATGAGGATCGCTTCAATGGGGCAAATATGCTGCAAGTGTCCGGTATGCGCGTGCTGTACAACGTTACCAACCCGATCGGGGAGCGTGTGCTGGCGCTGGATGTACTGTGTCACGATTGTGACGTGCCCAAGTACGAGCCGGTGGAACCGTTCCGGAAGTATCGTGTTATAACGAACTCGTTCCTGGCCGGCGGTGGTGATGGATTTACGGTGTTCGAGCGATACGGTCAGCGTAAGGTGACTGGACCAGTCGACATTGATGCGTTCGAGGCTTACGTACGGGATCGTTCGCCCGTGTTTCAGGGTTTGGATGGAAGGATTACGGTTTTGACGTAGTTTCTGCTAGTGACATTAGATAGGATAGCCAATAGAATCATATCGTATGGAATAATACTTCTTAGAAATACATAAAAAACGTTTGTGCGACTACTCTAACTAACGAGTATTCATCGTCTTTAAGCGATTAATTCATTCGTTCCTTTCGTAGCCATTCAATCACATACGAAAACAAGCTTATCGGCATCCAAATAAATAACTCAATTCATCACAATTGATTGGCGATAAGATGATTTATCACGCGCCCGTGGTGGCCACGCGAATGAATGAGAATCATGTCTGCCCTTCCGCGCGATTGTCGTTATTGTAATTGACGTATTCCATACGCACTGTATAACTCCTTATCACAGTTACGGTAAACTGCAAAGGGTTCAACACTGATCGGAACCATTTAAATGGATAACCGTACGAATTGAATGAGTGACTTAAGCGACGGTCGATAAGAATGCTTGTGATGGGGTAGTAAGTACGTAGAAGTAAAGAATTATGATACACTACATCGCCAAATGGGTGAAAGAGACCCGTAGAATCGAGCGATGGTACCGATCACAAAGATATGTTTTTCTTGTCTAAACAGTTTATAAATACTTCACAGGGATTTCAAGCACTTCACAAGTTCGAGAGATGAGATAATTCGAAAGGCATCGGTCACGTCCTCATGAAGAGTGCTACTGTTCTGGAGCCCGCTTAAATGTCGGCCAATGAGTGCGTCTTTAGGCGAAAGCCTCTTCAACTGGAATGATAACAGCTGTTTTCCGATTCTTGATCTCTTCCGAGTGCATCCTTGTTAGAAAAAGAAACTGATTAAGAATCTACTATCACCGATATCAATCGTAACCCAGAAAGATGAATACTTGGTGCGTTTGTTATGGTTCCGTAATACTTCAGATTAATGAAGACATGGTATAAATATGAATTGAAATTTGCCATCTAGACATTAGTTACATACCTGTTCTGTTGAAGCTTCCGTCATGAGGTCCTCCATAGTGTTCACACTGTGTACAGTGTTCTGTGTCGTCTCCGGTAAGAAGAGGATTTAATTGCTTGGTGTTCTTGAGGTTCGAAGCATCTAACCAGCCGTAAAACATTGTAAAACAGCTCATCCTATGCTGGACGTCGACAAGGAGAACAATCGAGTTGTAGGTGGTACCGATGCTGCTCCCGGTTCGGCTCCGTTCCAGGTTTCTCTGCAAAGCCTGTTTGGACATTCGTGCGGTGGTTCCATCATTGATCGCCAGTGGGTACTCACGGCAGCTCACTGTGTCCAACTAACAACGCCGAAGCTAATGAAAGTGCTCGTTGTACAAACCTTCTCAATGCCGGTGGCCAACGTTACACAGTGGAGAAGTTTTTCGTCCACAGTCGCTACAATAATCCCGCATTTCACAACGACATTGCATTGGTGAAGTTGAAATCAACACTACAGTTAAACGATCTTGTACAACCCATTGCTTACTCGGAGCGGGAACTGCCGGTAAATGCCACGCTGACGTTAACCGGTTGGGGATTACTATCTGCAGTTGGACCAACGACTAATAAGCTTCAAACGATCGATTTGAAGTATGTGCCTTATGAAGAATGTAAGCGTCTGCACAATAACAGTCCAAATGTCGACATTGGACATGTCTGCACATTGACCAAGAAAGGCGAGGGCGCATGTAACGTAAGTATTTGAGACTCTTTGTACTTAGACATCTCGTTCATGCAGCGATTTACCAACCCATTACAGGGTGATTCTGGTGGACCGCTCGTGTATGATGGAAAGCTTGTTGGTGTGGTGAACTTCGGTGTACCGTGTGCTCAGGGCTATCCGGATGCTTATGCCAGAGTGTCTTATTATCACGATTGGATTCGTACAACGATGGCCAATAATTCATAGATACTTCTTTAAATGATTATACCTTGATATGAATAAAGATATCTTAGCCCCTTCACAAACTACCAAACTTTGTAATACGCAAAATTAAAGGACGTTTACTTGGATCGACCTCTCCGCAAGATTCAAGCAAGGTTATGGTCTAGGAAGTATGTCGATAAACCGGAGACATTGGGCTATAAGTCACGCCATAGTATCCACTCTCATATTTGTCTTCAATAGTATCTGTCTCTTCTCCTAATTAATCATATATTCACCGAATGACAGTGCCGTACAGATTTCTATGCTGCACACTTTTTTTCCTAATCAAAATCTTAGCAATTACTCAGAATGTTGCGAACGAAGTTTAGTTTACACGAGTTCCAGAGATTATTCAATTCCTTACTCAGCAACCAATGCAACATTACTCATCTAGTTAAAGAGTCTAGACTATTAGAATCCTCAGTTAACGCGCAAAGTCCTTGTGAAGAGCGATTAAAATCTCGAGTAAAATGACGTTCAATCCCTAGTTCAAGCCTCATTATGAAAAGACTGTAGCACTCTTTAACTATAACACCTGTTTCCTAAGCTGTTTCCAATGGCTAATTCCTGCAGAGTAAATCCATGTCTGGAAAAATCAGTTAAAGACTCTGCTATCTTATAATTCCGTAATACTTCAGATTAAGGCAAAGACGAGGTATAAATATGAATTGAAATTTGCCATCTAGACATTAGTTACATACCTGTTCTGTTGAAGCTTCCGTCATGAGATCCTCCATAGTGTTCACACTGTGTGCAGTGTTCTGTGTCGTCTCCGGTAAGAACAGGATTTAATTGCTTGGTGTTTTTGAGATTCGAAGTATCTAATCATCCGTAAAACATTGTAAAACAGCTCATCCTATGCTGGATGTCGACAAGGTGAACAATCGAGTTGTAGGTGGTACCGATGCTGCTCCCGGTTCGGCTCCGTTCCAGGTTTCTCTGCAAAGCCTGTTTGGACATTCGTGCGGTGGCTCCATCATTGATCGCCAGTGGGTACTCACGGCAGCTCACTGTGTCCAACTAACAACGCCGAAGCTAATGAAAGTGCTCGTTGGCACAAACCTTCTCAATGCCGGTGGCCAACGTTACACAGTGGAGAAGTTTTTCGTCCACAGCCGCTACAACAAACCCAAATTTCACAACGATATCGCACTAGTGAAGTTAAGTTCGGTATTACAGTTCAATGATTTCGTACAACCAATTGCTTACTCAGAGCAAGAATTACCGGAAAATGCCACGCTGACGTTGACCGGTTGGGGTTTGTTATCCACTGTCGGACCAACGACTAATAAGCTTCAAACGATCGATTTGAAGTATGTGCCTTATGAAGAATGTAAACGCCTTCACGACGCCAACAGTCCAAATGTCGTTGACGTCGGACATGTCTGCACATTGACAAAGAAGGGAGAAGGTGTTTGTTTTGTAAGTATGGACTGGTTTTGTTGTTGTTAGAACTAGATCTTCTCGTTGACGTAACCTTTCGTTTCCATTCGTTTCAGGGCGATTCTGGAGGACCGCTCGTGTATGAAGGAAAGCTTGTTGGTGTGACGAACTTTGCCGTACCATGTGCCAAAGGTTTTCCGGATGGTTACGCCAGAGTGTCATATTATCACGATTGGATTCGCACAACGCTAGCGAATAACTCTTAGACCCTTGGAAATATTTTTCATTTGTTCGCATTTTGATTATTCTTCAATGTGATTTAAATAAAGACATCTTACTATCTTTACAATCTATCTAGTATAACAGTAAACGGTATGTCGAATTTGCTGCGTCGTATTGTGCGTCCTACCCGAAAAGATCCTTCGTAAGCATTCCAGCAAGAACACCTCTTAGAAAATATGTCGGCAAATGGGGCACGTTGATTTGTTGCTCGTGCTGAACCACCGGTACAAGCAAGGCCCGTGGAACTTCTTCTTGCAGGTCTTGCAGGACAACTTTGGCAGCTGGCAAGTGTCTTGATGGATAACGCTATAGCACACATAGCACTCCTCTACACCTTCAAATTTGCGATCCAAATTTCGTTTCCACAGCGATAGTCCATCGTTGATGGATCCGTTCTAGATGGACGATATTTAAAATGAAGAAAAAAACAACATCAGCTATTGGAAAATCGTAATGAGCTAAATGTTCATGTTACCTGATGAGTCAGAAAGATGGATAGTTGCATGACCTGGCGGTTCTGCAGACGGCCTCCGATTTGATGGCCCCCCTCCACCGTAACGGCACCGAGCGGAAAGTTGATCGGTAGAGTAATTTGCAGCTCGATCTTTGCTTCGTCTATCGAGTACACTGCCATCACCTGCCGCAAAGCCGAATGTACTTTGATCTGCATATTGTCCTGTCGGTCCTTACGATCGATTAGTGTTTGGAATTCTTCCTGACACAGCAAGCCCGATACCGAGTTGGCCGTTATTTTGCTCACGATTGATGAGTAACGATGGTTTAGTCCGTTGAACCACCGGCGCAAGATCACGGGCAGGTGACGGAGGGTTTGGGCGTAAAGATGACAAGCGTAACGCTCCAGCTTTGTGCTCGGATCTAGTAGGAGAGGAAAATATTTCACAATTGAAATGCGTAGTAGTCTTCGTTTAGAAGTAGTCGGCACAATCATTTCAATACTTGCACACCGTTTGCAAGACACATTCGTTGAGAAGCCACTTTTTGGACGACACAATCATGGAGAATTCTTGTACACAAAATAAAGCGACCTGTTATGAGCTTTTTCCGCTGGAGCTACCCACATTTGGCACAGCCCCATCACTCGAGGCAGAGCTACGAAAAGGTGCGAAGGAACGGCTGGCTAGCAGAAAAATTGTGGCACAACAAAAAAGGTCCGAAAAATGTCGCGATGTGCCCAGTGTTTACAAACTAGTATATCCTAGTCCACCAAAGATTCCAAAATGTCAACACAGTGGCAACTTCATTCTGGATCGTGACGTGTTAAATCCGGCGGATTACATAGATTTTATCGCAAGACCTAAAGAAGTCGTAAGTATCTACAACGCGTAATTCAAGCACAAATATTAATTGTCTGCTTTACTAATATTTTGTGGCTTAGATACGTCGAAAGAAACCTCACTACGTCAAGCATAAGCTCTCATCGGCAACGAATCGTATTAAAACATTAGCCAGACCTGGCACAACTCACGTGAAGGCCACGCTGGAAAGATATTCTACACAACTTTCGCCGAAACAAAAACAACATCTGCAGAGCATGTTGGAACCGAAACCGTTTGTTACCATCATGGAATCGATTGGGTATGCAAAGCAGCAACGATCCGATGAAGCTATGTGGCAACGACACATGGCTAAACAGGAGCAGAAGTTGCTTCACAAGATCCACCGTTGGGAAAATGAGCTTCTTAAGATAGCAATGAATAGACTTGCCAAGCAGCTAAGGGATTACTATCTAACACCCAGCGAACCACCGTTGACAGAAGAGGCAGTACGAATTTCACGAGTGATTCTACACTATATTTGTCACTTTTTAGACATTCCCATTCTTCACATCGACGAACAAGGAAAAGTAAAAGATAATGATGTTATCGACGATTTCTACGTAGAATTGTCAAAGAAAATTGGCTACTGGGTATGGACAATGATGAAGCAAATCGGTATAACGTTTGATAAGCAAAAGTCTTTTTCATATGTAAGAAAATCGGAATCTTTCGTATCCGTCAACTCGAGTGTCTTCCAGCTCGATTTTCCAACGACTGATGAGGAAGGTGTTGCGTCCAAGTTAGAACCACTGAGTATACTTTCGTTGGAAGTTATTTACGACTGTCTGGATGAAGCAGTCCTTACAGTGGAAAAGGGAATTAATGGAAGGCGCAGTAGTGTGTGCATGGAAAGCGATGAAACGTCACAATCAAATGAAAACAAAGATGAATCCAAAACGGACACTAGCAACGATAACATTAGCGATGCTTCAATGCACGATAATATGCAAAGTGCAGACCAAACGTTGGATGAAAATGAGGAAAAGCAAGAAACGGTAATCGAAAATATTCCGAATGAAGAACGGATAGAAACGGAGGAAAATGAACAAGAAAGACTAAACGAAGACCTTCATATTTCAATGCAGAATAACATCCAAAGTACAGACCAAACGATAGATGAAATTGAAGAACATCAAGTAAGAGTAATAGAAAATATTCAAAATGAAGAAACCGATGAGAATGAACGGAAGGAAGAGAAACCACAGCAAACGTAGGACGGAATTGGCTCGTGCCTAGATTCAACTTACTTTTAATCTGATTCCAATCCAAACTAGAAAACATCGCCTGACCATACACGGCACAGGAATCCGGATTGCGCAGTATTTCTTTTGGCATCAGTTTAAACAGTACCGGTAAAAGAAGCTGAGAAATACAATAAATAATCTATTATTCGGGCTGTACCGAGCAGATTTACCAATAATGCTTACTTCTTCGAATTCGTTGCGCGAAATCCACGAAGTGTAAATTGACCGCAACTCGGATGGGGCTTTGGCACAGATACCGAGAATACAGTCCCAGAGCAACAGATACGACAAGCAGTGAGATTTCAATTCTTGCTGCTTTTCACTCTCAGCTTGGCTCAGTGTAGCTTCCGTGTCCGTTGGTTTGTAGGTAAAATCGGTTACGAATTCGGCCAACAAGTTGTGGTACTCATCCAGCTGGAGTTTGAATCGCATCAAAAGATGCCAGTTATCATCCGGTTCTTCACCGCTCTGCTGATGGTGATCCGAGACTTCAGATCGTTTAAGCAGCTGCTCTTGATCGCGTTGAACTAGCCCAACCGATAGGGATTTCAGTATTGCGGTTGCCGCGTACCGGACGCGTTTATTCCAGTGACGAATGTTCGTCAAGCAGAATGTGATCAAATCGTCTAAGGACGTTTTTGAATCCACTTTATTTGCCTGTAAATGAGAAATAAAAAAATAGTGCTTCCAAAATAAAAATTCAATTTAGTGCTCACCTTAAATACGTAGTTAACATCAACCGCCTCTATATATGAGCATATGCTTTCAATAAAGTATTGATCAGACTTCCGTTCGCAATCTGAAAATCGATAGGAAGTTATAATTACTATCATAAGATTAATGAAGCAAACCCTTGCAGGGGGAAGTTTCCTACCTAAGGCATTAACAATTCCAATAAAAGCCTTTAGCAGTACCAGATTAACATCCTTCGCGAACACATTGTCCCATTCCTCGATCACATTTGTTAACAGTTCCGAAGAGCTTCGTTTTCTCTCTCTGGCAAGGAACTGCATCAACCCACTAAACAATCTAAACAGAGCGGCAATGAAGAGCGATATCTGCAAATAACGAGACAAAAATGGTTAAGAAACTCTGGTACCTGCATCAGCATTCGTCCTTACATTATGAGTACGGTAGTGGGGAAAGCTTTTCGAAACGGAAAGCGTCCATGAGCTAAGCGCAATGCGGATGAAATCCCACTTGGAGATATCCAACTCGGAGGGAAAATGACGCAACACCACCGTTAGCACGTTAGCCACCTCCACGTCGAGGAAGATTTTGTTTACTTCGGCTTGTGCAAGATCACTAGAAGATTATAACAAAGAAAAGCCACAATGTAATAAAGCTCTCGGAGCGAATGAGTTTAAAACTGGTATCAGTGCAACTTACCAATTATACAGCAACATTTTGTTGGTCGCTTGTCTTGAGATGAGCTCATGCAGTACAATCAAGCAGTTGCCTATGATTTTCCTATCGTTTATTTCGTTGTAGTTGGTGGAGAAATGGTTCTCTATCAAGCAGCGTGCGGACGAAAGCTTAACCATTAGGTCGAAATAGTTTTCGAACAGATTCGGACCGATCGGAAGACATTTGGGTTTCATTTTGGCGCTTAAACACTGCAAACAAATAGGCATTAATCTTTCATAATCAATCAAATTGTACACATTGAACAAGCTTACCTGCACGATATTTATATACGCCACAAGTTCCTCACTATTATTAGCTACTGTTGAAGCGTCCTCGTATAAGAGAACGGGTCCATTTTCCTCATCCGCGTACTGATCGATCACAAGTAGCGCAATCAGACACTTTGCCCACAGCATACCGTGTTCGTTCGCTAAGGCAAACAGCTTCTGCTTAATCTCCTGTACGATATCACGTGCTACATTTCTTAACAGAAGTGATAGCTTCTCTTGAACTGCGAGTACCAAACATTCCACAACCGACTCAAGCTAACGAGTAAAAACACAAAAAGGAGCATTAGTTAACAATGTACCCATGAAGTGATTTAATTTAGTTGCTTACCTGTTCCGTATTGTACAGTACCGTATCCCCAACGGAGGCCAAATATATCACAGACAGTACCTTCTCGTAGATCAATTCCGACCACGTGTGTAGAATCCACAGTTCTTCATTTTCATCGTCATAATTGTCGCACACTTCCATATCGTGGCGTTCACCACCGGCCGGTGGTTGATCAACGTCCATACTTTCACTTCCTTCGCTTTTCATTGGCGATGGTTTAAGTGTCGCTTTACAGGACAGCTTCAAAACGATACTAACGGAGCAAAGTGCCCGTATTAGCGAGTTCTTCATTCCGTTAACAAATTGTTCCTTGGACAGAGCGGGTGATGTGTTTAGTTTCGATTGCTTTGTAATAAGTCGTCCCTGGAGCAACTCGATGTATTCCGCCAACAGTGCTACCTCTTCCGTTTGCCCGCTTACCTCGGATACTCGTTTTTCGAACAGTTGCTTCAACATAAAATTAATCTGTTGGCAACGTTTGGGTTTGTCGTGTTTGCTGGTTTCGGTGGCACAAGCAATCAATTTGGCGGTAATTTCTGCTACCTTCTCCAGCAGCATCAATATGTCGTCCTGCACCTCACCGGCAAGTGCACACAAACGATCGTCGATCGTATCCATGCACAGTGCGATGAGAGTGTCGTCTAGCTCTATATCTTCACCGGACAGTGCATCCTGCCAGGCCGTTGTCGCCTCCCACAATGTATCCTCCGAAAGATGATCGCTTACCACATTGTGGACGCTAAAATCGAACAGCGTACAGAACAACGTTCGATGCAATTCCGTCAACCTGGTATCGCTACAAATGACGGGCATAATTTGTGCGAGGAAACTTATACATCCATCGTGTAATTCATTCTTTGTTGCGTCCCGTAATGGCGCCGTAACGGTAACGATGATATTCTTACACGTTTCAGCATCGATCAATATTTCACCGTTGCTGGCGACGAAAAAGCACTTTTGCAAGAGTATCATGTTGTCTTTCGTGTTGCCGTTTGCGACACCGACAGCACATTCGATTATGTTACTCGACACTTCTGGCTGGGAAAGGAACAACTTTATGTTCGGTTCCTGGCACAGTGGATGACTGAGCGCACGTAGGATGATCCAGCTCTGAACGGGTTTGTTCGACATCTGCAATAAAAAAAGCGACGATAATGATAAATTAGGCAGTTTAATAAACATAGCAATTATTGCACCCCATAAACAACATATTTGTAGCAACATCGACAAATCGTTTATAGTAGGCCATAACCATGAAGGATATTTTTTTGCAGCAGTTGTTTAAAGTGCGGTAGACCTCTTTAAAGGTTACTAATGGCAACCGTAAATAACAATGCAAAGCAGGGAACGTTTCCTCGTAAAAGGGCATCCCATTCTTGGCACACGAAATTGAACCTTAATCTTTGCGAAACGGTGCGAAATGGGTTTCCTTCGCAGAAAGACAATTGCTTCATTGAGTATCGTGTCATTGCACGCCACGCTGCCAACGACAAAAGGGCATACGTATATTGACGGTTTCTAACTTGCGAAGGGAGTTTTACCCTTAACAAGACGACAATAAACGTGTTTGTCTGCATTTTGACAAAACATTTGCAGGTGCTCGAGGATGTCTAAAGCACAAAACACGCGATGCTAAAGGTTGATGTACTATTTCATGTTTATAGTGCATTTTGCATTCCATAGCCGCGTGCAAAACGTTGTCCAATTTTCGATAAACCGATGAAGAACATTTATTACTTACCTTTATCCATTTATTGAGCAGCGCCAATCGTTCCTCGGCGTTTAGATATTTGTATAGGATCATGATCAACTCGACGACGTATTCCGACTGGAGCTTTTCGTCCTGTAACCATCGGGCAAACGTATCGAACAGACACTTGATGTTTGGGCTGTCGTGTGCCAAAAACACGAACAACTCCCGGCACTGGAACGCGCGTACCAGATACTCCAACTGCAGTATGTATCCCTCGTCACGATCGACACTGATTTTCGCGATGTACAGCTGGCAGATTCGATAAACCAGCAGCTGCAACTGATTTTCGAACCGATTCGCATGATCACCGGTAGTCAATGGACAGGTTCCACCATCCACGGCATCCACTGTCGGATTTTCAACCGCAAATTTTACCCGCTTGTGCGAAGTTCGCCGTAAGTTCTGCACCAGCTCGATGTGTGAATCGGTTATGCTTGCCGCACTGTCCTTGCAATCGACACTTTCCTTCACGACGCCGTACAAACGCTCCCAGAACGTCACGAGCAAACGCACGTACAGCTGATGGGTGGCACTGTTCTGGCACAAGTGATCGAGCAGGTTGGCCATGCTCTGAAACACATACTTCCCTTGAGCGGCTTCGTTCGTAATGCACCACGCAATCACACCGATCAAATGTTGCTCGAGCATGTTCAAACAGAACTCTTCCCGGGCCGGTTCCGGCATCGTTTCATCGCGCAATGTTTGCAGCACCACGTACTGGAACGCTTCATAGTACGCCTGGGATACGGCAGAAACATCAGCTCGGCTCGACTGTACCGCTTTCAACCCTTCGTTCATGTTCTCAAAGAAGAGGTTGTAAAACTTTGCTAACCGTTCCTCGCCGAGCACTTCGCGCGTAAATCCCG
Source organism: Anopheles marshallii (assembly GCF_943734725.1). Classification (NCBI taxonomy): domain Eukaryota; kingdom Metazoa; phylum Arthropoda; class Insecta; order Diptera; family Culicidae; genus Anopheles; species Anopheles marshallii. The sequence goes on along the minus strand of NC_071327.1, from coordinate 75,724,810 downwards.
ACACGAGTGGGAGCATGTGTGGATACACGCATGCAGCATTACCACCACCACCAGTTTTGAGTAGCTTCCAAAGCTTCGGAAAAACGGCCTTATCGAAGTTTAGATGGTTATGCCAACCGTCTAGATTGGCCTGGATCAGCACGATCGAGCTCCACACATGCGTCACAACCGTTGGATCCGTCTCGTCTATGAACTGGAACACACTCGTCGTAATCTGTGCTTGGTGCTGTTCCACCAAGAACGTTGCGTGCTGCAACAGTGCAGAAATTACCTCAAACCAGGCGGATCGAATGGCAGCCGTCTTATGCTTGTGGTACGTCCAGAATTTCGGACTTTCGAGCAATGTTCCATTTTTGTCGGCCGATTTTTTTAGATTCTCCGTCGGAATTTTACTCAGATAGAGGGCATAGCCCCTCAAGCTGGATATGAGCACTCGTTGATATTTATTCTCACACTCTTCTGGCGTGTGTGACCTGCAAAAGAACCGGTAGAAAGTATTGATTTAATAAACGTAACACCCACTCAGACGTGGATTTCACTCACTTCGGATTGCTTAACGTGATGGCCGTATGGACGGTTAAATTTCTCGTGTAGTACTCCAGGATTTCATTCTCACAAAACACAAACACATCGTTCACCTTGCCCGGTGGAAAAGCGCTATTGAACGAATTCAGGGCTACGCTTGCGGCCGGTCCGTACGTGTCGTACTGTGACGAAATCCAGGCTGGAGCGAGCTGTTTCAGGAACGGTGCAATTTCTTTACCGGCTCGCGTCACTATGGCGGCCTGCGCTTTCTGGCTCGCCTCACGCACTGGGTGCTCCGCATCGGTCGACAGATTGGCGAACAGACGGGGCCAAAAGGGGAGCACCGCCTTCACCACCTCCAGCTCGACACTGTTCATCAGCTCGGAAAACTCGAGCAAGGCTTTCTTTTTGGTGGTAGGATCTTTCTTCAGCATCTTGCGCAACACTATTTGCAGCGTATCGTCCAGGTTAGGATCCATCTCGTCGACGCCATGGTTTGCGTCGATCTGTACGAACCCGGGCACAACCGGCATGCTCGTGCTGTCCAGTGCCGCAAACCCGAACAGCGTCGGTACGGATGTACCGAGCAGTTCCGCACTGCGGCCACTGCTTGAAGGCTAGCGAAGGAATCACATTCGATGGAAAATCGATTAGCTTGGATGATGAAATTGATACAGCAGGGATATACCGTTGGTGTTCCGCCTGTACACGTCAACCAGGACGGAACAGAGAAGCGTGTCACTTACCTTGGTATTACCTTTGGTGCGTTTCCCGCCCATTTTGAGAAAGCTGTTCTTTTTATAAGGATGGTTCGCTATGCGATCGGCTAAAAGGGTTGAATAATTACGGCTCCCGTTGGTTCACACGATTTATCACAGCCGACCTGCTCCTCTGTATGATTCCAACGCGATACGTTCCCACACAGAGCACACCTGTCAAGCACAACTACGGCGCCAACAACACAATGGGACCCGCAAAACGAAAAACCGTAAAATGTTTTGTTTGTTGTATTTCTTCAAATACAAAGTCACATTCATACAGCAAACTATTGAACAAAGCGTGTAAAACACTGATTATTTGTGAAAGTCTAATTTTTATTGTTATTTTATCCTTTTTCCAGCACGCAGAGCAGCACGGCGTTTGACAAGCGTTGTGCCAAATTTGACATGTTTGCTTTTTTTCTTCGCTTGGTAAACTGTCACATGGCTGTCACGTTGTAAATTGCCAAACAAAAAGCACGTTGTTTTTACTTTCCCGGGTGTCTGCGGCTAAATTCATTGAAATGGCAAAGTTACTCGCTTATTACAACCTCTGTCCAATTAATAATATTGAAGATTTTCTTGGCTTGTCACGGGATGTCGACCCCGGGTGTGTTATTAACACGCTCGGAAGAAATATCATACTTGTCGTTAAGGTGAGTGACTGATGTCGGACCACTTCTGGAATGTTGGTGTTCTAGCTTTATTCCCATTTCCTGCTTTTGCAGCTCAGCAACCAGAGACAAATACGAAGCTGGACCGTACTCGACCGTCTCAGCAGTAAAGTGGTTTACGATTTTCGATCTGAACGTTACGTGGGTGTCTTCGGTGGAAGATACATACGGTGCTGGAACCGAGATCAAAACGATATCAACACGGTGAAGAAGGTGAAGCTGTATCGGTCAGTGTTGGATCTGTTTACTTTGAGCAACGGCCAAACGTTGCTGCTCTACACGGATGGAAGTTGTGAATCGCTCGAGAGTGCGTTGGAAACAAGAAAACAGAACAAATTGAATTCGAACGATGAAGAATCGGCACAGAGCGTGGATTCCAAAACACACACAATACGAGACGCGCAGATATTGGTGCTGGACAATGGTACACCACTGCTAACGTACTTTGTGCGGAAAGAGGAAGACGGCTCAATGGAGCTAAATTATGCCCTGCTCAATCCGGCGGATTTAAAAACGTACAAAGGTTTCGAAAAGATTGCATTGCAGCGGCACGGTGAAGATATAAAGCTCGTTAGTAGCTGTGTAGTGGATGGAAGTGATGGTCCATCGTTGCTGAGTATATGTAAGTAACGATACTTGAAGAGTACATACCGTTATTGCTTATGTTGGGTTTTCGATTCCAGGGTCCGATAGTCGCATATTTAACCTTCAGCTTTCCCTTGGCCAATCACCAAAACGCGAAGAAGGTGTGGGCAATTTCATCGAAATGGTACAAACAATCAACGTGAAACAACCACTCTCGATGGCCAGCATCGGCAAAGATTATGTGGCGTTTTATGCGAACAACAAAAACCAAGACGGTGCCATCCTGGTATTGTTCAACGTACAGTTCAAGGTGTTTCAGTCGAAGCAGTACTTCAAGGTGTATTTCGTGTCGTCCCGATTTTGGGTGGTGGAAAGCAACATACTGCTAGCCTTTGGACAGACACTCGCCGTGGTACCGTTTAAAATAAGCAAGAAGCAACTGTCGGACATGATTGGCAGCATGCAAACATTCGACCTGGAGCACACGATCGACGACGAAAGCATTAACGAAGAGTGTACTTTAGTGGACATGTACACCTTCGACGAAGTGATGTCCGCAAATGTGGTAAATCAAGACACGATAAATGCTAGTAAAGGAGTGTACGGCAAACAGACTGCCAATGCAGAGGAACCGCTGTACAAACGGTTGTACAGTGAGTATGAAATTGACGATGCACTTCGTGCGGCTTATCGGGAAGACCTTCTGCTCGACGTGTTTGAATGTTCCTCGCTGCCGAAGGATACTGTGCAGATAAAGCTTTTCAACAATGCCGATCTCACGTTGGGTCCGTTGATTTTGAGCGATAATTATGAAATCGCGCTGGAAGAGCTGGAACGCAGCGGTTATTCGGAGACGGAGATTAGTGACCGAGTCGTACCGTTGTTGGTGCAGGCACACCAAATCACCGATCTCGCCAAGTGTCTTAAGCGATATTCGGTCATTTCGGAACGAACGATCGTCAAAGCGTTAACGTACGCTTTATCTCTACCGGTTCCAGAATTCGATGCAGTTCCCTCGGTCCAGGACGGGACTTCGAAAGTTCCGCCCGAAGATGAATCTGAGCTGCCTAATCAGGAAATCATCGTAGAAGCGCAAGCCAGCCATGCATCGCATTTCGACCTGCTTAATGTGGTTTTATCGTGTAGCTTCAATCGCAAAGCGATAATTCCGTACATTCGTAAGGAGCTAGATTTTCCCACCGTTGTGGTTCTGCTGAAGCATCTGGAGTACCTGCTCGTCGATCCGATGGCAACGCTCAGTGAAACCCTTCACAATGTGGAAAATTTCGATAGTGACGAGCAGGTGGTTCAATGGATTATGGTACTGTTGGATTCACATTACCAACAGTTCATTCTTTCGACGGAGGAAACGGTGCGCGAACAGTTACAGCGAATGTTGGATATTGTCGATAGACATGTTGGGTTATTGAATCAGCTGCAAAATCTGTCTCCTTCCTTGCGACGGGCGTTACAGCGTAAAGCACTAAACTCCACAACTGATTCCAACCAGTGGTACAACGTCAAATCGATTACATTATACTAGACAAGAGATCGTATGTATTAGAATTAACAGGATAACATAATAAACCCGCATCAGTACACCTTGCTGTTTCGGTGCCGAAAAGCCTTTAAATATGTGAATGGCTTGAGTTGTGTATTTACACGACGGTATATATCATTTTCTAGTCTCTATACATACACACTTTGAACGTTCGATAGCTTCGAACAAAATAACACCTGGGAAGCATATTACTTCTTTGATGCGGATGCCGAAGACGCCTCGTCTTCGGCACGCGCCTTCTCGTTGTACTCCTTGTGCCAGTCGAGGTTCATCTTGGCAACGGATTCACCACGCTCCTGTGCCTTTTTGCCACTGATCACCATCACGATGCATCCGATCGCGGTAGCAATCATCATGTAGTTGGCGATCTTGATTCGCACCTGATTGCGAACACGTTCCATCTTTTCCTGGCTGCTTAAACAAAAATGGAAAGGGCGTGCAGTTAGAAACACAATTCAAATATGACCGAAGAAAACGAGAATCACCTACCTGACAAAGTTGGGAACCTCTTCGATGGATTTGTAACGCTTCGTATACACCAACATACGCTTCTCCAGCGCATTCGGGGTGTGAGTGTGTGAGCTTATGTTTGACCCATTGCTTCCGGCGCTTGATCCTGCTGCTGAAGGTTTCGGTTGTTGTGGTTTTTGTTCGATCTGGGAGCAGAAAGATCGAGGAGCGGTGCTACGTGATCGTAACAGCGTCGCCGATCGCAACACACCTGGCGATGTACGTGCGATTTGGCATGCTGTGCGTAAATAGTTCATCCTACACGCATCCGAAGGAAAGGGGAAAAAGAAAGCAAATCAGAAAACCGGTCCCGGCGAGTTGCACGAGAGATGGCTTGGAGTATTAACAGAGACTTTTGAATGCACAAAATGGTATCTGAGGGGGTGAAATTCAGTAGTAAAAGACGTGTAAAAGATGACCGAAAGTTAAGAACCAATTTAAATAAAAAAAAAAGATAAACATCACTGAAACGGCACCACAACAAGATTACACAATACAATCACTTACGCGGAATGAAAAATCACGAATATTGAGAGTTGTTTTCGATTTAAAGCGATTGATAGAGTTTGCTAATCTCTGCAGCTACCGGTGCACTTACTTATGATGAAATAATGAAAATTTTCGTCCAATTTATTTGGAGAGCAAAGTATGAATCGCTGGGAATCACTTTCCCCCACCTACAAAACAATGCTACACAACAGCAATAACAGCATCAAACAGCTGAGGGCTGTCATGAAACTATACACACTAGCATCGTCATTTGCAAATTTGAGCAACATTTGGGAATTTTCCATTTATTAACTTAGAAAACATTGAAGTTAAAGATGAAAGGTGTTGTTATTCAGAACATTTAATAGAAATGAAGCAAACGAGAAAAAAAACTCCTCCATTCAATGATTTTTTCTGGTTATCGCCGCCCTCGTAAACGCTTCAGTTAAAACGCTTCACAAAAGAACGCCTGAAATCGGTTTGACAAGCCAGCAGCGGCTTTTGTTTGTTTACTTTTGTATTTTCCCGGCGCGTGCATACACCTCGTGAACGTGTAGAGAAAAGTGTAATAAAAATTTTACTCTGTTTCATATAAAAACCGGTCTCATTTGGCACCAAGTGCAGTTAATTCTTCCCGAGTAGCCGCTCTTCGAACATGGTGGATAAAATAGATCTGGACGCGGAGGAACACGCGGCCGAATACGGCGTGCTCAAGGGAGATCTTGTGTTTATCCGCAACAATGAAAACCTCATACAAACCATCGATCAGATCCAGCGAACGCTGGCGAACGTAAATCGTGAGTACGATAACTATGCCAACTTCACGCTAGAGCAAAAGGTTCGGTTCGATTCGCTGTGTGCGTTCTGTGTGAACGCTCTGTTTTGGATGCACGAGAAGCTGCTTGGTCGTCCGAATACGGTCATGGTAAGTGAAAGCTTACAACACTGCCCATTGGCAATATACTAACTGGTGGTTCGTTTTTACAGGATGACATCAAGTCGGATCTCGACCGGGTGCGGGAAGCAATGAAACGGTTACAGATGGTGCACGATAACCTAACCAAACGTCCCCAGCTAGATAAGCCGGCTGCTAAACGGTTCATCCGGGCCGGACTGTACGACAAGTCGGACAGTGCGCCACCGCACAAGAAGAAACGGGAAAGGAATGCAGAAGCAGAATGACCAGTGTAATCTGGCAAAAAAGAAGAACCTTCACGAAAATGTGTGTATGAAATGTTAGAAAAGATGCTGATGAATGATTGTAAAAATTTGCACACTATTAAACAATAATCGATAATAATAATAAAACATAATATTAACAGCTAAAGGTCATGGAAGAATATCCCAACCGGATGTATTACTATCATATTCAGAAAGATACAATGGTAGTCACTTGTTTGGTACAAACGATCTTGCAGTGGTCAATCCTGGTTCTCATCTTTCAATTAAAAAATAATAAACATTCAAGCGTAAAATCCCCGATCCATTCACCACCAAAACGTTGGTGGTCATTGCGTAAAATGATTTGCAGTAGATTAGATATGTAATATGAATGATTTAGCTTTGTGGAAGGAAATGACACACAGAAATGAATGTTTCCGGATGTGAAGAAATGCGAACAATTTCCATACACCCTCCGTGTTTCAAAAGCATTGCCATCGTCATGGAATTGTTCGTTGAAGTTCACTGAAACAGCAGTACTGGCGATAGTAGCTGCAGCATCACGCAACGCATACTACAACGTATCAACAACAATGTCTAATGGCGACGCCTGCGAAATACGACGTGCTCCTGTCGCCGGCAGAACCGGATAAAACAGCAGGATGGTAACAAAAACTTCTGTGCCCGCGAGAGTGTGTTTGGTTCTGGTTGATACAAACGCATGAATCCAGCAGCTGGTGGCAAGATAGTGGAGCCGGGATAGTGTACGGGTTTTCTCAATAGTGAAAACAACCAGCAACCAACGGCTGCACACGAGGTCGGGAAATAAATGTAAAGTAAATGGAGTTCGCACCATACCTTTTCGCCTTTTCAATTGCGGCGTGGTATAAGCGGTAGAAGTGATAAAAATGAATGTTGGATAATATTCTTAGAAAATGGTTAAAATATGAAAAAATACATACACCACAATATAAAAACAATACAATACTCTACTATCAAATTTAAGATTAAATAAAAGAAAATAAAACACAAAGAAAAAATTAAATCACAAGAAAAAAATCCTACAAAAGTTCAAAAGTAGATTTGAAAATACAACAGAACAAACAATTCAATTGAACAAAATAAAACATATCAAATCAAACAAATGAATAATAATCAACAAAATTATATTAATACCTTTTCTACGTTCTATTGATACAATCCTGCAGTGCTCGTTAGCTACAATGAAAATTTTCACTGACCACAGCACGCATCGTTAGAATGAATCGCAACCGATCCGACAGTGTGTGCTCGTGTATCGTGCCGAATGCTCTGCGCCAGGCACGAGAAAATATGCGTCTCCCTGCAGAAGTAAAAGCCATGCATTATGTAAGGGTTGGGCCACGAGTTCGTATGGTGTATGGTCCCTCCAGAGCAGTCCGCTAGCTGCGATGATGCCTATGGACACAGTGGACTATAGTTTCAAGTGCATGGTTTATGGTTGTGCTTTTCGCACTAGAAAATGGGTCCCAATGCAGCTGTAACAGCGGCAGCAGTCTGCACAGCATCTCGCTGGTGTCTTCGAGTTAATAGTCTTTCTTCCGTAACGCAGCAGAGGAAAAACCAGCAACGAAACGACGCACCATCAGCATACGCTACAAATGGTGTCACGAATGGGTGTTTGGTGTGGAAGTAAAAAAGCACAGATATGGCACACCACAGTCGTTCCGCTAGTTTTCACTAGTCTGTGGCCACTTGGCTGTAGCTGACGAAGTGTAACCATTACCGAATGCAGACGGTAGTTAGATTTGATCGTTAATAGATTTTGCGAGTAGGCTTTTGTGGGCTGCGTTCTGTAGCTTGACGGTTGGTACCCGGAATCGCCACCATATGGCACATGTACGTGACGCAAGACGGGAGTCACCGTACGTTAAGACCTTAAGAACAGTGCTGGAATTTTGGGCGAACATAGAAAAGAATAGCAAAAGAAGTAGTTACAAACATTTAGGATATGTTTTGAATTCTCACCTGTAATGATAGGCAATTAAAGGTTATTGCCGATGGAATTACATTACTCCATGTACTAACATCTTTGTTTTAAGTTCTGAAAAGGAAAACTTGATTCAGGCACATGGTTCTATCGGATAGTAAATAGATTTTTTTTTGTTAATGTATTCAATAATTCCATTCAATTCAATTCTCTAGGCTGTCTTTTAACATTCCATGAAATATTCATGCATGAATTCCTGAAAGAATAAAATCGGGTTACTATGAGCAAATCTGATTGCATACTTTTAGGCGGAGCGATTGTAAAGTTCTTTCATAAGCTACATCGTCAACTAAAAGTGATGATACAAGTAGCGAATGCATACTTGCAGGCGTTGCAAATTTCGACTCCAAATCTGTACAGTTTACACAAGTTATCTCAATTTTCGTATTAAAAATGAGAGTGCAGACTAATTATTGTGAAACAATACGTACACTAAGTCAATATATTTGACCGTTTACTTACTCGCTTCACTGGTTAAAAGATATTCGTATTACCACTGAATGCAACATTCTTATACTTATACGGAAAAGGCACAAATCTAAGCCCCCCGTTACGAGAAACCATTAATTAATTGGTGCTTCTTGCTAATGCAATCGTCCATTATTAACAATAGCACGCTCTGGGGGGAAATGGGTGCACCATAGCCAAGAAGCCATCGGAACGCATCTGGCACGCTGTCTTACGGTGAGATTGAACAATTCTCATTACTTCTTTCATTACACTGCTGCAGCTCAACGCAAAATGGTTATTTCGATCATCAATTTCAATCATTTGCTGCTACGGATGCGGAGAGCTAAGATTGGAAGCACCGAAGAACACGTGTTTTGCAGCACGCAGCAAAATCCTTTCCTTTGTATGTTTTTTTTGCGAAACATTCAAAGGGGAAAGCAACCATTCAATTGAAAGTTCTACATTCTAATTAATTTTCATTCCGAACGGTTCACTGGGGAGCGCTTTCTGTGGAGTGCGCAACGGTGACTGTTCACGTGCGGCTGGATCATTGACAGCGAACGATGAATTCTCATGTGTTTAAAGGCACCGTACTCGGTTCAGTGTCAGTGGCCTTGAGTATGTGCGGCTTCATTTGACAGCGTAAAGAATCGGGCATATGATAAAAGTTTCACAATATGATTTTTAAGCGACTTTACAAACTGTGTCACACCCCGGAAAGGGATGATCGACGGCAATAATTGCCCGTGCTTTCTTGAGTGCTGCAGAACGGAAAATCCTTAACTCACATTTTCTTCCTTTGTTCGGCATCGATCTTTGAGCAATGGAAGGGAGTGCTATAACAGCCAGTAACATGCTCGTCAGTCGTTACATTTTTATGGCCGCCAAAAAACGAGGTTGTGAATCGGAAAAGTTTATATTAAAAAAGTTCTACTAATCTCTACGCTCGAGGCATTCTCTATCGTTAGCATTGATTAACGCTAGTACTCAATTCATACACTGCTTGTGATGTACAGAGCAGTGAACTGCAAACGATTTTGTAAAAAATTCAGCCCAGTTCAGAAAGGAAGGAGCTGTGTGAAGCAAAATATTAATTCTTCGTTGAACAAGATGGGCATTGGTATCTGTATGTTGTTGACGTTCTTTTAATTCTTGAAATTGTTTCACTGTGCAGCTTTCAACCCATTGATCCCAACCCTTAAACAACAGTTTGTACGTTATAAAGCAAGTTCATCCAGTGTTCTGGGACTCCAGAATGGACTCCAGCCCCATGTTTTTCGTGTTACTACCGAGGGCTGAAATGCGAGCTCTACCACGCCTGAAATTATGTAAACAAAGTCATCATTAGTATCACCGTTGTTAATCCGTGGGGATGTGGGGAGGACATCTTACTTACTTACTTACTTACTTACTTACTTACTTACTTACTTACTTACTTACTTACTTACTTACTTACTTACTTACTTACTTACTTACTTACTTACTTACTTACTTACTTACTTACTTACTTACTTACTTACTTACTTACTTACTTACTTACTTACTTACTTACTTACTTACTTACTTACTTACTTACTTACTTACTTACTTACTTACTTACTTACTTACTTACTTACTTACTTACTTACTTACTTACTTACTTACTTACTTACTTACTTACTTACTTACTTACTTACTTACTTACTTACTTACTTACATGGCATGCTTCATTCCGAACTTATGATGCCCTTCACATGAAACCACAATAAAAAAAGCCTCAATTACGCCCATTACACTGCTTACACAGATACTTAACATCTCGACCTCATAAAACTGTGTAATCTTTCAGTTATCCCTACTCGTCCGGATTCCTTTCTTCCTACAATCCACTTTGAACGCAATGGAACAATTCAGTTTTAGAACTACAACCCTAAAAAAAAGACAATACACACTCCTACCACTCCTCGAATGGTTCGTGCTAGCCAGAATCGGTCTAAAGTGGGCTACCCTCTCGGCGGGGCGACCTTTTTTGCGTACCTCAGATCGCAACGAAGTCACCCAACGAATCGTATCATCCAGTATTCCGAGCTGATCAAAAACTGAACAATCGTTGGACGCGGCACCGGCGCCTGCGGCTGGCCAGGTTCGCAACGTCCGGATGGCGGGGTAGCTAGTACATCGTTTCCAAATTGCAGCCATAAATAAATCATAAAAGAGGGATTACCATGCTATCGTTCATTAAAATTCACCTACCGCAGAGATAACAAAAGGGCATCGGGGATGGTACGGTGTCCCGGGACAATACCCGAGTGTGGTGTCAGAATTCATCCGTAGCTTTTCGACCCGTACTGATAAATGGATGGGATGCGATCGGAAGTGATGGCGGAATGGAGAAAATAGAGGATAGAGGGCAGGACAAAAAAAATCCTTGGCCCATGAGCGATGGAATAGCTAGAACTAAAATATTTTACCATTGACGTTGTTTGTGGCCCGGTGTGTACCGAAAACCGTTTCCCAATAAAATATGTCATAAACCCTGTGTCCACCGTCGACGCTGGTGGCCCATCCACTGTTACGCTCCATCTTCCGCCCGGGCTGTGTTGATGATAGTGAGACGTACCGGGAGTAGTTGACAGTTGTGAATCTACGGCTTTTTGTGGCACTCCGGTACGGTTTATCGGAGCTCCAATCTTCCCTCTAAATGAACACTCAGCATCACCCGGCACGGTCGCCTGGAACTAGTCATCAAAATCCATTCTTTTATTCTTCAAACCTCCGGCAACATTCCTCGGCAAGGTGCAAACACATCAAAACCCCGAAGCGCATCCACATCCCTTAGTGAAGTCCACCACTGCTCCGGCACTGGGAGGTGTGGCAGCATGAGCAGGAATTAATTTCATTCCAAAGCCCGAAGGTAGTGGCGCACGGGCAGGGATATATGAGAAGAAATATTCCATGCAGTAATAATGCCCGGACGTACACACAATGGCAAGCAAACTAAGCCGCAACGTTTTGCCGCCCGGCACCTGACCAATGGGTCGGGTTTGTGCAGATAAATAATTCCATGCAATCCGTTAGCAGATAGCCGGTACGAGTTTTGTGCACAGCGCTGGAGTTCGTTTTTATTTTTCCACTGAAATTGGGATGCATTTTGGAGCGTACACTAGCAATCGGGCGTAGTTTACCTGGGTAATGGACGGTGTGGAGTTGGATGGTGTTTAGGATAAATTTTTAAACGCAATTCAAACATGTCGCATGATATAATTACTGCACACGTTGTACTATTACAAGGCAATGTGTTTGGAACGAAGCTGTTTGGTTGGAGGAGTCGTAAAAGTAAGAAGTGTGTAAACATGTTGAAGGTCCTATAAAATGTTGGCTTTTCCTGCATTAGGGTAGCAAATTTTATTTTATGGGGTCACTAAGAACTCTTTTTATCTAGCATTATTATTTAATAACAACAAACATAAGGAATTTGCAAACTGCATGCCAATGACCGAATAGGTTCCTCTGGGATTCATAAATCCTTCCCAATAAACACAGTTGATTTAATGCTTCTGAGACAGTCTCATATAGAAGCTAATAATGTTCTACTGATTAGGACAAAGAAATGCTGACAGGAGGATACATTTTATTTAATATCTATTCCCTTCATTACCCTTGATTTAGGGGTCCAGACACGAACTGGAGACTGATAAAGGGCCGGGTGAGGTGAGGACAACTTCCTGGACATTCCTTGGAAATGAACCACATTTAGTGGAGCTGGTGAGTTGTGTTTCGACATAAACGCTATCAACGAAACAATGCCAAACAATCAAGAAACTTTTATGAATACCTCACATAACAAGCGTTCCTCCATTAAAAGCACCAACCACTATAAATACCCAAGCTCGGTGGCTTTCCGAATGCTAATACGACATCGAGCAAACCGTATCGGTTTATCATCTTCCATTTGTCCACGACAGGCAGGGAAACTTTAAATCTCTGTCCCACCACGAGAAGAACCGACGCACGGCCATAGGGTTTGGGGCTAATTTCTCGTACAAGTGATAAACTGGTGTAAATACAGGCGTCACAGATTGTGGGACGCATTTGCATGCCTATTAGCAAACCGTTCCATGCTAAACTGCCGGTTGATAGGGCTGTAGAGGAATAAATATCCAGACGTATAGAAAAAGAAGCTTTCTCCCATTCCCCCGCCCTGTCAGCTTACTTATCGGTTCCGATTAGTTCGCAGATAAAGCGTTCATATGTAATACGGTAAAATGGTGTACGCAGTTGCCATTGTAAACAATTTTATTGTGGTTCCACCATTTATTATCTTGCTCGCCGTCTCTCTCACTCGCTCTCGTGCGCTCGATGGCGAGAACGACAAGGAGGCTTTCCCGGAATAGCTTTTTCCAGCAACAAATGGTATGCATTAGACGATGGAAAGGGCCACATTCCACTCATCCGGCTCCATCCGGGCAACGGAGGTCATTGTTTCGTTATGGTGAAATTATTCAAAAACCAATTCCCTACCCTGCCTGGTGTGTGTGTGTGTGTGTGTGTGTGTTCACGTACGTCGTACGGAAAACAGGATACGTGTTCGTCCGAACGAGTGTAGTTTTGATTGTAAATATTGAAAATTTATTGCCTTCCTGTATCACTGTTGGCTAAAATGGTTACCACCACCATCATACTCTGCATATCGAACATCTAACCAGGCATCCGGATCGGATCGAGGTTTTTTTTCTTTTTGGGGGGCATCATTGGAGGGCAGTAGCTTTGGCAAGGTTGGATGTAGCCGTGTAAGAGTATTATAAATTAAATTATTCCTTGCTTCTAAGTGAGCCGTACAGGGCATGTAATGCGTGGTTCGGGTGAGGTGTTGTTCCGGGGGTTGTTCCGAGAGTTGAGGCAATGATTTCAAGTGTGAAGCTCCGGGCTGACGGTAGGAAGGCAGCCGGTTCACGTATAATGCTTCCATTGTTGGGTATCATGTTTTTCACCGAGGATTCACACTGGGCGATGATGCCATCCACACGAAAGCTCCTTGAGAAAAGCGTACTTTTTTTTCCATTCCAATTCTCGGGATGGCTCGTGCAGCCATAATTTACTATCTCGCTGTGGGAGTTTCAGTTGCACAGGAGGACCATTGGTGGATGGGTTTGGAAGACGGATAGCTAGCAAACAGATTGGCGAAATGGGTTATTAATGGTTCATCACCGTTATGGCGATGCTGTCTATCTGTTTTCCGTCAATTTCCATGGCAACAGTTGAAAATCACTAGGTTTCCCCACGGTAGCTTTTCCAATACCTCCGGCGGATGGATGCTGCGTGATTAAAAGTTATCCAAATGGGTCATAAAAAGCTTATGCTTATGCTTGTGGCTGTGATAGCCACAATTAGAGCTTTGTAATGAGTTCGGAAGTTCTACGAAAGATTTAAATGGCGGTTTTATTGCTGGCGGATTAGATTAGCGCGAGAAAAGGTAGCTGAGCTATAAAGTGAGCTGGTACGATAATTAAACTTATTTACGAACTTTAAATTTTGTTTCCATGCATAGCATTTTTATAATTCAGTAGCGTTGAATGATACAGCTATGTGTTTTTAATGCTAATTAGCTCTTTAACAGAACGCTGAACAGGTAGAACGGATTCAGCATTGCCATTGGTCGGACTGCTCGATAAGAGTCCAACTAGAGTCCAATAAGGGATGTTATTGGGCTCTTATCGGGCAGTTTGATAACTAATGTTATCCGACTCTTATCGGCCTTTTTTCAGACAGTCCGATAAGGAATGTAATCGGTTATCAAAATAATCGGTCGGTTATCAAAGTAATCTGATTTTAGCAGGAGATAAGTAAATTGTTAACCAATCAAAAAATACAATTTGCAAACAACTGTGGAAATAAACACTGGCCCTAAAAGTTTTAAACATACGAAAAAATGTTGAAACCATTTCGATAAATAAACCACACGCGGTAAACGCGCAGTAAATTACGCTTACCGTAAGCTCATTTTAAACTATCGACACCCATTAAACTGTCAATATCAGTAAAGTCCAATACAGTACAAAACAAAAATTCCGAAAGGCAACCAAACCAAACCGGCCGGCCGGGGTAGTGTGCAATATTACCATTTACCAATTTTCACATACGCACCGCAATTGACGCGTGGCCGGGCAGTGGCGGTAGGCAAACAAAACATTAAATTGAAAAACGCTTCCGCATCCCAACGCAAACCGATGTATCATTTCAGTGTGCGAACCACCGTACGGAGAAGCAAAATGGACGAAACGTACAGCAAGGGAAAAAAATCCCATTACGATCCCGGTTTACCGTTCGGCAGCCCATTCTTCCGTGGCGTGTAGTGGTGATTTCGTTTTATGTGTTTTATTATTTTATTGTCACCACTTTGGGTAAAGACCGGTAATTCATGGCGGTAAGGGCGGTGACACGCTGTTCTTGCCATTTTCCCGACCAGTATTCTATTGCGTACTTGCGTGCCGCAAGATGATGAAACATTGGAAAGGATTTGGGTTTTCACGGTTTTTGTTTGCTTTGGTCGGTATTGGTATGCCATTTGGCGGGCCATATTCTCCCGGGATTGGTATGGTTATGAACGAACGTGTGGCAGTTTTGCATGTTACTGCCGCGGCATAGGTTCCTCCATCGTCGATACACAACAGAGCATCCGGCGAGCGCACGTGGTGCAGGAAAGGCTTCAAGGGAGGCCAAGGGTTTAGTGTGCACGCATGCCGCCTTATGCGCGCGGCTAGTAGAATATTATCGAATTTCGAGAGACAAATCATTTTTATTGCACTGAAAAGCCATCGCGGTCGAACCATTTGGCGTCAGTTGGTGTTAAGCGAATCGGAAGGATTTTCCCATGGCGTGGCATTACGTGTTCCTATCGTGCAGCCAGTTAGCAAGCTAAGGATGAACGAAACGAAAAGAACGAAGCAGGAAAAAAAACCAACGACCCACCGGCTGGGGGTAGTTATCGAATTATGTCACCCGGGAAGCTCAGTTTTCAATCATCAACCGTTCCCCAAACGACTCGATTATTACGATTGGCTGGGTGAGTGTGGGTGAATGGCCTCGCCGTGTTTGGGCGTACATGCGTGAGATGTGTGCGAATGTTTTGTCAAGTGATTCTTTTCACTTCACTCGCCGGTGGCGGTAACTTTTCGTGGTTTGACTTTGGCCGGGCCGGGTTGAAAGCTTTAGAGCTTACTGAGCGTCCGCCACGTTCGTGCACGTTCCTGCACCCGTACCCGTGTGGCTCGTGGGGTATGAAGTGGAGTGATGTTATTTGCGGAAACAGCCAAGCAGGATGCTGCCAACCGTCGGATGATGTATCGCTCGGAAAAGCTTCGCTGCGGGTTTCGCGGTTTTTATTGGTTTTGTTTGCATACCGCAAGCTCAGCGGTGAGCGAATACCGATAATGTATGATGAATTATGGCCGTAGGGATTTCGCCGTTTCGCTAGGATTTTGTTTGCTTTGGTGCAATTCATTGAGGCGAGTTTTTCGAAGCAATGCGTTGGTAGCAGCTATTGAAATCAGCTACAAATTTTGATTCTGTTTAGCGAAAGAATTTTTCACAAACTGTTCAATACGTTAGAGTTTAAATATAGTGTCAAAACGAATCTTTTCCATAGAAACACTGAGTATTGCTATGAGCGGCTTAAAATGGGTTTAGCAGCTGAATTTACTAGTGTTATTCCGATGACACAATCTGCCCACCGGAGCTTAGTGAACTAAAGCTGAGAGGAGTTCGGCTTTGATCCAAAATAGATTAAATTTTTGACGACTTCAAAGATTAAACTGTATCCACACATTATCACTGCACAGCGTGGGATTTGTTGGCGGGCTTAGTAGGAAAACATAGATTTCTTTAAAATTGATTCATTACTATGAGGGTTTTTCTCCATATTGTGTAGATTGTAAAATGAGTTTTAAAAGGTTTTTCCTACAAATATGAATGCAATTGAAAATTTAGTTCACTCATTATCTCACCAACGTTGATTCGTTTTGTAAAGTCTGTTTCACCAATCGAGTACAAATTCTGATGAATTTTATGGTTGTTTTTTTTTTTTTCTTTAACCAGTCCCAATCCCACGTAATCACACCTTTCGGCAATAGGATCGTTCTTACGCCGGTTCACCAATCTTTACAGCTAATTCTGGCATTTTATTTTTTGTGCGCGCTTAATTGTATTTCGCTTTCGTTTCTGTCCGTTCACAGCAGAAGGTGGAAGATGTTTAATAGAATCTTTTTACGTAAGTAAAATTGAGCAAATTTGCTGCTAATTGCTTTGATTGCACCTATGTTTATTTCTTTTGCTAGTGAGGTAAGAAATCAAGGAAGGACGACATAGTGGATTATATAAAATGGAGTAAATTATTTTAATTATTTTTCATTTTTTTTATTAATTATTTTTTTAATTATTTTTTAATTTTAATTATTTTGTAACTGATACTTGTCGTGGAAATGCTACAACCCCGCGTTTCGATAAGCAAATTTTCTTAGGGGAACAAAATCTTAACGAGAAACCGTTCCTTAACTCTGCTGCTGGCTTATGCAATGTCCAATAACCTTGTTCTACCTCAAGGACTGGTTGCAACGCAAACACTTTCTCGCACCAAAGGCAAACATCGCAAATCGTCGCGTCCCGCGTTGGTGGTGGTGGTGGTTTGATGGTGCTAGTCTGTGGTTTCACCCGTCGGGGCTTTGTCTGTCCGCTTTGATACACGGTAATTGCGTGCGACAGGGACCGTGATCGTGACATGAACGAGTAGCACCCAAACCGAAAGGTGGAGAATTTAATCGAGATAATCTGATAACAACGTTAACCGTCTCTCTTCCCGCCCTCCCCCCGGCCCCGCGTCATCGTATGATGCCCTGGAAGAAATAACGATAAAATAGGATTAGCGTGCCAACGGTCAGCAGCCCTCCGGTGTGGATACAGATGTTGGGGAACGGTTGGTTTGTTTCGGAAAATTAGTAGTCGAAAGGTGAGTCCACCCGCTAATTAGGTTCCACCGTTACAGAGCACGTCGTCACTAGGGTAACGCAACTGCCCCCTTACTACAAGGTCGTAACGAGATAAATAGCTGTGTGTGCGTGCGTAGCGCGATTGTCAGCGTCAGGCGTCAGTTGGGCAGGAGTTCGAACTTTGCGGCACCGACCAGTTAAACCACTGTTTGACCATGCAAAACTAACCTACACCACATTCGCGAGGGACCGATTGCTGAATCTGTGCCCGGGTCGGTTTCGTGTGACTGGATGCAGACATGCCTGTGCCGGTCGGCAGTTGCGGTCGATTTGCAGCTCGGCGCTGGGTTAACGGTGCAATGGGGCGGACGTTTCACTTGCATTAGGTTTCGGACATGGCGAGATTGATTCAACAGTTTCACTGGTCGACTAACTGGCTCAGGCCGGGTTCGCATTATGGTTGTGTTTGTATCGGGACACCAAAATCACTCACAGTTATTTTAACCAGCTTGCGGTACACGTGGAGAAGGAGATAAAATTTAATGTCACTTACGGCGTCATGCGATGACGTAGAGATACTCCAGTGACGCCTTTGTTTAAGGAATTCATATAATGGGAGAATGAATAGATCATTTTGCTTTGTTAATTAAAAGCCAACTAATTAACGGTGCGAATTACATGAAATGACAATACGCTGTTTTATTACACGTTTGATAACAACATATAAACGACACTTATTTCACACTCAAAAAGGTCAAATGCTCATCGTAAACATTCGTCGTAAGCACATACTCTTTGCAATTTACTAGCAATACGAGGCGGTGACTTTTGTGTAGAAGCGGTCAAGAGGAGGTTGATGCAAAAATTACTGAGTTACTTACCCACTTATTACACATTTAATTCCACTCAAGAGCACACTCGCAGAGCGATTAGCAAACGCTATGGCTATGGTCTTATGCCTTTAAAAACAAAACAGAAAATAAAACACTTCCTGCATGGTGCTTTTCATTGAATGTTTGCACGAATGCTGGAATGCAACGCAAGTGACACGCGACAAAGAAACACACCCGGTACGTTGCGGGACGTCACGAAGGAGCGTTCACTAATTAACACCAAGCGGGTTGAAGTAATCGCATTTTAATAAGCGTTTGCGTTCGTTTGCGTGACTCCTGGGGGAATTGATTAGAAATTGCCCATTCGGTCATCCACTTTTTGTTGTTGTTGGTTTTATTATTCTAAAAAAAACAGCATTTTTTTATTTCTTTTGTCATCTTTAGTATAAAAAGGTCGGTGTTTTATTGCACATATGTGTTGGGGACCTGACCTAACCACATGACCTAATTGAAGTTCCCTGCAGTACCTCAATTTAGGTTCAGTAAAATGAAATTTTAAACAGCTTGTTTTTAACTATCCATCTTCCACACGACTTAGACTGAAAGGGCAAGGGCAAAATGTAATACACCCGAAAACATGTGTGCTTTAATCACCTGTTCGGGTTGGTTCCCATAACCAAACCTGACCTTTCCATGGTGTTTAACGCACTGGAGTGAAAAACAAAACACCTCACATCGAACGCACCGTCTAATCTCGCGCCCATCGTGTCGTTGTCGTGAGAATCGTGTCACGACAAGTAAGTGCAACTCATGCGAGCTGTTATGCTGCGCGCTATCCGCGGGGTTTGATGAAGGGTTTTGTGGTTTAATTCCCATTGTGGTGTAATGAGGGAGACTCACAAATGGAACACAGGAGATGTGCTGTTTTTGATTAAACATTCAATTAATGGTTCATTTTAAGCTTGATTGCTGTGCGTATTTTTTTTTTACTCACCATGTAACGATGCTACCGACAAGAACTATGGCGCACTGTAATCCACTGTGTTTCGCGATGGTGAAACACAAGGAACCCAAGTGAATGTAATTTTTTTATCACCTCACCGATCACCAACAAGGCTATTCAATTTAAATACCTAAAAGTACAAGCTTTATTCTTTGCAACCGATTCTGACTACCGCCATTGCACCATACAGGACTTCCTCAATGTGGTAGCCGCACCAACCGGTCATCCGGCCATCGTGGAAGCCGGTTAATTAACTCAGCTTGAAGCCCTTTCATGATCCAACCTCCCGGTAGGAGTTTTTATCGCTCATAACCCGTTTTGGACGAGTTTTAAGCTTGCTATAAACTGGAACTTGCATAGTGCCGGGATGCTGTCGGGCGGCATTTGGGGCGAGACGAACACCGGCGACGGTTGCTGGTGTGTATTTTAGTTGGTATGGTATGAGTGGGTTTTTTTTTTGTTGCTGCTCCATCGACCTTACAGAGCTCTCACTCTCACTTTCTGCCCTGGTGTACTCAGCCTGGACGGCGCTGAATCAGTGAACCGTTCACTGCAAGTGCAACCGTTCAACGCATTCATACAGTGATGCCGCATAGAACTGGTACACCTGATTATAATTATGTTAAGTTAAGTATATTTTTGGAAAAAAATGATAATGAGAAGGAAATTTCATGTATCAATTTCATAAAACATCCCAAAAAATATTGAAAAATGTATTTGATAATAAACAAAGTCAACTAAGTATTTTATAAGAAATATTGTATAAAAGATGTAATAAAAATCCATAAGAATACATATGAGATTAAAAATATTTATGTGTATCTCAAAAGCATCTTTCCTAAACAAAAACGCCAATATTGTACTAAATTCAACTACTCAAAACAAATCAGAGTTATAATAAGTTATATGTGAAACTTGTGAAGCAATTAACCAATGAAGAATGATATGTCTTTACGATTGATTTGAATGCAAGAAAAGACCAAAGTCTATGAATTATTGATTATTATTATGTACTACATCATCCTACAGCAACTGTACCGTTGTGGTCAGTCTGCATCGAACACCACACACCCAACGTCATCGTGCAGATACTGCACGCCGGGTTCGTCGCTTCTCGTGCGCCAGCGATCCCCCACCCCAAAAACATGCCCTCCACCGAAGATCACCCGGGGCAGGTGAAAGAGATCAAACAAGGCTCAAATTTAACGTTCGCTCTGCAACTTACGGTGGCTCAGTACGGTACCCGCCACCGAACCAGTCGCACCAGTATCACACGATCTTATCGCAAGCGCAAACGTGTGCACAGAGCAAGTTTCCGATCGTTCGCATACGAGTTTCTTGTCTGTTTCCTCACTTGGCGTTGCGTTGAAGTCACCCTTAGCACTGTTGCTAGTTTTTGTTATATTTTACTTCTCACGCGTGTGAATTTTACACCTCCAGCACAAAAAAATGGCCAACAAAGTAAAAGTGAGTGAAAAAATGTTCAGGTGCAACATGTAGGTTGTTCTAAGTGACGGGAATATTTAGGCTCAAACCAATTCGGCTATTTGTTCTGTTTGTTAGCTGATCGTGATCTGCGGGCTTAGGTGTATGTTGATTCAGCCTTCTAACTGGGTCATGCTCCAGTTACATAGTTTCGTTTGGCGATATGTTTTAAACGGTGAATAAGTCAATGGCCGACGGTGATCACCCTGCGGCCGTACATGGAACGAACGAGCGGTGGATAGTGTTGCGCAAAAAAAAACTGCCCAAAATAGTCGTTTCGCAGTGTTTCATGTACGGGGAGCGCTGTCGAGGTTGGACGCTCGTATGGGAAATGTTTTGGGTGAATGGCACAAAATGAGCGGTGAAGTGTTACGATGTAGCGTGATAGAGTTAACGGAGTGTTAGATATTGCTGGAATCAATTAAAGATCTTGCCGATAAATCAAGCGTAGAGCAATTTATCATTTTGCAATAATTATTTAATTTTATTACTTTATCTTGATTTTATAGCTATTACTTTATTGCAAAATAAAATGTTATTTTCAAGGAGGGATTGGATATGACCAGATATGCAGCTTGTATTTATTTTACTAAATGTACCAAAATAGTACAAGTTTGTTTTAAAAAAGCCGCACATCTGTTCGAAAAATTCACACCAAATTAAAATGAATCATTCTTGCAACGTTGCATACACGAATTAATTATGCTTCTTTCACAGTAAACACAGTAAATCCCATTTAATTGGAATGCCGCTTGGCGAGCGTATGCCGGCGATATATATCCCAAAGTTTCATTGCAATTTCACTGTTTATTGATGCAAGAATTTCTTACGCTGGCAACAACATTCAGCGTCCAAACAGACGCATGCTGACCGACGATAAAGGAACTTTATTCCATTCGCTCGCATCACCACAATTCATGCAACGCATTCTGGTCTTTTGGTTTATTTACACGAGAAACAGTACAGTTGCAATTGGTCAACGAAAAAAGCTGCCCAACCGCACGGATACACACGTTTCATCCCTATATTTGAAGTCCTGACCAACACTACAGCCCAGATTCACTCTGGCTGCAATTAATTAAACAACATTTCCACCCAAGCGACTAACCATTAAGTGGCACACATATTCGGTGCACCCGACCGATTGAAAGCCCTCGCCGTGCTGTCACTTTTATAGTTTGCAAATTGTCGACAACGGTTTGCCGCCGTGCCGGTTTCCGGTGCACGGTGTTTAATGGATGGCAGCGCAAAGTAAAATTAAAACCCGAGACACCAGCTCACCGTGAAGCAAAACTTTCCACAGTACCGAATTGGGGAAATCCGGGTCCGGCCAACAAAGCACATCATCCACTGCGTTCTTTTCCGCAGCACATTCGTTTGTGGTTGGAAGATACGTAGGAATCGTCAAAATAACATCTCAACCACTGTCCCATACACGGATGACCGATGTGGAAACTTTTTTACGACTCACTCATGTTGGTCCGTCGGACCGCAAGCCGGTCGGGAACGGTGCACTGGGAGGGGGGAAATTAATTTTCCAAAATGACACGAACGAAGCTAAGCGAGTCCGTGGTTTTAATCGGGAAGTCAATTGGCCGGAAAAAAATTACCACTATCGGCCCTGGTTGCATACCGTCAACCAGGGTGATGCAGTAACAAAAAAAGAGAGCGGGAAATGGATGCTGGCAAATGTGTTTTGTTCAGCATCATTTAATTTCGCTCATCTCGAGGTTAGGCGAGCAGTCAATTTATGCTACACCGTTCCCAGTCACGTAGCGTTGTGGTGAAGGATTGTCGGGCGAGGAAGGGAAACTCCTCCTCGAGGAGGGAAAGAAGTGCGGAATGCTACAGTGTCCATAGAAATTCACTCTAAAGCTTAGCATTTTCTGGGATACAGACTCTAAAATAAACAGTTGCAAAATAAATTAAAAACATTCTTTTGGTACCGGTACACTGCAGCAATAGTTCTTCAAACAATTTCGCTTCAACGAATAGTTACTACGAAATACAAATCGCTAATTCGTTTTAATGATTATTATTAAATTTGATCTATTATTGTCATAGTTAAATGTTTCCTGTGAAACAATTAGGAGTCTACTAACTGCAAATGTCATCGCGCTAAGAGCTTCTAATTAATGACAAAAATAGTTGCAAAGCGCAGTTTACAAAACTTTACTAGTTCTGATTGCACTAAACTACTTGTTTGCATACGCTTAATAAAGGGAAATTCAAAAGTATTGCCCATTGGCCCATTGGTGAAAACTGTGACCTTAAACAGTTCAGAAATGCATTCAAGTATGAGGTCTGAGTATATCGTTGCAGAAAAGAACGATAATTGGAACTATAGATCCAGAACCAGTCTCAAGGTTTTACAAAGTGAACCTTCAACTGTGGTTTTGAAATGCTTGTAAAAAGAGCTTCATTTAATGGGACTTAAATGATTCCATAGTTTTAAAAATATTAAGAGTAGTAATGTCTAGCCCATTGCTTAACCACCCTTACAAAACAAAATATATACAGTCGATTGGCAACATAACAAATTGATATGTGCCGAAAATTGATTTATTGGAGCCATTATTCTGCATTGAAGAAATAATTCTTCCATTGTTTGACGAGAAGATCTTTTAAAACATTTGTTCGCTGTGATATTAGTTTAATGATTATTGAAAGATCATTGCCCTCGTCCACCGGTGCCTTAATGCACTGAAATAACATGTTCATCAAATAATTTGATTAAATTAAGCCCATTCAACCACTTCTTCCAGCTCATCACCAGCCAGTGCATCCGATTCGGAGCCATTACGATGGTGCTGTTTGCATTGCTCACCGTGGCACCCTGCAGCGCCCGTCCCGCCATCGAAGGGGACGAGTCGGTAAGCTTCCGGACAAACCGCCAACCGGCTTTGGCCACCAGCTTCAACGTTCCAAAACTTTGTCTTGATTTCTTCTAGGCTGACGGTAAAATTGTCAATCAGAGCGCAAACATCAACCAGCCCCGATCGAGCATACTGGACAACATATTCAACGTAAGTAAGCGCGCTCGTAAAACTTCGCACCCACACTCACCACCGGTGGGGTTTTGTCCCACTCCCGTTCCCGCTTTATCGCATGTACAGATCCCGATCCAAACGCTGAAGGCCGTTAACGATCTGGTGCAGAGCATTGCCGGAAATTTGCAGCAAGCCGGTTCCGGCAGCTACTTCCGGGCACGGTCCAGCAACGTGCGCAACATAAACGTCAACGTGGACGAGGACGAGAACGAGGACGGGAAGAAGAAGAAAACGGACGAGAAGAACTAAAAACTTACCCGCACACCCGGCCCCCAAACGTTTGATTTGCATTTTGCTGCGAGGTCGCTAATTGCATTGCCGCTAGTACGATGGTGGAGGAAGCAAATTCGAAAACAAAAACAAACCAACATCGATGCTAATGGTATGGCGCAAGAAACACGGCGGCATATGTTGGCAGATTGCACGCTGGGGCCTGATTGCACGCGTAATTGTCATTATTACCGGCGTAATTGTAAATACTGTAAAGTTCTGTGATCGATTGCGAGGGTTCATTTTTTTTTGTTGCGGATGGGCACGAAGGCACTTGTGCGTGTGAGTGCGTTTCACAGGTTTGCTTCAAACTGCTCAGAACGGTTGTGTGTTTATGCAACCGATGGATGAAGGTAGGGCGATTTGAAAGAAAATGGGTTTGATGGCTTGAAACTAATAAAACAAAAAACCGCCATATCATCTTAGCTCTTTGCTAGTGTCTTTGTATCAATCCCAACGATGTCAAGGTGTTCAGTGAAGTGGCAGTTTTGATTGGACATAGCACCCGGGAGAACTATTGGGGAGGCTTTTAATCGCAGATATAGCACCAGAAGTTTCAACGGTTAATTACCGCGGTGGGTTCACCTTGGATAGTGAGAATACAATCAAACGCGCAACCGTGCTTCAATGGAAGGTTATTGATGCAACAACACCTCACTTACAGAATGTTCTTGAACCGTGGATCTCCAATTACTAGCAGTGATGCTTGGGTTTTTGGTGTGATCGTCCGATAAAGGTGATGAACTGACTATGCAATTAAACTCTAAACCTCATCTCATGTGAACACACAAATAATACATTCAAATTAATTTCCATTCTTGTTCAAAATATTTGAGACGCATAAACGTACATTCAAGATTTGAGTAACTTTGTGTGAAAATATTTAAAAACACTGCTCATTTCTAGCTTTCAATCGGAAGATAACCAATTGGAAAATTTATCTTTTGATGGTACATAACAGTTAATTTGACAGACTATCGGTTTTTCGATAGATCTCCATTGCTACTTATCTGTTTTTCTTGAGAAAATTTAAATAAAAGCAAACGTTTTTTTTTGGATTTTTCTACTTCAATTATTTCGTCTATTTCAGTCCCGCACAATTGTAAATATAAGTTAATTATCGTTCTGAAACTTTTTTCCAATGTAAAGTTGTGAAAAATTTCATGACTTATCTTCATACCAGCAATCGCATGAGCTGCGTCCACTGTGCACTGCAACAATGCGAGATCCATTTAACTTTCCATTGCACTCTCACAAAACAACACAAGCAAAATGCCTCATGCGTTCAGGCGTGGTACATGTTGCCATTCGGCCATTAGCCGTGAGTGGCACCATAAACACCATAAGCATACACGGAATTGCATCAAGCGCATCGAACCATTAACCTCGTGGTGTTTTCCTTCTGTCGCTCTCTCTCTCTCTCTCTCTCTCTCTCGTTCAATCCATCGCCATTGGCCATGTTCGAATGTTTCGATCGTTTCGATCGTAATGATGGCCGAAGGTCATACAGCGGGGGGAGAATGTTTCCTCTCCCACAATAATCCTTGCATGGTAAAAAAAAAGGTCAAAAACATGACGCGTCGAATGGGGTTTGGGAAAACCCCATACTTTGTGGTTCTCCTCGTAAAGCTCGGCGGTTTCACTGGCAGGGTGCATCGAACTGCATCGGCTTTCGTGCCGTAAACCAATTTAACGTTAAACGAAACCGTAAGCAGAAGAAAAAATAGTGAAATTAAACCAAACAGCGTTGTTTGTGTGCGTGCGGTTCACATATTCAAGACGGGTGAGTAAAAAGTGGTTTACACAAGGGTTCAACGACATGTCCCCCGAAAGGGTAGATTTGGAAAAGTGACGCAGAAAGAAAACGGACCGGAGTTTATGTTTATCATTGCGATTCCTTCCTCTAGAAAGAAAAGCACTCAATTGTCGTCGAGTCTGCATTCGGCCAGCAAATCAAACAAAGCACAGGAAATCTTATGTGCTGCACGGGGACGGGACAACAGCGCAGGAGCTTTGTATGCAACAACTTGGCGCAGTTCTGTTGCGTGGTTTGATGCTGCATGAACGGATGCCATGTTGAATGGGTACAACAACACATAAATAATTGAACGCCCAGACACACGGAGGCAACCCGTTGTAATGGCTCGGGTGGAAGCATAACAAGCATACTATTATTGCGTTTTGTTTCCGGTGCACTTTATTCGTCAACAAATGCAGAACAACGCAGGGAGTTTATCTGAATTGTTTATGATTGTTTTGGTTGTGTAAAGTGGCGCTTTTACTGCAGCCCTGGACGGAAGGAGCCTTGGAAACAAACAGCAGAAGCTGCTGGAACGATTAAGAATACATCATGAGGATCAACTTACACAGTGTTTCTTAAAACCGGAAACAATGTTTCAGACAGGTTTAATGGTTTTTTCTTTGTTTTCTTTGTGGTCAAATGAGTTCATTATTAATGTTACATGAATGTTAATATTTAATTGTTACTGGGCAGCAATAGCTTAATGGAGTCACAGTTAAGTTATCGAAATCAACAAATTTGAAGCAATTGTCAACACATTTCGGCCACAGGTTTCCATCACAGTTGTATAACTGAGCTTAAAAAGATGCTAAATTCATTTCATAAATTTAATTCTAAACATATTTCCTCTAATCAGTTTAGAACATTAGTAAATAGTTTACTATTCAGTTAAGTATTTAGTATTTATTTTTAGTTATATAATTGTTTTTTTTTCTTTTAATTGCACAAAACAAGTGATCATGTAATTTTGTAACGTATTGTATTATGAAGGTTTATTTCGCAAGTTACAAGTAAAGGAAATATTATTAACGAACTTAAAATTACTATAAAATATTGCAGTAGTCGTTCAATCAAAAGATGAAAATCGAACAAATTTACAATTAATTTCCAGCGATTTTTAATTGAAAATTTAAATATAATTATTTTTTCAAAACCGTATTCAATTCACAAAGGCAGCTTTATTGAATCGTTAACCATCGAACCGCACACAAATCGTTGTGTTGTCGAAAAATCATTTGATCAAAACAGTCCCACTGCTTTCAATATCCAGGACGAGATATAAATCATGCAGTAATTAAGCCATATCCATTCCAAACTGGCGTCGATGAAACAAACCAAATAAAATGTATGTTCCCTTCCTGCATCACAATGATGTTCCACTACCACGGCATTCTCTCATCCTTCGAGCTTTGCATCAAACCCAAAATGCCAACCGTGAGTACCATAATCTCCGAAATACGCCGCATAGTTCACCGGAAGCCAACAAGTTGCTATTCAATATTGGTAAAATATTTGATTCCGCAATCGGTTTCATTTAACGATTCGCGAGTGTCATTGTTATTGTTGTGTGTGTGTGTGTGTTATTGTTTTAGATTCCTTTCATTTTCATCCTGTTATGCACCGTCACCGGAATTGTGGTACTTTTCCATAACGCCACGCGTGCAAATGAAATCCAACGGTCCTTGTCGCCCACCACTGGAGCCAGCGAGGGCTGAAAACGGGGTAAAAAAAACTAACACACTCAACCACAAAGCAGCGTGCAGAAAGGCAGAAAGGACAGAGAATACTAGCAGGCTCCTGCACAAGGCACGGTACCATGCCTGATTCTACGATTGTTGAAATTCGAAACTATTCCCGCACTTCCGCACCCAATTGCCCCTTCCTACCCAACTCCGTTTTGCCGTAGTGCATTGGTGTCAGCGCCGAGTCTCGTCGAAATGAACAAAATGGTGAGGAAATAAAACAACACTGGTAGCACTCAACGGTAATTCAACGGTTAGCACTGCAAGTGCACCTGAATTTGGAAACTTTCCACGAGTGGCCAACTTGCTGGACTCGTTCCAGTAACGGTGTCGGGGTGGTGCTGGTTTGGCTTGCTTCCTTTTTGCTGCCGATTGAAAGTAAAAAAAAATGCTAAAGCCTTCGCAAGGTTTCGTTGTGCCGGCCGGATAAAATATGATGCGGTTTAATTAAATTCGCAAAGTTCTCGAACCGTTTCAGGTGCTCGAAGCTTTACCGAATTACAATGCTTCGTATTACTACAGACGTACGGCGGAGGACAGGCACATCACTTAGCCGAAGTGATCAGTGGAACGGGTGAGTAACTACTGAAAAGGGTGTAATTTCCAACCCGTGTGTTGGTTGTTGGTGTTTGACGTTGAGATTGGTTTAGTTGCAAATGTGATTAATTTTCGTTGTTTAATTACCGATAAGTAATTTCATCAGCTGAGGCTGAGGTGAGATGGAGTGGGATGGCGATACGCCACGAGAGAAGTAAATGGAACAAACAAATGTTTTGATTTTATAATTATTACTCGTGCACAAATTCAATGGAAAAATTGGCGAATCGTAAAGCACATTATTCTATGCATACATCGATTGCGTATTGGCTTTCCGAAATATAATTCCAGTAAATAAGATTGGTTAATTGAACGGGTAATTTGTGTTCCTTTGAAATTGGAGTCAAACTTCGAACTCACCCACACAGACCATTTTATTGATAGCAATTCGCTACATTGCATCCAATACCATTTCCAATGGCTCCATAGTATCCTAATAACTGTGATAATATCCTCATTTTCCGATAGGTAATGACCAATTGCAAGGCATCGCAATGACATTATGATCGCTTCACAGAAATCGAACAGAGGAATTCAAATGGTTACGAATAGAAAACATTGCGCAAGTTTTGTGCACCGAGTATGTTTATCCGTTGATTGAATATATTCGTTTAACGAGAAAGTTATCGCATGTAATGCTCAGTTCCAGGTAATTTCTGACCAAATGAACCGTCTGTTGCTGTATCCAATTCATATAATTGTTGCAGCTAATTCTGACGAAGTTCGTGGACTCAACATATGAAATCCAAATTAACCCGATTTATCAAACAAGTAAGAATAGCATAATTTTAGGCGTTTTGAAAACATAAATCACGGTTAAGCTTCGGTGTTCAGTTCGCAATGACTTTTTAAACAATTTCAAAAGAAACTTTGGAATTTTAAGTAATAAACTATTCAGACAGCATGCAGTCTTACTTTCTTCATATCAAAATCACAGTACTTCCTGACCTACATCCCAAAAATCGTCCCATGAAGCATGCAGACGTTTTAACCATTTGCGCCGTTTATGATAACTGCTCCAATTTCGGAAGCTGTTCTCTAGTAAACATATTTTATTGATCAACGGTAGTAAAGCTTTGCATTAAAACCAACGATCTACCATCGGTGGAAAACATTAAACAGTTGCTCCCACCATTGCTGACGCTGCTGGTGGTTGGGTAAATATACAGCAACAAAACATTAAGCTTAATGAAGCAAATTAACGATCGCTGCTCTGTCTGCTGACCGCGGAATAGATTGATGGTAACGTTCTGGATCTTTGGTGCTGATTTAATGTACAGTTTGTACCCATTTTCTGGCGAATTTCTTTTCACATCTTTGCTGTCCCCCCGATCATTCAAATTTTGCTTTTCCTTTTTAGCAAATGCTGATGGTAGCTGCAACGTAACGCAGCCGTCGCCATTTGTCCCGAAGTGGGTTAATCATGAGAATGGTTTAATGTTTACTTACTGCACGATTACACCGGACATCAACTCCATTCATGAGTGGTTCCTTTTTTCCCTGCTTAGCTTCCTCCTTCAGAGTCCACAAGGGTAACTTCATTAATGGAAACCTCGACATACAGAGACACCATCAAATACGTTCCCATCAAATGCGTGTACTCCATCACCAACAGCTGTTTCACTTACGCTTTCCTTCGCGTCACTCACCAAGCAGATGAGTTCTGCTAAACCGTGAGTACCGAAAAGGCGGCACATCCAAAGGCTGAACGAGCGTATAAAAATAGCCAAAGCACAGCGTGCCCCGTCACTCACGGGGATGGGAACGACACGTGCTCGAGCTGTTCGGCTGCCGGAAGCGTTACCAAGCGTTACACGCAGCGCCGTAACTCACGCGAAGGATTTTCGCTTCGGGTCGAGCTTTAAAGCATCCGAGGTGGATGCTTCGCATCCGGATGGCACAACACGTACCGTTTAGTATCTTGGTGAATCTCGGCCCGGTAGGACGCGATCGCGATCGGTACCGCCTATCCGTTCCGGTAAAGGGAGTAAGAAGACAGCCTTATTCCGGCACTAACATTCGATCCCACTCGCTTTAAGTTGGTTCGTGTGCGATGTAAGCTGTAGCTTCTCACTCAAGGTTTTCATCATCTTCAATTGCTCGTTGGTTAGTGATTGATTTTGTGGCAATTGGTGTAAAGTAGGATTTGAATATTACGCTCAGCTTCGGAAACCAAACTCGGAATACGTACCATGTAACTACCATGCCACCTCAAAACCAAACCCGCATATTAGACTGCGCGATGGGTACGATGCCGTGGTGTAAATCCTTCCTTTGCTAAGTGAGTGTAAGTGGTGTTGATTTAACGTGATCCCTGTGACAGTTTACTTCCCTCGCTTGGAAAAGCCCTTACTCCCAAGGACGAGCAAATCAATCGATTCCTCCGCCCTGCTGGGATTCGAATTCAAAAAGAAAACACAACCGGGAAGAAAAAACTTCCGGAAAGGGCTGCATGATTATTGAGACGACCGGCATAGAAAGTGTTGAATGTGCACGATGTCCCATCATGGGCAAAAGAGGACAAATGAAGTTCACATTCAAACGCATCCAAGTGTGTGTAAGAATGTTGTTTGTGTGTGTGTGTGTGTGTGTGAATGTCCTCTCGATTTGTTGAATATACCCGGTAGCAGCAGCAGAAGCGTAACAAAGTTCCGCCTGTTTGGCTGTCGTAAAGTGTTGGTGTGCTCTATTGTTTGTGTGAGGGTGCGGCTGTATGTGTGAATGTAACAAATATGCGCACTGTAAGTGTGCCACTACATGTGTGTGTGTGTCCGTCCGCGCGATGGTATGGTACTGGTGACGACTTACGACCTTTTACGATCGGATGGTTTGTGCAGATTAGATTTTTCTTCCTTTACAGCGGCTCCATTGAAAATCGTTTTCCATTGTGTACCAAGTCTTATTACATCGCACCGAACCAAACGGGGTCGGACCCGGGTTCGGTTTCGGGATAGGGAAGCAAAATGTTAGCACGTCCGCTTTCCGCCTTCCGCGCTGCAACCGAATGGCGGATAGTAGAATTTGATTTTATTTCAGTGTTTTGGTGCTCTTGGGTGGCGGAACTCACGGTGGAGACGCCCAGTGTGCGGTGCATTGCAAATTGAATCATCTATCAGCCCATCATTCCCGGCGGAGGAGACGCTTTTTTTCTGAGCTAAGCGAAGCGAACAGTCTTACAGCTTGTGGTGCGTGGCCGATACTGTGACACGGACGGTGCGGCTAGAGAAGGGGAAAACATAATTTAATTCTGATCCCTTATGAGCGATGGGATAAGGCGATGAAATATAGTTTTCGGAACGGGTAGTTTGCGTGTTATTTATGACAGTATCAGTTTCATTCGAGGCACTGCCTTGTATAGCGGAGTGAAAATAATATTTATTAGCTAGTGAATTGGAAAAAGGGACATTTTTGTACCACGTTTGCGTATGCAGTAACGATGCGTTTCTGGTGCCGTGACCAGGATCCACATCACGCGTCATGAACGAAGCCAAATAATTAATTATTAAAAACCCATTCTCTTTCAGTGATTCTTCGTACACATCTGTTAAAACTATAGTGAAACATATACAGAGAGAAACCATTGACAAATAAAACCAAAGCAAAGTACACCTTCCACATCCCGCCGTGAAGGGTACCATTTTTTTTAGCTTGATGCGGTAAGCGAGTGTTGCACGAAGTAATAAAAAAACATAAAGCGCAACAACATTCCACGCGAGCACTGGCGGTTTGGTGATGGTTAATCAAACAAGTGACATGCAAAAGCTGTTAACGTCGCTACGGTAACGCCTGTGTTTATCGAGACCGGCCCGCTCGCCCGCCCTGTCCGGATGCGTGATGTAAGTGAAGTTAAACGAACCAGAGCGGACGAAAACTCGTCGAGGTGGGGAAATGAAGCTGTACCATAAAGTATCTTGCTTGTTTTGGTTTTGAGAGGATATTTTTTTCTTTAAAGATTCTTTTTTTTCACCGCTGTCTCGTTTTTAAACTTTACTTCCATCTTATTCAATTCACTTCACCATAATACTGAGAGCAGTGTGTGTGTGTTTGTGTTTGTCTTTATGTGCTTTGCTTCTTGAAAAGGATCCTTACAATCCCTCCACAGCAATAAGCTCTCATTCCGTACCAAGGTTCAGTGACGGCGGTCTGTTGAGCGCCTTTTTTTCTGTGTGTGTGTGCAGCCCAAGTGATCGTTAAATATTTACTGGCGAACGAAACCACCAGTCCCGGTTTCACACCCACTAGACTACGGCCGGCTCGATTCGGACAGAAACGCACCTGAGAGCAATAAATAGAAGAACCAAAAATGGTTGGCCGGCTGGGCGGTTACATACATTACAGCCCTGCCTGCAAGTGGCCATAAATTTGTGCTGCGGATTATGCCCGTTAGACCAAATTGAAATGAAACCGAAGGTGCAAAAACAGCAGCAAAACCGCCGAACCCCTGGAACACAAATGAATGCTCAATTTTGAAACCAAATCCACCAGATTGCTGTACAGATGGTGGAAAATCTATTGGGAATGCTCGGTCCAGTGTTGTCCTTTTTTGTCCCCCTTGCTGTCTTTATCTATGTGCCGGGATTCAGCGGCTTTCGGGGATGCGTTTGTGTTGCAAAGCATATGGAATTGCTTCAATGTATAATAATCTCCACAGCGAGTTTTCTATTTTCAAACGGCAAAACACAAGCGCCCAGGTGTTGTGCTTTGCTGGTTTTAGTGGATTTGTGCCGTAAATTGTAATTAAACGATACCACTTGATTCTTTTATTATCCCACGTGCTTTAATGCTTTGTTACAAAAAAGGAAGCTTTTTTTATGGCAGCTTTTGTTGTTGTTGATTTTTGCTAGCTACGTAAAATAATCGTTTGGTTGTTGGCTGGATGTTCAATATTACCCAACGCACTTCGGTCCACTGTTTGCTCATTACAGCAAACGCGTCATAAATGGTGGAATATATTGTTGACACTAAACACCATCACACCTGCGCCTTATGATGGAAATCGGCATGCAGCCAAGTGACGCTTTATGATTATTTGTTCACCGATAAGCTAGTTAAGTGGTTATAAATGTATCGATACGGGTGCGATGCGCCGCGCTGGTAGGTAAACCTTTATGGGTGCACAATGAAAAGGGAAGCGATTGTAAATGTCGCACGCATGTTGATGGCTCACGTGTGTATGGGACTTGGAATCTGGAAATATATTTTTTATTTGCTCTTGCTTGATCTGAGTGTTAAATAAAGCTATAAATATAAATAAGCCCATTTTACGTTTGAAATTGTTAATAACGGTTTTAAAATTCATCTCCTCCATAAATCAAAAAATGCTCCACAGTTTAGGAATGTTCATTAAAGCAGTAAAAACATTTCATTACAGATACACTCTAACACCTTCGGGTGGTTCTATGATTGATGAACAAAGCAAATGCACCCAACTAAATGAAAACTCTCACAATGCATTGAAAACCATTCTTCATTGCGCTTGCAGCTCTGGGAACACGATCGAGCGAAAAGATCTGCAACAGTTTCCGCAACAATCCAAAGCAGCCCCAGCCAAAGTCAGACTACAGCTTGCACACCCGTTATCAAACTTTCGTCGCCAAGTAGCGTTACCTTGTGCAGCGTTACGCATTGTATTGCATTGTTTTCCTGCTGTTTGCTGTGTAGTTGAGCGACTGCAAACGTTCCATTTCCTGCTTTCTGGGGGATTTATTTCCTTTTTTTCCCCATCGCAAACCGTCGTGACTTGTAAGTTTTCCGAAACCGCAGCGAAAAGTTTATTTTCCCGAGCGCTTGCAAATACTTTATCTTTCTTGGAAGTGGTAGCCGGTGGGGGGGAATATTTCGTATTTTTGAATCCATACCAACCACAAACAGAAACCGACGAAGTTTTGTAGCGAGACGCTCTTTGTGTTTGGGAAGGTGCAATTGGGTGCTTCAATGGCCGGGTTGGGTTGAAAATGTCTTTCTATTTTCAGCTACGATCCGAAGATTGTATTCTGATAACTGGGTCGCAGAATCGGTGTTCCTCTGTACGGTTCGTTACGAGCACTGCACTCTGAAAAACAGTTCGAAGATCGATTCTATTTCGATGCAATCATAATTGAAGCTCTAAGCACACTAAGTAGCCCTGCACAGCCAATCCCCGAAGCAATCAGTGCCGAGATGCAGTGGAACAAATGTGCATCAGTGTGCGATAAACTCATTCGTAAGCGTATGCAGTCTATGGATAAGCTGATTTGCCTTTCACCAAATCTGCACAGTTCTGCAATTTTATGGCGATCGGCAGATGGGAGCAGCTGGGGCGGTATCGAATTTGGTTCGGAATTGTGTTTTCCGAACGTAAATCTCACCCCTTGCCGTGTAGCAAAGTACACTCGGAGCATCTTGCCCTCAGAAGTGAGTTGAGTGATTTGGGAGATTATTCCCAGCTTGGGTGTTCCAGCAGTGTGTGCCGTTGCAGTGGATAACCTCCAAGGATATAGCTGTATTCGTGCACAAGGTTTGCTGTGCGTATGCTGTTCGGGGTGGAGATACCAATGAAGATGGTTACACGTTTCACACAATGTTCTTTATGTTTGACACCTAACAAATTTACTTCGTGCATAATGTTACAGTACGATCGTTCATTTCATTCACGGGTATGTAGATGCAAATAGTTGTGTATAAGTTCGTCCCACCTAGAGATCTTAAAAGCGAGTGATTGATTCAATGGCAATACAACTTTAAAGTAGACTCCTATTGTTAAGTGCTTTGCTTCTATTAAAC
Source organism: Anopheles marshallii (assembly GCF_943734725.1). Lineage (NCBI taxonomy): Eukaryota > Metazoa > Arthropoda > Insecta > Diptera > Culicidae > Anopheles > Anopheles marshallii. The sequence continues at coordinate 75,689,565 of NC_071327.1, read as the reverse complement.
TGAATTTATTTTTGTACTGTTCTGTTGTGTTTGCTCTGAAATGCACATTGAAACTGATGGCTGTTTTGAGCCTATGCAATGTATACATTTCCATTACGCAGCTTTAACATTGTTTAAACACAGTAAAGCTTTAATAATCCAGAATTGGTAATAACTGATTGTCTACACTACTTACCTATTCTCTTCACCGATTAATCATTTGATTGACAGAGTGTAATTTATTACTACTGGGCACACGTGCACATACTTCTTGCAATGGTTGGAAAGGTAAATATGACATCATTGACACGGGTATCTTTTTTGTCTAAGTAAAAATTCCCTGCGACTGCATTTGCATTTCGTTCCACATTACATTCATCTTCCATTAGTGTAACGCCCTCCGTTATCGTCCCTGTTATGATCATCATTAACAGCTCAGCATATTCATAAGCCACATAAATAAACATGACTAATTTAGTGATGTGAATGATTTGGTACTCCATTCAGTAACACTACCACCGTCGCCCAACCGATCCCATGTAAGTCGACTGTGTAAGCCAATGCCATCGCCATCGTACATTAGCGGGGAAGTTTTCCCGTGGGAAAATCGCTACCACGGGAGAGAAAATTAAGTCAAACACACAGTGAACACGGTGTGGTGCGTGAATCCTTACGATATCCTACGGGGGAGGGAGCTCGGGTTTGGCAAAGTAGCTACCGCCGGCGTTCAATCAAACGAACCGCGACCGTTCCGGTAAAGTGCCACGAACAACATAGTCGAAAGTCACGCAATATTCAAATTTGCGCTCATGCTGAAAGTTTTTGGCAAACATGTAGCAAAAGCGATGCGTTTGAGCGTGCATCAGATTGGGATGGTGCCCGCCAAAGCCCGCTTAAAGCTACCGGACGTAGACATTTGGCATGGAAATGTGTCGAATGCATTAGGTTTGAAACGATTTCTTTTTAGGGTGCACTGCAGCCTAACGAATGTTGACATTAAAATAATCTTTAGATAAATCTGGTAGAATAAAGCTGTCGTGTCCTACAGTTGGAGCTACAGTGGAGCTCAAACATTCACACACATGTTAAGAAGCATTCGAGTACTTCACAATAGCAGCTTAAAGCTCACTTAACACATCACGACTACAAGAAGTCTTATTCAAGGGATATTCCAGTAACAATATTCCAAATAGCGCCTCCAAAGTAATAGAAAAATCAAAGAGTCACGAATATTTGGTAAGCCAACTTAGGAAATTTACTGTGTTTCTCCCAAGAATTTACTTTATCGCCAGATGCTCCATTCCTTTCAAATATTACTTACGGTACCCTTGGTACAGATAAGGACAACTATAGCAACCCAAAGTTGTAATGCATCACGGAAGGAATTTTTTCCCCGAAAAGAGACGAGAACAGCGAGAAGGAAACTTATCCCTGGCAACTGCTATCAAACCGGTCTTTTAAGGCATTTGTAACTTTTCCCTACAGAAGGGCTAGGCTACGGAGAGTAGGATTAGGGTGGGATGGATCAAAATGTCTTCTGCATTGTACGCCTTTTACGAGCAGCATCTAGTGTAGCGACCGCTATTGCATTACAATTTCGAAAACGGGCAAAACTACTGTCCCGCCCCAAACTACACCGTTTTTGTGGTCGTAAAAATCTCTGACCCCATTTTAATCCCTGTGCCCATTGCCTTGCGTCAGTGCTATATTTGCACAGTGAAGGATCGTTTATGTCGCTAAACTCACCTACCGTACATAAAAGCACACCGCCAGCCAGCAGGAGATAATACATTTTTCATTAAAACCGACAATGTACGGACGCGTGACAATCTCACCGCGTCCAAACCCCTTTTGCCTGCTCGTGCACTAGTGCCGGACCAACTTTAATGACTTTCATTTCACCGTTCGCGACTAAAGATTACGATGATGCCATCGTACGGGGTGGGATTTCATTGCGGAGTGCCGTGCAACTGGAGCGAAAACATACGTAGTATGTTCCCCATTAAAACGTAAATGATGTTCGGTGTGTGCGACTGGTTGTCGTCTTTCATACCATGGCAAACATTCATCAACTTTCGTCCACGGGTGAGTGAACGTTTACCACGGGCTTTACGATACACCTGAGACTCGAGAGCGGTGCTGGCTTCCCCGGGTTCTACCATCACGATCGCCATCAGCGCGGTATTAGTGGCACTCATCTATCCCGTACTTTACGGTGCTTTATCACAACTTTTAAGCGGCCAGTTATGACGAGCGGTCGTAACTTTAATTTAGTTTAACGATTTCATAATTTTGTCGTGATCGTAAGTTGCTTTCCTGTGTCCACGGCTCCTCTCGTCCTGTATCGCTATCTCTCTCACTCTCTCTCTATCCCACATTCCTCCCAGCTGTGTGCACATTTCATAAAGCATTTGTTGAACGATGGAAGGAAGCTGTTGACAGCTTTCGATCGAGGTTGCGCGTTCCAGCCGCCCAGTCACGAACCGAGCTTATCCGCTGAAGGCTCAAGTATGCAATTTATTAGTTTGCTGTGCACGGGACCGTATCCTGATGTCCGTGATTTCTGCGCTGTTCCTCAAATGTTCTCCGGCTCGTGCGGGTATGTCCGGTCCCGATTGGAAGCACCGACTATCACGGGGAGACGGGCGCGACAATAGGAAATCGGTTCGAGTGGCGATACGCCTTCTATAGGGGTTCTCGAAACACTTCCACTTCGAGGAGCAATGTCCTTTGGCGTCCTTTGGATTATCTTGCAACGATGGGGCGACTGTCCGGGGCCGGGCCATTGACAGGCACAACTCTGTCACAACTTCTTAAGGCATCGGCACGCGGGGGCTTCGCTCGCGCGGCTCCCTGCCGCAGCCGTACACGTGCGTGTAGGGACGTGCAGTTCGTGACAAAGTTTAGCGCCCGGATACTCATCTCGAGCATCTTCACCAGCACACATACGGGGTCTAACGGGGTTAACCGCAAGTTTTGCAGCGGCCTGCGAGATAGCAGATTCTTGCCTTTTTCTTCATTTACCCATCCATCTACAGTGACAAAGTTATCCGGCCTATCCGGGCACATTCGCCCTTATCAGAACGCCGATGTAAAGCTTCCATCGGAACAGGCATCTTGCTCTCTTTCTCACTCTCTCTCTCTCGCTGTGTTCCATCTTCCAGCCCACACGTGTTAGTTTTGCCCTTTTTTGATTCGTTTACGGGGCACTGAGCACTTTCGTGCGAGTTGCTGGGTGACCAGCGCTACAGGGTGGGACGAAATAGTTGAAGCGTCGAAAGGATAACCGTGCGCAACATATTTTGGCCATCGTGTACATTCGTTGTGAGCATGTGTGTGTGTGTGGTTGGTTGGACGAGATTGGAAGCGAAACCGCTTGCCATGTGAGTCACGTTGCGTCTTGTGTTTACGTGTGTGCTGTGGCTGGTACGGCACGCTCGTACCCGCTGTCGGTACGAGTTAGTGGGCCATGTAGGCCAAAAGTTTCCCCATTGTCTACTTACCGACACGCCATCATGTTGCGGGGCTTACGATGGGGCAGCGTTTGCTTGACATTCGTGTCGACGCGTTACGCCTGATCACTTTTCGGGTATACCGTAATCTGTTTGAATTTTAATGAAATGAGTACTGTTGCGTGTGACGTGCTGCGGCATGCCGGGTGTGAAGCTTTCGACGGCCAAACTCAATCCCGCTGGATGGGAAGGATTGTGCCCGGATGTTTTCGGGTGTAAATCGGATAAATTATGAACCGTACGGTGCAGGGGTTTGATACCGTGTGGCTGGTGTGGACCGGTTAGAATGTCTATTGGATTAAAAACCACACCAGATAAATTGATTCACTGTACGCATCTTCCCCATCGCACGCCCAGCACTGCAAGCGTGCGATGGAAAACACTACAGACACGATAACGTGTTGACATTGTAACGCATTTGCTCTGATAGGGGGCGTGAGTGTTTTTTAGCTTTAAGCTTTTTATCCGAAGCGTGTTTTTCTATTGAAAAACAATTGTTGTGCAAAGCAAAATGTTTCTACACTAGCACAAATAGCTTATTACAAGAAAAATATTTCACACTAGCATATAATACGTGAAAATTCTTAAACAACGTTTGAATGTTAACGGATAGTATACAATATGGCAGCATAATTATTAAGAAGAAGTTGTGAATCATCGTAATTTTTTCATCTGTAATTATTTTTCCCTTCAATGAATCAATCATACAATCAATGAATTCATTTCTTTCCTGCTAAACAAGGCACATTTTTTCAATGTATTTAAATAAATCTTCACAGGTATGTAGCTGAAAGGAATTGTAAGTTTTACCTCTGTATATCTAACGCCTTCATGGCTGCTTAGTATTTATAAAAATCCTTTTGCACAGTAATTAAATTTTGTGAAAACGCAACTTCCGTACAAAATATACAACGCTGATGCACTCGGTGGAACAATGAGTCTGTTTTGGAGTCTTTCTCTCCAAGCGTAAGGTACGTGCAGCTGTTTCGGATGAGGATGAACCAAGGCTGCAAAAATAAACTAACAAACTTAGGGCGCTCCTTAGGCGCTCCACAAAACAGCACGAGCAACAATCGTTGCCGCAAGGAGGAAAAAACAACACCTCTTCGGCTAAGATGGCCGCACTGAAAGTGTGTCTGCTACAATCTTATAAACAATGAAAGTTTATGCTACCTTTCATCCGGTCGGATTCCGATGCATTACCTTCTTGCCGAGATGCAACAACAGTATCGACCATTTCCCCCGGCGGAAACTAGACGTTTCCGGATCGTAGCAAACAAAACAACCAAAATCAAAAGCTTACCCATCTGCAACAAATCCCTGCCCCGACGCGGTGGAGGCAATAAACTCAGTTAAGCATTTTGTTTCCGACAAACCGGAGGTACTCAACGGAATTACCTACATAAGTAATGAGATCCATTTTGCTGCGGACAGTTATAAACGGGCACAAATAATAGAACTACCAAGATGCGAGCTGCGGTACAGCAGTGTCTGCGTCACTGGGACGGAAGGACTTTCCCTGCAAACGAATGATCATCATGACATGCGGTTTGGTGGGTTGATCTTACCTTTACGGCCGGTATGGGGGGTGCGGGAGGAGTTTTAAACCCCGGTGGGGGTAATGCGCTTAAAATGGGATTTCTTTCACTGAGGGTACCGCCATCGTTTCGAATGGGAGCGAGCATGGTAGCTTTGCGCCAGGTTGAAGACAGCTTTGAAGCACTCTGTCAAATGTTGTGAGTAGGGTCGCGCCAGCTAAACGTCCTGTAAATGCTGTTCGACAGTTTGAATATGAAAATGAGCTTTTCAAGGATAGGGGATGGTTGCGGTCGGCATGTGTGAGCACTATTTATAGACGATGGCAAATATTTTGGACGTCAGAAAGCAGCATGGTTAAAGCGTAATAATGCTTTAAAGGTGCTCTTTCTCCCTACCAACCCATAAAAAGCTGTACAACAAATTACATTATTAAATTCTAGATTAACTCTTTATCCCTTGCTCGGTATCTGCGCTCTTCGCGTAATATACAATTGCTCAAATACCCTAAACGTTTTGTATCTTAGCTTAAACATAGCTCACCATCCGTGGGTTATCCGGAACGCAATTTTGGAAGAAAACGTTTATTTCTGCATTTTCCGTATGTACTCCATCGTCTCAAGATGTAATCTCACAAAGAGCAAAGAATAGCTGCTCTTTGTCATGATAGGTAAGTAGTTGCTTTCAGCATGTGAGGAAGATTTTTTTCTTCTTTACTTTCCCCTTTGCATAGCTTTCACCAATGCATGTTCTAGGAATGTGTATTCATCCCAACTTTCCACTAGGACAACAAGGAATACAATATTTTTAACAAACCTCCCACGACCAGGTACGGTACGGGGAGCGATCCTGCATCCCACTTTGATCTCAAGTGGCATATTCTTTCCAGTGTTATTGTTACCACTTGACGTAAACATCTGCATCTTCCTTCAGGCGCAGCACATTGCTCAGTTCTGGGGTTGAAACCGAGGGTAAATAATTTACCTGCTCGTGGCCCTCTGGGCTACGACCCGGTACATCTTGCGATCACATCAAGAAACTATTCCGGACCATCTTGCTACAGGGCGCATCAGGTAGATTAGATGCCATTCTTGAACATGTTCGGCAGTGTGCTAGATCTGTAACTGATTCATCCGGGAGAACGGACAGGACGTATGGCATGCTTTCCTTCCATGCATGCAGATGGTGGAAGACACACCTGTCTACACATTGTTTTGATGAGCATTTGATGCTTTTCTTCAGCTGTACTGAAGAATTATTTTGTTTATAAGAATATTTGTCTCTACCTCTGTAACACAAAACCTTTCCACAACTATAAAAATATTTCAAATATAATATGCTCAAACAACATTCTTCCAATCGCGCTTTCCAACCAACAGTTCTGAAGTGGCTTCAAATTCCCTAAAGAAATCAACGAACGAACCGTTTCTACAATGTCAGCTTCCTGGAAAATGATCACGCGAATACGATAATAAAGTCAATTTGCTTGGCCATTTATTTCAGCTTCCGATTCTACCTGCAGGCGAAAGGGCGGGAAAGGCATCTCTGCACACCGCGTACCGTCGGCGATTTTCACCAGCTTGGTTGGTTGCTTGGAAGCAGTGAGCTGTTTCGCTGTCATCTCAGCTAGCTGGTACCGTCATTACCCGCGAGAAAACAGTGCCACGCGCAAATGAAGCTTCACATTTCGTGATGTGCAGTATGCATAAGATGCATTATGTTTGTGCTGTGTGTGTGTTTTTTGTTATTGAGTTTATTCGTTGGTTCTTTATTCTCGCTCTGCACTGCATCGCTTCCTTTGCCATTCACATCAAATCAAAGTTCGAATATCAGCACGTGCACTTTGACGCGACCGTTTTCCGAACGAGCGTATTCGCAGCAGGCCATCGTTAGCAGTCATTTTTTTTGCGCTCCTCCATGTTGTTGCTACACTTGGATGGAGACGCCCAGTAGCTCAACCTACCGTTGGAGGGATGCACGAATTGTGGTTCTTTTGTTGAACCACACTGGCAACTGTGGCCTACCGTTCTGTGTGCCACACTCAGTCTCAATCCAGTGGAACGTACTGTTGTGAAGGTTGCATGGTGGTAACGCACAACTCCATTTTGCGCATCGTTTCATCACTGATAAGCAACACAATGAAGACATTTGCTACTTCTTCATGCTTTATTTGATTTGTCTGATTCAATGTAGCCTAAAAAGTAGCACGTCTCCTTTTTATGCACACAAATACACACACACATATACATCATTGTGTGCTATGTTTTCCCTTATCTCATCTGGTATGTCATTACCATTTAGTGTTGAATTTGACTCCAAATGCATCGTGCGATTGTGTACGTGCGCGTGGTTTTTTTCGTTCTTGTTTAACTTTCACGGTGTCATGGTGTGCGTGTGCGTTGGTTTAAATTTTCACTTGTCCTTTCGGAACCAGATGCAGACACGTGCTTTTTGTTACGGGCAATGCAAAAAGCGTACCATTCGTATCGTGTTAAAATGCTATTCCGAATAGTGAGATTACTAAAATTAAACAAAAAAACACTTTATTTTCACATACATTCATTTTAGATTTTTATTTTCCGTCCTGCGTCCTGCACCGTGTTGAGCACCGCGTGCGATGAACAAATATGTATCCTGTTTAATGTGTTCCTTTGTATGCTGATATTCGTGCAGCTCAACATAAAAAAAAAATAAAATACGATGAAAAATCATTTTATCTTCCCGTGTTTTAACGTTTTGTCTCCCTTGCTCGGCAAACCAGCAAAATTGCACGGGTTAGGGAGCGTTGCTAAAGCCCCCGGAGGTATTAGACGGTTTCGGACGGGATTTCGAAATGTCTCATATGTCACTCCGTAAACGAGCGTTTCAAGCCGACGTCGCGGACTCCCGCTAGCACCGCGCAGGAAGTACAGCAAACGATGAGTTTTAGCAAAATCCTCCGCTGCACAAAATGGAGAACGTTCAAAATGTGAAATAAAATCTGAAATTTTAAAACTTGTTTCACGATTTTACGTCCTATACGGTATGTTTGTCTCCGTCCCGTGGAATAGCTGCACAGGACTTTACCGGATATGTGCGTTTGAAAATGGTGGATGGTTGGGTGACGTTTCGTTACACGTTTAAAATTCCAATTTTAGCTCAATTTACACTCAAATTCATTTACCAACCGGTGCATAGTTGAGCTCCAACTCTGGTAACACATGGCACCAGAACATTGCTACCCGTATTGTTAGCATAAGGATGGCACCTTTTGTGGTGCATGTAATTGAATTTTGCCGTAAAAACCCAGCCATAGGAGCCCGCCTGCTGTCGGCCGATGATTATTGCTGATACATTCATCTTACTGGCGATGGAATTCTTCGAATGCGGCATAGCAAAGGCAATTAAAAGTTCAAACAAAGCATCAGCTAGGCGTTCGAGAACGCTTTATCTCCATTCTGTTATGGCACCGAGTACAAATAGAGTATTACTACAATGTTTTTCACATCCTGTATTCCACTCGATGCATTCGCCTTGCTATCACTTCTAGTGAGCCATGCTTAGTGAAGGAATTCGAACAACTAAACTGCCTTTGAACCTTCCGCTTCTCTTAGGCTTCTCCCATATGCGATCATAATCATGGGCAAATGATAATGAAATGCATAATGCAGCACTGCAGTAAGGATAACAATATGATATTGCCATCTAAAACGCTACGTACAGGACACATTTGGCACGGGCAGTTGTTTCTCGTGCACAAAGCTTTTGTTGTTTTTCTCGTTTTTGGCATCTTCCTCGATAAGCGACGCATCAGAGTCTTGCCGCATGCCAACCGAAAGAGGGGCTTTTTACCCCCCCCCCCCCAAAAACCGTTCCAATGAATACCCATTTGTGCTTCAAATTGCCAATACGGCTAGAAAACGATGTTAGAAACTTTTTTCATCAGCAACAGTGTTGGGTCTTGATTTAGTTTTGCACACGTACCATCTGGATGAGAGAGCATACGCTCATAGCTTGTGCTTGATTCCATTCCTATCACACAACCCGGTGGTGTTGCATATGGTGCAAGAATTACTTTGGTACGAGCGAAAGCTCCATGACGAACGCTTGTAAGCTTCCAAGCGATTGAACAGGCACAACCCCCGGAATGGTGTGCACCGTGTGCAGCTGCAACGAATCGTTATTTCCAACCTAACAAGGAGTAGATTGTCTGTCGGAATTCAATCATCAGTGAAACTATAAACGGGATAGTACAAGCAGCAGATTGGAACAGTCTGGTAGCATGGCAGGAGGGTGCCTTTTCTCAGTACTCAATGTGTTATGAATGGTAATATTTCACTCTTTTATTGCTTGCGTTTTGTAGAAGTGCACGAGTAGAAATTCACCACTATGCATTTCAATTGTTGCAAAAGACTCGTCAAGGCCGTCCAGTGTTTCGTTCAACGTCAAGTGCAATCCGATATGTACCTTTTTGTTGTTGCGGCTTCTTGCTGCGAGCATGGCCAAATCCTACGCCTTTGTTGCTGTTATGGACCTTGACTGCAATATAATACTCTGCACGATAATTGATTGTGTTTGCCAGTCGATCAATCTGATCGGACTAATTTGATGAATAAATTGTGTTATAATTACAGCATGAAAGTGTTAGGCTATCACTGCCCTCCAATTAGTTCCAATTGACTTTATTATCAGTGTACAGTGCACCTGAAAGCGCCTGCCCCATTATTTTGACTACATTATATGCATTATATGATTCGTATTTAGTACACAGAAAAGTGAATCCAACAGGAGTTGAATATCGCAATAGTTTGCTCAATCAAAGGTTTTTTTTTGTTTGTTTTTAAAAGCGCAGCAAAAGTTCTTTTATGCATAAATTCTCTTGTTTGAATTACTGTTCCAGTGAGGAGCTTCTTTGATTATCCAAATAAATATGCAGTAAATTTTCCACCGTGATAGACGGAAGTACAAAAAAATCGTTTCATTCCGCTGCATGCCTTCAGATACAACACGAGGATTGATGGTTTCACGGTAGGAAACGTTTCAAAACTATTTGCTTTTCATCATCATCATCATCATCATCATCTCTCACCACAAACTGCATTGGCAATTTCCTAGCAGGGTAAATTGAAAAAGTTCATTTCATCATACCCAGACGTGCAGGTGCGTTTATAAAACACAATTTATCATCTTCGTGGCATTAAATTTGCTCGACTATGCATTTTGGCGTTTTCTTTCTTTGGAACGACAGTGAATGGTGGGAAACGAGAGGTTTTGTAAAAAAAAACCTTGACATATTTTACAAACACAACTTCAGCAACAACTTTAGCCGAAGGATTATAACCTTTAAAAACATCTTTAAATTTAAAAATTTGAAACCTTTCAGGTTTCAGATCACGCTACTGTTTCATTCTCACTCAGTGTATGACTGCAAAAAAATCCCAACAAAAACCCTATTGTCAGTCCTTCACTATAACCAAGCATCAAATCGGATTGATTAATACCTCATCGCATCATCGGCTCCACAGAATCATGCCGCAAGGATGTTAATTAATTTTTCATTGCGGTGGCAGCTAATTGATGTCCGTATTAAAATTGATGAAATAACCTTTACCTTTATCACGGGGTTGCATGATGGCAGTTTGTCGGTGACGAGTTGAGAAAATTCAATTTATTTTACCATAATTATTTTAAAGTGGTTGACACTTCACTACACACTGGTGGTTGAACTGGTGCCGTTGTGGTTAACATTCCGACATCGATCACAGTGCGGTGTGAAGTTATGGAACGTAGTTCGATTAATTGTAATACTTTTGAATTGTGAAGCAAAAATAGTTTTAAGAATTAAATATTGCATTATTTTATGCGAAGGAAAATGTCCCTCAATCGAAAGAGGTCTAAGACATGGTGTTAAATGTTTGCATAACGACGTTGTTACATTTCGTACGCAATACAAATAATACTTCTGTAAAACGGGTTGCATACTGTTAGGCGATGTAAGAACCTACTGATTAGCGTTAAAATAAGTAACACTTTTCAGTGAAAGTACGAAAAAAGTTAGTAAACCCCACATTTAATAGTAGCTTACATCCAAACATGAAAGCAGTATAAGTTACCAACCTCGACCGTACCGTTGCTAAAGAACCAAATTACGTTCATGTTACAAGGGTTTGGAAAAATGGCCTACAGCGTGTAAAGTATTAGCGTTACAGACGTACAGCAGCAAAGTAAATCAATCCCATTCTACGTTTGAACTGCATTTGTACTTGCACGATCCTTACCGACAAAACGGTACGTTCTCATGGAACGGAAATGAATCCGTTCTACCATGCCACTGTCTACTAGATAAGTTTTCACTTGCAAGTTTCTGAAACACAACAAAAAAAAACCTGCACAATGCTCAACACACATGCCAAAAAAAAAGCGCACACATAAAACGTATACCATTTGATATCGAAACGCATGAAGCGCCTGGTCCCGTTCATGGCAGTTTGGAATGATCGGTTCGACAGTTCGCAAGCAGTTCTTTTCGAAACCTTTCAAGTGTTACATGCCGGGTTTGTGTGTAAGACGCAACGCTACCGAGAAGGTACTATTTGTTCGTAGCTCCATGCTACACACAGCCGCACCGATGCTAACGCTGGTACAGAGACTTCCGGGTGCGGAATTCCGTCTGGTTCGATGTCAATGATGAAGTACCTCGACGTGGTCGAGCCACATGAGGAGTGTGTGCTGGTGTGCGCATCCCGGTACCCTGACGTTGGCTTTCAAGTGGGTAAACTGTACCGAAGGTTCGTTGTGATTTCATGTAAGCTGGCGGAAGAATCGTAATATTGATTTAGAGCTTCATCGGTACGCTGTTCGATTGAGTGCGCGGGCAAGAGAGGATCTGTTTTGGAGCACATCCTTCAACGTCAGAAGCGTTAGCACTTCCGTATTCAGTTTGCGTATATCGTTCGCTGTAGCAGAACCGCACCGTAGACGCCCGAAACGGTAAAATTCGATTCAGTTTCCAACCCATTATTGTTTTGACGAATTTGTTCAAGTTAGGAGAGCATTGTTTAGTGTTACAGTTGGAAATATAGTATAGTTCGGTCGAATAACTTATAAAATTAAGTTTAATACACTAACTAATAAAGAAAAAAAATTAATAGAAGTTTCAAAACTAAAATAAAACATAACATAAAGTGTACGGTATTTGCTGTTTATATTGAAATTTGTCTATTCATTGAAGATCATTGTTATTTTTTCATAAATAATAACGAAAATTACACTTTTTGTTACCACATTGATAACAATGAACAAAATAACGCATTGAACGCAAAAAATACTACCAAACAGATACTTCAAATTCAGCCACCATGAAGGACAGCCCAACTCCGCACTAGAATTTCGGTAGTGATCATAAACAAGAAAGTATCGACAACGCTTTAGCGCGTCTGGCCATAAAACGAGACCATAAGATTCATGTACATTGTTCCTCTTTGCAAACATATTGAAGATTTATGAAGCCAACCGGCGGTCCCTCTATTAACCGCCTACCACTGCGGCCCCCGCGTATGCCAGCTGCGGTCATTTACTAGCGAACGTGTCCTACAGTTTTGGTGGGGAATGTCTTACAAGAACTTATTCCGCACGTGTACCGTGTCTCCCGTTCGGCTAACCCTTCGGCCCGTACGAATCGGTCGCGCCTGTACCAGAAGCGTGGTACGTTAAACACCCCTGAAAAGCTCACTTGCCGGGGAACTGTAAACCAGACTATTTTTATTTTTCATTTTATTACGCTTCGTTATGGTCGGGCGAAATTGTTGGGCCCGCGCCGTCATCAGGCCCCGGCACATGGCGGGCGGCTTTACGAGCCATCGTCATAAAGCAATTTCGCTGACGGGAGAGAATAAATTAGATGAAGTGCTTTCATTTGCCACCCAGCCCATTGAAGAACCGATTGAAGGCACCGACCAGCGTGTGGTATCGCTTGAACGGTTTTACAGAGTGGTAAATTCAAAATTCGAAGTAAATATCGGTTGTAATGAGAGCATTTGGATCCGCTACAATGTGCACGGCGCTCGGTGGCAAGGATGAAATAATACGACAGCTTGCTATGTGCCACAGCCCAGTTGGCGACCAGTTTACCCCATTAAAGATGCTGTGCCTCAGTAAAGTCAAACATTAAACTTCCCTTCCTAGAAAATGCCACTAAGCCCCGAACGCCACCGAACGGAACTCCATTCCCAAGCACACAGCACATCTTCGCTAGGAAACTTTCCGTCCACCGTGTGAACACTACTCCGGTTTCATCGGTTTCGGGGTGAGGTGAGTGTTTGGGGCCCGCATAGTTCGTTGGTTTTCTCGCAAGGTGCCATGTGGTTGAACCATGTCTACACTTTCCCACCGACGGTCATAGGTCATCCAGTGTTGATCGGTTGTTTAATGGAAGCAACGCACGATGCAAGTGTAGTTAGGATGAATTCTTTAAGAAGCATTCGAAGTGCTGTTTGTTGTTTGCCTGTGGCTACAATGGTTCAAGTGCTTCTCATAAACTAAACACACTTCGTCCTTCGTGCGAGTTAGCGCAATATGAGATATTTACTCGCTTTAATGAGATTAAAGTACCGACGCTAGAGTAGCAAACTGAAAATGTTGTGTGGTTCAGGTGATAATGTTTCATCCCCTTCATCCTTTGCTGAATGTCTCATACACTACCAAAAAGACACATTCTTTCCCAAATCCCCAGCAAAATAATTTTGCGTATGCTGTGTTTGTACGAAAATTCCCAACGAGTTCGTTGATAATCTTACCCTAATCCTCACAAACATACCTTATGGAAAATGGCGGAAAAAAATGAAAAGCAAACAAATAAAACAAAACATCGTTACCGTTACATTTCAAGAGAAATGATTTTTTTCCCGACGGAAAAAAGAGCACAAGGCTTCCCTTCTACGCCGGCACCAATAAAACGAAACGTAACCCATTTCCCAAAACCGATCCGCAATCGAGATTTGATGTAGATGAAAAGGAAAAGCGACTTTTCTCGAAAGGCTTTTAAGTGAATTAAAAATCACTTTCTGCCCGTACGGGTTAACCGTGCGATGGAGCTGCCGTTAGTTTTCTTTCGTCATTCGGGTTTTCTTTTGAGCTGGTTGTCAATTTTGTTAAGCCGCTAAACTTCAAATGGATACCAACCCGACCATTGTCGGGGTGTCAGTTTTCCACATTTAAATGGTATTCCTTTTCCGTGCGTTTCGATGCGTTTGTTTTACTTTACCTCCGTGTCATTTAATCCGGAAACGCGCGAAACGGCCCAGGATATTTAAGATGGTTGGTTGGGGATTAAAAATAAGTGCCGTATGGCCAGGATTATGGATTAATGTTGCTTTAATGTTGAGAGATATCTTTACGTTTACTAACGAGCTGAAGATTAAAACAATGATATTCGTTTAATCGTACGATAAGAGTCCTTCGAGTTCTAGGAACTCAACATTGGTAGATATTCTTGTTAATGTTTTGACTGAGAGGCATGACGAATTTATAAAATATCTCTTCAATTCCGAGAGTTCCCATACCAATCATTTCTACTGCCGCCGTTTTTTATTCTATTTATACTTTGCAACGAACCTTGCAAAACAAAGCGAGATGATCGAGATCTTCAAAATTTATACTGCTTGTCCTTGTGTCCATATTGGACCATCAACATATTAGCATGAAGAGCTATTTCCCGCTCGAAAATATATTAGAGTAAAATGTAGCCAAGCATAAAGCAATGGCAGCATGTTCTAATATTTTACACCACTTTCGATTAAGTGGATCTAACCTATAGCCTAAATTTGTGTTGCGATTAAAAATAAATACATGGTGCACTACGAATTTCATCATTAAATGTAAAGTAATTTACGATCCTGGATGTTATTTCTGTAGATATCAAATTAATTACAATTAAAAAACACCCATTTATTATCTGTTGTCTCTCGAATAATCGAGCACGAGTAAACCTTAAATTTGGAGGAAAAAGACCGTTGCATAGCAACCAGGCGAGTGGCAGATTTTTCCGCGACAATGTGGTGCAATATCAGGCCTGGATTCCCGGCTTGCTATGCTCCTGTAGGTTGCGACAAACACAAACATTCGTACTAATTCACTGCACGGTTGATGTAGCATGAAACATTCTTTCCCTGGCCCCGGCACCATGCACCAGTTTTCCTCGTATTTGCCGAGCCCAGGGTACGCAATGTGGTTTTCCTCCATAGAAAGCCACCATTGATTTTTGTGTGGTACGCCTTCGGGCGAACGCTCGGCGTGTAGTAAAACTTGAATCGAAAGTATTTTTCTACCTCATCATCCGTCAGATCGGTATGGTGTGTCTTTCTGTGGCATTTTGCTTTAAATTTCTCAACGCGGTAGCACTGCAATGCTGGCATACGTGGAGAAAGGGAAGAATGGGGAAAAATAAAACGGTACCACTGTGCAGAGTATCGATACAGAGTGGAAAAGGAGCCTTCAGGAAGGAACACAGGACATTGGGACGGGAAATTGAAAGTGATTGTTGGGTGGGTATGGTTTATCTGGACGGGGTGATATGGCAACTTCCGGATGTAGGTGTTGAAGTCAACCAGCGTCATACACATTGCGTTGCGGGTTTTGTTTGTGGGAAAATAATGGAATGACGTAAAGCGGGAAACACTTTTACGTGAGTGGTAAAAGAGGAAACACTTGAGACTTCTTCTTTCCGTTTACAACAGTTTTCAGTTCTCTCAGTCAACAGTTCAGTTTTCGAAGCAATACATGTGTGCGCTAAGTTGCTTGGTGTATGTGTGTGTAAATATTTGAACTTAGCTCTCGTGTCACTTTTCTGTCAAAAACTTAACCTTCAAAAGCGTTCGCCCTTCAATGCCATGTGCCACGGGGTTTTGATTTATGTGACACCTGCACAACACTCATTGCCACATCGCCTTCTCGTGCGTTCGCACCGTTAGTTTGTGTCGTACGGTTACGGCACCGTACCATATCGATAAGCAAAAGGACATCCGTTCAGTGAGAGAAAAAGGGGAACAAACATTCTTGTAAAACATTCCCATTCCTTACGAGCCATGGCCAACAGTACGCGTACCCTAAACTTTCCCCAATGAAAAAAAGGGAAAATTAATCCTTGGCAAACTGGAAATTAATTACCCAACTCATTACCTTCGTTTACTTCGATGTTTTTCTTTCACCGTAAGCTTGCAAGCCCGGACACACACACCAAAGCGCAAAAATAAATTAAACCTGTCTCGTGCTTAAAGCGCAGCAAAATGTTGTCCCTTTTCCGGAAGCGGAAACAAACGACCAGGCGAAAAAGTCAAATGCCAACACTTGTTGCTTGTCAGCGGGCGGTTTGGAAAAATGTTTTATCCTTTATCCCTCCCTTCGAATCACCGTACGGAAGTGTGCGGAAATTGAAAAACGTCGTTCGGTTGCCGTTCCAGCTGCGACGGTGTGTGATTTTCGAGTGTTTGATTGGCCGCTCCGGTAGTAAATGCTGATGCAGCTGACATTTTTCACGACGAAAGACGCGTTCAACAATCGGGAGACGCTTCGCGTAAGTGCACGTCAATGGGAAGTACCAGTCGGTACCCATTTTTCTGCCACGTGAATGGCAGGTAGAGCAAATGTATTGATGTTTGATGGCGTTTCGAGCAAACGGCGGGGAAAAAAAAATCAACAATCTCCACAACACGGTACACGGTTGTGTGCGCTCAACCAAGCGTACAGTTTACCCGTTGCCATTCAGAGGCTGGCTTCCGGTTATTGCTGAAGAATGGTGTTGTGTCAAAAGTTCCACTAGAAGGTGTTTTCGCCATTTTTTTTTGTTCGCCCTTTACCATACACTCACCAATGTTGGTGGCACATTTTCGTCACGACACGCCAACAGCGACGTCTGCTTACCGAGAATTTGGGACGAAAGCAAGCAAAGAACAAATAACTGGCGGGTAACAGCGCCACATCGTATACCTTCGCCATTTGGATGGAAGAGCGCTAGTTGGGGTGCACAAAACAACAAAATACAGAACCAGAAAACCGAAGTGGCTCGAGATGGTGCTCCTGCGGTGAACGATAAACAAGTCAATTGATTTTTGAAGTAAGTAAGCGCTCGCAAGCAGCTTGTGAGAAGCGATTGACTGTTGACAATATTTTGCGGTGTCGGGATAGGTGCGCTTGTTCGATAAAGCGTACCATTTGCATTCATGCCTTACGCTACGGGTGAAATAAAGAACAAAACAGGGGTTTAAAGTGGATCGATTTTACTAAAAGCTTGGTTTCTTTAGTATTTCAGAACTTCAAAATTAAACTATTTTTTTGTAAAAATGGTACTTAGTACAAAGAGACACCGGAAAATAAACTAATCAGCTTAATAAATAGCGTACATTTCATAAAACTATCGAAAATTTACTATTACGCTAGTAGCTTTCATTATTTATCAAAACTGTCATATTAATACAATATAATTATAAAAAACAACATGACAAACTTAGGAAAAATCTTGGGAACCAGAATTGATTTCAGAAAGTTCCGTTGATCGAACTATTAGCCTATGTGAAACAACAAAAACTAAGCCTTCGTTTTTTCAACATCCAATTATATTCTCATTTTATCTCTATGTCAACAAAAGTACACTTCTGTCATGATGTACTAAACGCTTGCTGTCTTATAGCCACTTATCGCACAATTACAGGAAGCACATTTCAAAATGGACCTCTCCACTTTACCCAATCGTCACTGCCCACAGCACACAATTATGCCGTCAGTTACTGCTGCACATCAGGAAACTTGTGATGCCGGTTGTGCTAGTTTAATTAGAGACCGGTTCGGTGTGTGGACAGCCTGACAGGTGAACAGGCAGCACACCTTCCCTGTGTGTACGGTCAAAAAGAATGGCGAGCAAGAGATAAGGCTTCACCGAGCGCTGTAAAACGTGATGATATCGTTTCATTCCTAGCGACTTCTTGAACGGTAATCTGTGTGCAAGTGAGTACAAAAAAAGGCATCCCCATCCATTACGTCCTTGAGCGAGCGATTTGTACGATGGTCGAAAACAATTCTCGCCTGCCCAAAAGCCAAAAGGTCCTGTGTTTCACGGCAAAACAATATAACAACGGCGATACAACAAAGAAGCCAATAACACACCCATACAAAAGCTCAAACACTGAAAAAAAAAAGCTTCGCGAGAAGCAAAAACGCTGCATAATTGCAAAGCCATTACGCTGACATTTCCGAACCCGAGCATTCCATCGTTGGGAGTAGCACGTTGCGCTAGAAAGTGTTGCCGCTTTGCCCGGCTGGTCCTTTCACCTCTCCCCCGTGGTAATGGTCTCACATGCGCAGAAAACGTGCCCTGCCAGGAAGCGTGATTCTGGGGCATAAATTTATTGTTCCTGGCCTTCCGCAACCAGCTGCTAAGGGCCATCAAGTGGTCAAGGAGAAGGCGAGTTGTGCCAGGGCTGCAACTGCATTGTGACGGCTAATGCAAGCTGCTTCCAACCGTTTCGTACGGGTTGAATGAAGGCACGTGAAAGGTGCGCTGGACAAATGGTTTCTTAATTTCAAACCTATTCGGTTGCTTAGCACGGTGCAAGAATTTCATCTAAAACAACCCGACATGAGTGAAGAAAATATGTTCATAAAGCAAGAACAAACGATCTTCACCTTTGCTTTTCTTTTATTAATCGCATCCAACAAATTGTTTCGTAATAAAATCATTTTAAAAATTCAATGATTTTTCATGACCGCTAATTTATGCAATCCGTATTACACTGCGGCAAACAAAACAGTCTGCTCGAGGTAATGCGCAGGCAGGCGCGATAGATAAGTGAGTGACCAACCATAAAGAAAGAAATTCAATAAATTCACCTTCAACTTACCAACAAATTGGCCGCCCCAGTGCAGGACATTGGAATAATTTCTTCCCACAAGATAACTCAATGAAACAAAACGGTGGTGGAAAAATATGGAAAATAGTACCACTTGCCAGAAACCCCCCCCCCGGGCCCATGTCCGGCTGGATAGAAAACAAAGAATACCGCCAGTGGCGCTTTTTCCAATAAAAATGGAAATTGGCCCCAAAACGTTTCACGAGTACTGAGTACCGTACCTACCGAATCACTCCAACTCCGAACCTACTTTTGTTTACTCCGCTGTACGTACCTCAACACGAATCGCAAATAATCATTACAGACCAAGCGGCGGAAAAGCTCGCCAGAGGGTGCAAACGTACGGAAGGCGCCTATTTCGTACGGCGCCGCAGACAACATCGTTTACCGCTAGCTGCCTTTGATCATTTGGTTGTATTAAAATAGCAATTTCCATACCTTTTTACTGTTTCGCTTCGTACACGGCACGATGTTTTGGCTCCATACGATTTGACCTCGCTCGCTCACTCGCTCTCTCCTTCTCTTTTGCAGGTGTACCTATGCTATAGTTGGCCCCGGTCACTTTTCGTGAATCCATTCGTCCGGATTCCGGTGTGTTGCGGTAAGTTCAAAGGAATTATGCAGAGCAGTTCCGGGTTTGATCGTCCGTTTTTTGGCTGCACGGCTCCAATTAAAGCAATATGCTGTTTCGTTGAATCGCCGCTACTTTGCTCCTGCACAAAGCTTATTGAGTTTTGGTATCTTGCTTGAACTGGACACACAAAACCGGTGGAAAGCAGTGTGCAGCAAATCACATTTCGAAGCATTTCTTAATTAAACTTTATTCCCTTCCGGTTGGTCAGCTATTCCCGGAATAGAGGGACAATTTCGAGCTGCCCTGGAAATGATCCCGCGGGAAATTCTCGTGAAGTGTATTAGGGGTTTGTTAAAAGTGGTGGAAATTTGCGAAGATCCCAACACATTTTAATTATGCACAAATGTCTATTCCACAATTAATTCAATTTTTTTAGTGAAGAGTCAAACATTTTTGATTAGTTTGACCTTTTCTGAAAATTATGTTCAGGAAAACGGTGATAAAAGCATCGAAATTAATGCACAAACATAAAACATTCATCTGCTACAAACGCAATGGGCTCCCCCTCGCTCTTTGAATCTACAAAAGCGCTTACCAATGTTGCGACTTAAAACAAAGTTCACTTGCCACGGTTTGCAAAAGTTGTTCTTTATTTGTTCAGTTTCCGATTTACATACGATCGTTACGGGTTGGGAAAGCTTCTGTACCCGCCAGCCGATCGTAACGGATTATTTGTCTATGCTCCCTGGTTCGTTTGCATACACATGTGAACGAGATAAAATTTATGGATTATGTAAATTATGTAAAGCGCCTTTGCTTCGACAGCTACAGTCTAGTGGCAACCACACGATTTACGGAAGCTTCGGAGGGTCGGGCGGGGATTAGCTTTATTGATATTTTATATCACCAAATAGATACAGTAGCACGTGAAACAAATACTTTCATGGTCCATTAAAACATTCTGGCATTGAATTTGTGATGGCTTGTGAGCAGGCTGGATATTTGTAACGAAATAGATGAAAAGGATAGCCATCCTTTGCGCTATCCAAAAGCTCACAAAGAATACCGTACTATAGTGTAAAAACGATCGATCAATTTATCATCCATTTTATACATTTAAATGCAAAAATGTTAATGGTGGTGCGCCTGGCTTTTGCTTTCTACTTCAAAACCCCATTAACCACTGCACTGGGTGTAAAAAGCTCTTATCGGATAAGGCAGGATAAATGGCATTTATCAATCACAATATTTTGTGGCGTAACCGTGTAACGGCAAAAAAGCTCTAGAGATTGACACAGGGCAGGAGTGGAAGACAAAAGGGAAAAAAGGTGGGATGAAACCACCACGCAACATCATGGTTTTCATGGTTTCGATTTTTTGTTTTCGACTATGTACAGGTCGTCCATTTTCCCGCTGACCGATCTTGACATCTACTCAGGTTTCATCCTTTTTCTGTTTCACCTTTTTTACCGCACGGTTTAGGCGAAACAACCAAAAAAAAAACACGCCTGCTCAGCTCAGGGGTATTTAGAGCAATCACATTCGATTCGAACTTCTCCAATCGTGACATTTTGTGGTTTTTGTGCCGGATGTGCCGGATGCTGCCTTTGCACTTCACGACCATTCGAGCTGGTATTCAGTGCGGAACGGTATTTTGGGAGGAAGGGGAAAGTCGTGGGCAGAAAGAGGGCAAACAAAAAAAAAACCTTCCCTGTCTCCCAGCGAAAGCTACCATGACCGAGCGTGTCTTTGATCTTCCACCGTTTCCGTTTGCAGTTTGATTGATGGAAAGTGGAAATCTTGCTTTCTCGGTGAAACTGTTGCCGATTGTCGATTTCATCCGTTTATTTCATTTCCACGGCCATGTGTTCATTGTTGTTCGTTTCTGACATGGGCCCACCCCAACGCGGTCTAGATTGAGGTGTTAAGAAAGTTTTTGTTTTATGCTTTTGCCCCGTTGGTGGGGTTTTGCGTAGCACAAATTTTATTGAATCGATCCATTTTTTTGTTTCAGATTCTTTTCGCATTAAGTTAAAATGTTTCCTTTTCAGAGTTTTGTTGCGAAGTTTACATACAAAGAAACCCCTTTAATGTGAGCCGTTACTTGTCTTCATCCGATTAGAATGTATGGCAATCGAAATAAATGGAAAAGTTAAACATGTCTTGGTCGGCAGTGACTGTTCGGAACAGAGTTGACTTGCCATTTCGCTTGATCAGATCTGCATGATCTGAACCATAGCCACGTTTGTATTTTTTCCCTTTCAAGACCATCGCAATAAAAGCACCGAAATTTTGGTCAGGAAATTGTTTCAGCAAATGTTTACCAACCGTTCGAAAAGCGTCGCTTGAAAGATGGCGACCCGAACGGCCTTACACGGTAAGTAACAGCATTCGTTACGTGAAGAACCTTTTTTTCTACGACAGCACCGTTTACGAGCAGTGTTTCGCTAGTAGAATCCAACTGAAAAGCATCGGAAAATCTGTTGCTGCCCAGTCAGATGTCTACGCCGCGGAAAGGAATCTCAATCGAAGCTTGCTGCGACCAAGCGAAGCGAGTGTTTGCCCTCGGCGAACGGAAATGGGAGGGAGGCTCTATGAGCCGTATTGCCGCGTTCCATTCGTTCCGGGGCTGTTTTGTGACTTCCGACACGTGTGCATAGGTTTGGAAATGATTTGGTACCAATGAGCTGGGGTGGAAAGCATCGCACAGAAAGCCATCTTTAGCACGCTGATCGGGAAAAATCATCCATCTCGATTTGCGTACACCGATACAAACGTGTATGATTTATTTTAGTGACGTTATTTTGCAGAACATGTCTAATACGTACGGTTATCGTATGTTATATTGCTGATGTATGCATATCTTCGTTTGCCGGTATTTCGATTGAATGGTACATCAAACACGAATGTTTACGCAAGAAGGATACTACAATGTTGCACAGTGTGCTTCCTTAGTTCTTATCTATCTAACGCAAGAAGACAATGTTGCACAATGAGTTTTCTTACTTCTTATTTATCTTAACTAATCATAATCTTATAATTATGTTTAAGATCTTATTCTTGTAACGCATGAAACGCTTTAGTCCATCAATGTGTAATCTTCTAGCCTTCTACGGAAGCTGAGGAATCCTGAAGAAAAACATTTAATTTTTCCATGCGAAATTTTTAAGCTTTGGTGAGGATGATTCGAATTTGTCCTTCTACAGTTGTCTAATATCAGTTTTTTTTTTCTAAAAATCACTTAAAGACCTACACTTAAAGCAATTGCGTAATAAAGTAAACGATATCAGCCAGTTTTTAGAAGCATCTGCCACCTTTCGCAGCCATCGATCGAATGTTAAATTGTTGGCACGACGAGAAGGTTAAAATGCGAAAGGTTAAAAGCACTGCTAGATAAATTGCAATCAATTCTCAATAATTCTTCATCCCTTTTAATGGCTTTTCCATTCTTTTTTTCTCACCTCTTACACTTCTCCACACCGGCACTAGAAGCAATTTTTTTCGGTCTGATTCTACACGAAACCCACGTTCAATTTACACTCGCCCATCCACGTCACGATTCTTTTACCAATAGAATAAAATTATAGTAAAAAACACTAAACGCTCGTGAAAGGGCGGCGGTGATAGGGAAAAACTTTAAGGATGCTATCGGAAACCTTACGTCCCGTGATTCTCGAAGAACCAAAAGGACAACTCACGGCAAAAGTGGCAAAGTGGTTGTACAAACTGAACTGGTGTATAGTAGCACCGTCAACCGATGCTCTCTGTCACCGGAGGGCCGGCAGCCACTTGTTTTTGTGCGATTTTTTCTTTAATCTTGTTGGACCCTTTTTGCACCCCTGAACACTGAATCTGGGGCCCAGATACCGGTACGGTAAAATCTGGAGAAATTACGACATTTGCATTAAATGCGAGATTCATTAGTAATGCCAGTCTGGAGCGCACGGTGCGCATCCTGAAGAAGGAAGCCATAAGCCGCCATTAAAATAAATTGATTTTTCAATGCCTTCGACGAAAGACAGCCATAATCGGTATCGGTTTACGATGCGGTACCCCGACCTGCACGGTTGGCACTGTCCTTTCTGTTGTCTTGCTTTTATTTTTGCATTTTTTGTTTTGGGAATGAGTTTTTATTACGTTGCTACTCCAGCACGAAGGCTTTTTAGGTCACGGGGACAAACACTAGGATCAAAACGTATTGGGCAAAAAGAAAGTTTGCATCAAGCCATCGACCTTTGTCGCCCGAAGGTGTACAAGGCAAGACGATGGAGTATAATAATAATTGCCCTAATTTTAGTTCGGGACCAGCGAAAGGGACATCTCATGACTCCTTAGCGAAGCATTCGAGGCATTCCATTCTTTTCCCTCTCGATAATCGAATTCCAGCCTTCTCCGAACGCAAGACACTCGAACAACCGAAGATATTCGAGGGTAATCTCTTCTGCCGACCTGCACTATTAGCATTCCAATGGAGTGTAATTACGAAGGCCAGAGGAACACCGAAACCCAATAGGCAAAAAAGGCGTCTTCGCCGACGGCTTAACGCTGTGCGAGAAAGGATTGTTTTCCTAGTCTGCCTAGACCACGGCAGAATCGGTGGGCATGTTGCCCCCGGGGTCGATTCAACGACCGAATTGGCATTCCCATCGTGCCCGTCTCCAATTGCGTAATTCCAGCGTCCCTTGAGGCCGTTCGGTGGCCGTTCATCAAACCGAGCACCTTATGGAACGTGACATACAGACGCACTGTCTGTTTGAGCATTTTAGGGCCAGTTTCACTTTCTGCCGAGAAGCACAACGCTACCCGAAGCGGGTGCCAACAAACATTTCGGCAGTGGTATCGCCGGCAATGGCGATCGTTACTTTCACTCGTACTACAGCACCGTGCCAATTACGTGGCGGCTCTTCGAGCATGCAAGAAATCGATCGAGCTTGAAGCGGAAAAGAGAACACAAACTAGAACGGTTCGGAACATGGATACCTAACGAACCCGAACGAATGGTACTGGGTCGCTAAACAAGGGCCACCGTAACGTGATGGTATGCAGTTTGGAAGGACGAGATGAAATCTTCATAAACGTTATCATTAATATTACGGTTATGTTCGCGGTGAAGGGAAAATGCGAAACCGTCCTCCATAGTAATCAGGCGTAGGGTAACCATGGTTAGGAAACGAGTAAGCTATCAGTCGGAAACGGGAAATGGGATTTCGGCGAGATGTTCGGTATCTTGCGTTACGATACCTGATATTTGCGATAGGAGTAAGTGAGTGACGAATTAAAGCCAGCTTCGGACACGGAAAAGTGTATCATTGATCTGTTGGGTGGGAAAATCAATATGAGATAACGACATAATGTCAGTGGGTATTTATACGCTGATTGTCATTTTGGTCATCGTAGCAACCATGTGCGCAAATAATGAAAATAATATTTTTAATTGTTCATTAGAACGGTAAAACTATTTAAAAGATGTTCAACATTTTTCTTAATCAACTCTATGATCATTGTACTTGTATTGTTTTTTTGTGTAAAAAAAGCTTTTACATAGGTTGAATGGCAAACTTATCTTTTAACCGTTCGTTACGCAATGGAGCCGCCTGGTGGCTGGTACATCTCGATGCTTTTCCATGCTTCATTTCTACCATAAATGCATGCCACCTCGGCTGATATTTCCTTTCTAAGCGCAACTGGGTGTGAAATTGTGTAACCGGCACGAAGCACCGACCGACCGATGTTGGCACAATGCCGTAGCCGTTATGCATCATTTAGCAAGTCAAATTTGTACGCGTTACTCCATTCTACAGCTGCAACATTACGATGCAAAGCGGCTGCTGGCTGTCGAATTTACATGCCGAATGATACGTGAACGGAGACGTAAACCAGAACCGGCAGCATAATTAGCATTTTCACTGTGCGTTTGCAAGCCGCTTAAAGCATGCGTGGCAAAGAGCGTACCGGTGATATCAAATTGTGGCGTAATATTTGGAAGTGTAACTGGGTGTGTTGGGTACTTTTGTGTCTTGCATTGAATGCAAATACTGCTACGGCTGATGCTAAACTTGAAAACATGCTTTTATTTGAGGTAGTTTACAAATCAGTTCAAGTTTAATCAATCTGTATGGTAAAAGAGTAAGAAAGTTTAGGAAATATATTAAACTGCCAAGCCAAGAGACTCATTCCTGTACCCTTTCGCAAAACAGTAAAGTAAATAAAATGCTAAAATGCACCCTTTTCTAAACATTTCAAACGATTCTGATCATAGTTTTCCCTTGGTAAATATTACCAACAATTAGTCGAACCGTTGTTTTCAACAACCCTACTACATATTCTCCCAGGAAATGTATAATAAGCCCCAATTATAGGACAAGCCCGAGGCAAGCCGTTCCCGGGAAGAGAAATTTAAAATGTAAATAAACAACTCGTTTGTTATTGCGTGCCTTGGTGCTCGGGCAAAATGGGACCAGCTACCATCGCTTCGGAATGGATCGACTGGAAAAAGGAAATGCCTGTGCTTCCTGCTCGTTCCTATCGGGGATTTTGCAATGATAATGGCGGAGACGATGGTACGCGATGGTCGCCGGCTGTTTTGCTAGGATCGAGTCTGTCGTCAATGTTCCGTCGGCACTAATGCCGGCACAAAGCCTCAACCCTGGACAAGGGTTGGTTCATGTTTACGGTTCATAATTTAGTCCCGTTAAGTTTCCTTCGGTCGTGGTCGTGTAGGCGGCGTTCCAATCGGAGTAGGGCCGGATTTCGAAATGTGCCAAGCCAGTTGGGATGAAGGAACAAACCTTGTACTGTATCGCATTTCCTGATCCTATTGCTTTTGCGTATAGCATTTCCAATGCGATTGTCATCTTACATGTTGGGCTGCATTAGCAATTGGCTTAAATGAAAGTAGTGTTGCTACTTATTGTGGCGTTCAAATGGAATATTTGATGGAGCTTCTCCGAAGTGCTCATTTTTGTACTTTTTTATGTAGCTTTTGTTAACAAACTAATAAATTATCCCCATGCAATGAATGGGATTATACAATTTGTCATTTAAAAGGTTTTTCCAATATTATATAAGACTTGACAGACAGACTTGTTAACACCCACCAAGATTTTCAATAAAAACGATTACTTGGATAGCCTCTTCATCAATTTTATTCATCCTCCAAAATTAAAACTCACCGAAACTGATTCACCCAACCGATGCAGATGCGTTGTACAGTTATTTTGCGACTCTGGTAGATAATTATCTGATAACGTGACAACAGTTATAACATTTGTTTTCAGTCGGAGCATGAATGACACTCGGAAAAAAAGGTTTCTATAACTGTTGGAAGGACGTTGATTACATTGTCAATGAATTCTCACGTTTCAGCAAATGGCCGAATACGCGAAACAAACCTTGCAAATGATTTCACGTTTCGCACTAATAGCTTTGGTGATTGGCGGTGGCCAGAGCACGTATTTGAGGTGAAAAATAATTTCAGTCCGCTTGCTGGTAAACGTGTAATCGAAAGAAATTGGACATACAATATTGAATTTCAGAATAATTAACATTTTAATTGCCCCAGCAGTTTTTAGTTATTGTAAAGCTCATAATAACCGTCACTCAAATGGTCCCACCATTTTTTTTTAAATTTCGATTTCAGTTTAGAAATTGTTATAAATAGAACTGTTTGTGCAAATAAAAACATTCTTTACAAAGCCAATAAAAAATGTAACAAATATGTTGCTTTAATCAAATCAAATCATCAAGTCAACACAAACTGTCGTCGGTTTTAGATCCTGATCACATTTTCAACGCAATATGTTATTCCGAACAGAAAGGATCAACAAATAGTGTACCATTCGGCGGCTAAATCACTCGAGTAAATAATGTTACAACAAACCGAAACTAGGAAAAAGGTCAATCGAACCTTGAAGGCTGTACCAAATCTTTAGGCTTATCATACTTTAGCGACGGCCAATGGGTGCGATGGGAAAAAAATACATCGAGCAAACTCTGTGCCCCGTGCGTGGGTATGGATAAATCGACTCACATACGCCCGCAGCATCATCTCGCTCAATCACACTCGGATTCAAATATGATGATCCAGACCGGGGATCGGTGGTGGGTTTACCTAGTGAAAAGAAATGTTGATTTTGTCCCTTATTCACTAACCCTCCTTTGTCGCGTCGGGTTAAATCACACTAATACAGCAGAGTGAAGCTGTGTTTTTTCTTCCTTTCCTTTGCTACTCTTGTGTACACAGGCTCGGCTTCGAATGCATTGCGAAAGAATCGATGACATCGAAAGGAAGCAGCACAGAAATCAATTTCATTTGGTAAACATTCATTTCCAGTTTGCTGCTTTTTTTTTTGGTTCGTGAAAAGTATCTCGTCAAAGATCGAAAATAAACGCTATCTGGAATTGCAAACTTTCTATGGAAACAAAACACACAAGAGTAATGTTCAGCTGACCATAAGGAGAGCTTTTGTGTCGTTGTTTCCATCCGTTGGTCAGGCTTCATGTTTTATTTTTTTTTGTAAAGGAGCTTACAGCATAACAACGGTGAAAGCCTAGTGTTGAGCCTTGCATGAAGCTAGGGCAAAGCTTCAGTTCCATTTGCTGCTGGTTTTATCCGATGATTTTTTTTCCCACATAACATATCACTTTTGTGACAAATCATCGATTGTTACATCGTAGAAACGTGTAGCAAACCATAAAAAACTAACGTTACCAATTGTGTTCTTGTGCAGGTTATCAGTTCAACAAAAATCTATCAATTTCTGTAGAAATTCATGGTAGAAATCAGCTGAACAAAACAGCAAAAAAAAAACAAGGGGAGTCGAATATGATGCCACACATCAGCTATGGTTTGGTAGCGATATGATGGATCTTTCACAACTGAATAGCGAAAAAAAAATCATGTTCTCATTCGTGTAGGTAGAAATTCGGCTTAATGTCCCTTATGAAAAAAATCTTCTCTTGGCCGATAACAGTTTTTGTTTTCCTTCCGAAAAACTCCACAATACGAGCTTAGGTACCGATGTTGCTGGCCGAGAAGCGTATCGATTGGAACTACCGTAAACATCCAACATCACCCAATGTTTGAATGGTAACTTTTTTGGTTCAATTGCAAGAAAAAATCATATCGCTACATGTTGTAAGAATGTTTTATTTTACTTAGTACAATCGTTTGAGTTGTGTATTTGTGAACGATTATTCAAGCATCATTTGGTTCCTATTTGCCAAAAGCTTCCAACACTTCGTATCTCACATGGAGAAGAATGTTTGAATATTTGTGATCACACTTTCGTGTTTCGGTTTCCGTTTGGGCGCTACTGTCGCCTTCGGGCGTGTGCCGTGTTCCTAGACAAATTCACATCTTTTATCGCTTTTCCGTCTAGCGCCTATCGTACATCTCACTTTTGCAATTCAGATCGCTGACACGTGGGAGCGGAGTGTCAAAGGAAAGAAAAACATGTGTTGAAAATTATTCCTTGTCAGGGATTTGCCGTCATCGTTGCGATCATCGTTTGATGGGGCGCAACAAAAAACACATACATGCGGGTGATACGGTGATGACACATCCAGCAGTGCCGCTTTCACCGTATCGATCCGGCCACGGTTTGATGCGTGGCAGCTTGCACATCCCGGCACGAAGATATTTCAATTTTGGGCCTATTTGCATGCATGTATCTCTAATCTGCAGCTTTCGTTTGTTGCCTTTGCTTCTCCTCTTTTCGCTCCCCCTTTTCGCTTGTGTGAACCCATCCCTTTGCATCCCGGGCATTCCTTATCGATTGCAAAAACCCGGCACGCTTTTGACACTCGCTTATCGTTACCGGCATGAAGGGCACGAGACGTTTCAAGGCCTTATGGGTGGGGGTGAGATAGGTCAGGAGAGGTTCGGAACGGTTACCGTACGGTAACTCTAGTAACGACACGTAAGCCTACCGTTAGAAGGGTACGAACCATGTCGGGTGTCGTACGACATCGTTATCGTCGTAAAACGGGTGCGGGTATGATTTTGAAATTTAAATGTTTATGTTTCCCCGGGAAATTCGCTATTTCGGCACGTGCAGAACCAGAAGCCCAAATGCTTGTTTGTACCATTGTTTTCTTTTACGAACAAAATTTAGGGAAATTTATCCTGTGAGATTTTAAGCTTAATATTGTACGTATAAAAATAGTGTCATACTATTCAAATAGAATATAGGTTACATAGAAAAAATATAGAATTTTTTCTCATTCCACATGACAACAATTCATCAAATATGCTACTCACAATACAAAACATTCTGCTAAGCCACCATTAGTTTAATGTTGTTCCTGTGAATTTCCAATCTTGCAAGCTTCCTTCCAGGTTGCAGGTTGCTGCATTGTGCTTTTGTTTTTCTCTTACAATTTCCGCTAAATTTAGTAACGAAAAAGGCCTGTCCGTTCATGCAAAAAAAAAAAGAAACAAGAAATAAAATGCTATTGCACATTCCATTCCTGTCGAGAATAAACAATATTATCATTTCTCCCGGTATCATATATAAGGGTGGGTGAACTGTCCGTTAGTGATCCCCAGGATTCAGAGGTATCCCTAATTGAAACAACAGTAATGGTGTGCTTTTGTTCTACGGAATTTTTTTCAAGGAATTTTCC
Organism: Anopheles marshallii; assembly: GCF_943734725.1. NCBI lineage: Eukaryota > Metazoa > Arthropoda > Insecta > Diptera > Culicidae > Anopheles > Anopheles marshallii. The sequence continues at coordinate 75,659,461 of NC_071327.1, read as the reverse complement.
TTCAATATTCGCCCATACTGTCCATCGAAAGACGATACTAATGCTTTGTTAAGCATATTTTCAACGTATACGGCACGTGTACGGCTTTCGTATCAGAACACACCTCTAGCACCATCTCCCAATATTGCACAATGTACCTTTATGTATCGAATAAATATAAAGCGTTTGTGAAAGACTGTGAACAAAACGATGCTACTGGTTCCGGAAACGACGACCGTTCCATATCAGTCGTTTCGGACTGGCAACTACTGTTCACTGCCATATGCTACCTCAGCTCGGCATTTCCCACAAACACACACACACATGCACACTTAAGACATCTTAAAACCCATCACTTTCTTCGCCCATATTAGCTGGTTTATTTATTAAAAGCACCAGCACCGTTAGGTGCCAGCCTGTTACGAAGTTAGCTACCGTGCATGGTGCTTTCAACCATTCGGTACCATCGCAAAGTGTGTAAGTAAAAGTGGGGTTGAATTCATTATCGCAGGGCGCCATTGCCGGGGGCCATGGGACCCGGTACGCCGGTTAGGTAAATGGACGTTATCGAGCGTTCATCGTCAAACATCGATGTGATGGATAAGTTTCGTAATCGAGCCAATTAGGCACGTTATTGGGAAGGAAGGGACAGTATGTGTGTTCGTGTCATAAGGTTGCATTTGTCTTGTACACACACTCGAGGCACGAGGTAATGATGAGCACTGAACAGGACATGGTGAAGATCGGTTTGCTCAAAGCACTCATCAAGCCCATCCCGTGGAGTTGTTTGATGTTAGATAATATAACCTGTTATAACTCATTACTTTATGCGCTGTTCATGCTTTGAAGCTTTCTCTACCAACATTTATTTGCCTAACACAGGCTGGCCGTTTCCAGGGCCATAATTTAATAAGCAAAGTGTCAAGCAAATTTTCATACAATCAAAATGTAAATAGAAAAAAAAACATCATTTGGCATCTTGTGTTGGTGTAGGAAGCACCTTCGGTAAGTAAATTTGCACCAAGCAGGTATATGCTACATGCTGTTCCGGCTTTGTTTTTCTATCACTGTTTTCTCAATTTCCTGCATCACACAGTCGCCCACAATCTGTACGACACGAGCCAGCTTTTTAAAGTGCGGGAGCAATAAAAAAAAATCGTCCGAAATGAATCAACATAAATTGACATAATTTAATTAACGACATCATTCAAAGTTGCTCGCTACGGTGTCTAATGAGTTTAGTCGATTGAATAAAACTTTGGCATTTGGGAAGCCTCTACGTGTACGAATCGGAAACGTACCCAGGCTCACACGTGTAGACACGGAACAACCGAATCAATGCAAAGTACGGCCCACGGACGAGGAAGACTTTTCCCTCAAAAGCTGTGTACGTAGACATTAGCCGGTGCTGGTTGATTTTGCTTTTCTTTTCGGTTTTGTGTTGCTCATTTCCAACGCGCACCTTTAGTACATTACGTGAATATTTTATACGTGCACGACACGCACATTAAATTGGACAGGCAGGAAAAGAAAATCGAGACAGTTTTATTTCTCTTTATGTCAAAATCATTACCATTCTTCAAGTAACCCCTAGCACTTGCGTCATGTTTCACCGTGCGGTGTTTGTCTCGCTGTAAAGCTTTATTTTTTTCTCGTTTCGTACGATACGCTCTTTGCTTTCACAAAAGATGATGATGAATCATATCGAGACACAGCCAAACGTAGGAAAAGCTCTTGTTCTTGTAGAACACAGACCGTAACACCACAATTGTTAAGCTGCACACAGACACTTTTTGCAGTAAACCTGCTTCTTAGCGTTTTTTTTTTTCTACAGGACTTTACTCTTATTATTGTCTCAATTCCATCCAGTGCAATCAGACAGTAATGGTAAGGAAAAAAAAAAGTATGTGACGGCTTGGCACAATGGTACACATTGTTAGAATCACACGCAATACGTCCCCTGGGGGTCATTTGTAGAAGGGACACACGCGTGACGGGATGTACGAGATTATGTTTTATTGTCTCTTGTTGGCCCTACTGCTATAGGAAGGCCCATCGCACGATCGTTCTGGTGCGTGATGTGGAAAACTGGCCCCGTAACTCGTATCGGCAATTCAAAGGATTCGTCTCAGCCCAACGCTACATGTTATTGTGTGCTATTTTGATACTGCTATTGAGCATTTCATGGGACAGTTTGATGTTTTGCCGGTTGTACAAGCAATCGAATGTGCATTTTTATCCCCTGGTCGACGTCTGCAACAATGTGACCGTTAATTTATGCCTGTGTGCGCCCATAGGAGTTATTGGATTGACAAATCAGAATCAAGCTGAGCCCAAATTAAATTTGAGACTAAAGAATAATCAACCTAAAACTAAGCATTTTTTTAAGTAAGTAAATTATGACTCAAACAAACGAAGCTTCATCCATTCTCTTTACCCATACACAACATTAATCAAATTATTAATTCTCCAAAACTAGTTGAGGAGCTTATCATAAAACAAACCTAACCGTGGTACGTGCACGTTCTCTTGATTAGTAAACATAAAAACCCAACGAACAAACAGTCAGGAAAACTATTCATAACATCAGTAAACAAAATGTTGTACATTTCTGTACCTAATCAAAACAGAGAACAACTGTTGCGAACTTTGCAACAGTAGGTCGTGGTCTTCGTATCGTTCCATTTCATACCTAATGCAAACGTATATTTAATACGACACTTGACACGTTTTCTACGGTAAGACCACACGAATCCACTGAGTATGACGCCAAATGATGATGATGTGGTCGTGCTATTCGACATACCGACAGTGTTGCAAACGAATGTGTACGAGATAAATAACGCAACGCAAATCGCGAAAGGAATGCTATTATTTTTGGCCCCAGTTCTGGCGGTAGTGGACTGTGCCTTAAAAACGACACCCGAGACAGTTCCTGAGCTGAGTAGTGCCCGGTCGAGTATCACCCAAACACGAGTACTGGAGAAGCACTATAAACTCCACCCCTACTAGTGTGTTTGCACGAGCTCTATTTACACAGCTCCCCCGTACTGTGCGAGTAGCTTTACGGAATCCTTGTGGAAGTGGAGTTATCTGCGTGACAACTTCTCCGAAAACTCCTGCGCCAAATCACGCTCTGTACAAATACCGGGTATTGCTCCACTCAGCACTTTGATATCTTTCCCAGCAAATGGGAAAACGTTGAACGCAACGTACCTATGCTAGTATAGACAGTGTTCTAGCATATTTCCCGTCCTCAACGGATTCGAGAGGAGTAAACTCAACCTGTCAAAGCGAAGTCTATCGCGATTTTGTTTAGCCACGGTGTAAACGGTGGAACGAAATGAGAAAAGTGATGCGTTTTGAGGAAATTGTTGATTAATTTTACCATCCACAAAAACCCACAAACGGCCGGGGTCGCCTGCAAAACTTACCGGAATGTCAGCCACAGTAGCAGCGCATCTGCCAATTTTCGGTGAACTCGCGTACACCAAGATCGTACGAGAGTTTACCGAGGCAGAAGCAGCGAGGCCGTTTGTTTACCTCAGCTAATCGAACGAAACGGTCGTTCCATTCGCTATTCGCAGGACGTTATGGAATGGCATTTGAGATTTTCCTTCTTTTTTTTGCGTATTTGAGCAATTTCTGTTAAAGATTAATTTCATCCCTCACCAGGCGGAAAGTCACACGGTATCAAACTCGTTCGCAACTTTGCACCGGAACGGTTTCGAAAAGATCGAAAAGGAAAACCAATGAAGAACCTTTCAAGTACCGGCACAGCATGAACAAACTTTTGCCGGTCCACCATACCGTTAGAATAAGCTTGCTCACCGTACAAGTAAATTGTTTTTCGCTTAAGTCGATAGATATTTCTTACGTTTTTTTTTTCTCTCTACTCCCTATCCCTGTTTGGACAACCCTCGCAGTCGTGACAAACGCCGCGCGGAAGATTCTGAGCGACCCGACAATACGGGAACGGCCGAAAAGAATGCGAAAAGAACGAAGAAAGATAATTAAAATTTAATGAAACTAAACTTTCGCTCCAGCCGGTTATCAAACCGATCCCGTCCTGTGCCACGGTGCGTTGAGTTCCCCCTTCGTGTGTCTGTCCCGGGACGGCTTATAACGATGGCGGAAGAGCGTAAAGAAGGAAAGCAATGGGACCCGGTGTCCCCCGTAGCTCATTATGAGTTCATCATTAGGGCTGGTCCTCCGGTCGTCCGGCTATCGAACGTGCACGGTACAGGGCGATAGCTGGACCGGATGTCCTTCCGAGACTTGGTACCTCATTACCATAAAACTTCATCATTCGGGTGCGCACGGACCCGTGCACCACACGGATGAAGAAAATTAATTTGACCAAGGGCCCAACCAACGCACAGTCTTGTGCCGGAGCGCGGCTACATAATTTCTCACGCATGTATTACTTATGCGCGTCCAAAGGTCATAAGGGCTGGCAGTGAGGATCAAGTACTTCAATAAGGATGTAACGGATATTGATACGGATACGGAGCGTCGCTTATCGTGAAAAATAACACACTGTAAATGCAATATTTGATAGCGTTTGGGACGGTTAGGCCACTATTTGATGTGCCAAATATGCCTCTTGTACTGTGTTTTTTTAATGATGTCCTCAAGGTATTTTTAGTTCTTCGTTTTTTATTATAAAAGGTTGGAATATATCCGTCTGTACAAGTTGATTATTAGTACATATTTCGTGGCTTACAAGCCTATATATCAACTATATATTCATATTATACAATCATATCTATTCACGTTTATACCTGTCGCCCCAAAATATACAACCCACAACGAAGGATTAAAAGTGAAATGATCAATTTCAATAAAGCCTTCACGGCCATTTGGCATATTTTTGAGTGTGTGTGTGTGTGCTTCCTTTCCTGTGAAGCAGGGCGATGGTATCATCGTTTAATTTTATTTCCCTGTTCTTATCCCTCCAATATCGCTAATGGGCAGTAAGTGAAAGCTGGCCGATAGTAGCGTCCATGTAACTGCTATTCAATAGCTTTTTCTTCCATTGCCTTTCTGCAATGCTTTGCTTGTTTTTTTTTACATTTTCCCCCCTTTTTACCATGAGTCGGCACAAAAAAAAACCTCGGATAAACACGTCGGTTCGGGAAAAATATATGGTCCTGACCACTGTTTGGAAAGCACTTCAAGCTGAACTCCCCCCCCATTTAAGGACGACGAGCACAAGTGGAAGGAAAATCGATTTTCCTATTATTACTTCCTGGGACAGCATTTTCCTTCATGCTTTCCTTCCATCGTTCCAATCAGTTTCTCACCCTTTTGCGCCGAAGGGAATCGATGGCGTCCGGGTTCGGATGGTTGGCCAACCGGAGCTTATTGTGCCTGTGCTGTGTTTCAGGCTGTCTGCTCCGATTATGATGCACTTGCACCGAGCAGCGTCAGAGCGGAGTGTGTTCGTCGGGCAAACCCAACCGAACCGTATCCATTACCAAGAAAAAGGAAAGCAACAAAAAAAAAACAGATTGGTGGTAACAAAAATTGTCAAAACAGCCACTGGGGAAGAAAGATAGGGAAGAAAGGAAAACTGCAAGCTGTCCCTATCCGAATGTCGCCGAGTGGCATCTGTTCGGGCCCGGGCCAATCTCCCATTTCATTCTCAATAATCCTATTTTTATTTACACTGCAATCGATGAGCTTGCTCTCGGGCGTACCGGACACATAGGCGAACTGAGGGGAGTTTTTTTTGGCCATTTGCCCACCGACAGACATCTTCCTCGTGAAGCGTATTCACGATGTTCAAACACCGAATAAAACCGGTATTGCCTCCATTTGCAGCGGATGATGATGAAAGTAGCACACCATTAGTAACGGTTTTGGGGATTTTTGGGGCTGGAAATGCATTGCACTGCAAGGGAGAGATATAATTGATAATTATTATGTCCTGTCGACAGCATGATTTCGCATGGAATTGGGATCCCAATTTAAAAAAAAGCAGCTGTGTTACGAGTCATTTCGTTAATTTTATGGCAAATTATGTACAATTTAACATTGTTATGAATGGATAACACGAATTCCGTTCATATAAATAATCATTAGTAAACGATATATACATCACGAAATGAACCATAAGGTATAATCACACCCAGCAACCACAAGTGCCTATTTGGCGCCATTTTGTGACAAAATACTATAATTCCACGCACGCAAACCACTCATTTTACCAAAGCCTGTTCGTCTTTTCTTCACCAGAAATACGGAACCCGCCGGTATGCCATATGTAATCTAAGCCACAGCCCATTTCACACTAACTCCATGCTACGATGATTGGAGGTGTAAAATTGGTGTGTCAAAGCATACCGCTGCAATAGGGTTTGGAAATTCGATTCCACATTCACTGTCTGCTAAAAAAAAAATACGGAAAAGATTCGTTTAGCGCCAGAACAAGCTGACAGGTTCCGACAGGTACGAAGTTGTAGAACGGGGCAAATTGTGGGACATACGTATTCCAAACCCGCTGACGGAGTGCAACCGATCCTGCACATGGTTGACTGTGCAGAACAGTGTTCTAACGTGTAAGTCCACGAGCAACGAGATGGAAATAACGCTATTTCCTATTTCAATTACCTGCAAACTTGCACGATGTTTTTCCTTGTACCTTTCTTTCGAAGCCTGCAACAGAGTTTCAGCACTGTTTATTGGAAATTCGTAAGTTTTCTCATTTGCCAAAGACCTGCATGTTTCAATATCCATTTATTAACTACGCAAATCGATCCTTCCTTACCTTCGAAAGGGGCAACATTTCGCTCGCCATCCCGTGCTAGCACAGGCTGTCATCGAAAATGGAAAACTGTTCCCAAAGTGCACAGCTGCCAAATTGATTGAATTGCCATTGCGAACTGCCTGTAGTTTCTTCGCTCGTACAGGAAAAGCTTGACTAGAAAAAGAAAGTTTTTTTCAATTCGATAAACGGTAGCATGGAAATGGAATCATAATTTACGATGATGAGATAGGACAGTTTTGAAGAGGCAGTCTTCAAAGGCTTTTTTAACTTTCAAAACCGCTGAGATGCAAGCACTCTTCACAGTAAAAACCAACTTACTGAAATAACTTGCACTCTGAATAATAATAATTATTGAAATCTGTTTTGGTACAATTGGTAATGTTTTTTTTTTTCCTTTCCTTTTCCCCAATTTTTCAGCCAGCATTTAACGCACCGGCAGACTCCAATCAGCTGACACGCGTTCAAACAAACCAGTACTAAGAAGACCGCTGTAGCAGCTGTTCAGCTAGCGTTTCGTTTATCGATCGTTGATGTAACAACAGTTGGTGTCACAGCAAAAAGAAGGTAGAATTGTAACATCAGCAACAGTGTACGCCAACCGACCGATTGATTTCGGCAGCCGAAGCAACGCGCAATGGAGCTACACACTTAACGGCGTCCATCTTTGATAGCCAATAAGTGGGCGGAAGATGCGGCCGGCGGTGATACCATTGGGGTGATAAAACAATTTGCGAAAATCAACAGCAAATCACTCCCTGTGGGCTCGTTTGCATAAGCATACATACATTTGTACACTTGCGTCCGTGCGCTCGCCCTACCCAAACAGTTCCAGCCGTTCCGCGCACGTTTCAAATGGGTTGTGAACATTATGCTAGAGGTGCGGCACAAGCTGCTTGAAACAACAACGCACCCCGTATCTGGTTAATACCCGCTGTACCTACACGCTTCATTACGCGCGAATTTCCGATCTGTACAACGAGGCACCGGTTTTGCACTTCAAATCCGAAAAAAAATTCGTCTAGCCGGTCGCTGTGTGCTCGATGCGCCCCAACCGATGTGCTGAGCAGCGCAGGACGAAAGAGCAGCCAAAGCAACGCCGGTGAAGCATTTAACAATGTTACGTCAGTACCAGGTTGTGCTCGTGTCCCTGGCGTGCTTCGCGGCTAATTGCAGCAGCTCCAGCTCGGAGTACTTAATCATTCGACATGGCCGGTCGCGGGTGCGTCACTCGAGCGAGAAGGACCACATCCGGTGGGGTCTCCAAGTGTTCGACAACTTTACGCTGCTGGACTACGATGCTGGTGGGAGCGGGAGCGGCTCCGGGGCCGGGTCCGGTAGTGGTGGTAGTGAGGAAACATCACAGCCACCACCAGCCAAGGAACTGCCGGTGGGAAGCGCCGGGAATGGTGCGCGCACCGGAAGCACGCTCACGATACGGTTTGACGAGTCGGAAGAGCTGGAGCGCATGATTGAGGTAAGCGATTTCGAGAACTTGCGCTTCAGTGCGGCCCGCAACACCGGCGGCCCGAACGGCGAGCCGGGATCGATGCCGCAAACAACTGTCACAACCGGCCGGGACAGAAAGCTTATCAAGAAGGAGATAATGGAAAACATTCGCCGTACGGTCGACAAGGGGCTCGAGTACTTGAAATCGCACAACAACCTGGACGAGGTGAAAATCGAACTCGTTCCATTTCGGGGCACTGCAGCGAAACACCACTCGATGGTGGGAAGAAAATGGCCGCCAATCGAACCGTCCGACCCAACGGTTGACAGCCGTGGAAGTAATCGCGCGGAAGAGCAATCGTACTGGTCGACGAGCAGTTCCGTCCCGGTGGCCGGTGCGTCCAGTCGCAAGGGCGTCAACTCGTTGCCATGGATAGATGAAATTGCTAAAAGCGTCCAGCGTCCGATCGGGAGTGCTCAAGTGTCCGCATCCAATCAACGACTAATCTCGTTAGACGCGATTCCACGGACAGAAACCCCGCCGCTAACGGGACCAACCGATCTGCAGGAACCGACCGGTTGGAGTTCGGCGTCAAGGGTTGTGGCGAACGGGGAGGATTATCCTAATGACATGCCGGGAGCCGTTGACATGGGTAACCCTGGTAAAGATGAAACCGATAAACAACCGGATAAAGCTGAAGAAGAAAGTGACACGAACGACCGTCCGAACGTTGATGCGCCACAGGACGATGATCCGCTGCTGCAGGATGCCGAAATGGAGGACGACACCGTCGGGGAAGAGTTCGAGCCGGACGGTGAGGGGGGTTCCGAGCTGGACATTAACAATGTTTTTCACATGGAGGAGATCGATCTGAGCGAGCTGGACGAAACCAGCCGGAACAATCGGCGCAATCTGATGCGGGGCCAGGACGTGGTGACGCAGTTCCTGCAGATCGTCGAAAGCCAGCATCTGCTCGGGGCAAACTGTACTGCCGGGACGGCACTCAACCTCGGGGACGGTGTCGTCGACCGGTACGCGCAGGATCGGTTCCGCGTCGAGGCTGAAATTGCCGTCAACCGGGCGAACATGTTGACCAGGTGAGTATCACACGGCTGTACGATGTTTTACATTTACGTGTCGTTTTTTTTTTTTGGTCGATGTTTGGAGCTAAATCTCAATCGAACTGAGTTCAATCTGTGATGCTGTAGGATGTGCCTTCCAGCAGTAAGGCTGTAATTGAGCTACGGCCCACGCACTCAAACAGTGTTCCGGTGTACTCGATGGGGCTTGTGTGAGCTGAGGTTGGAAAGTGATTGCTTTTCCAAGGTTAATCCCAGTCGGTTGACACGATGTTTCTTTTCGTAGCTTGTTTTTGATTCGTTGTGAGAGCTATTTGAAAGTATTTTTTTTCCAATTTTCCAACCATACACGGTGCGATTTGATTAGATATGACCGTCTGCTGGTATGGTCCCATCGAAACAGTGCCACATGGAGTGCATCACAGTGAAATGATAGGACGACAACGACAGGTTACCTCATCGTAGAGCATCCTTGTCGTGGTGCAGTACAACTCAGCACGACTGAGTTCATTAAAACTTTACCATTTCGTGATGCGGCATTGCAAAACATTGCGATAGAGACGAGAATACTACGAAAGGCACTTGCTGGGGTGTCTACTCCTCAATGTCGGAAATGTCATTTTGAATGGTTGCTTTCCAGAACCGCTGATTGATTGTGTATCGTTTTAAAATCACGATGCCCATCACTCAGAAACCTAATTGATCACATCCCACACACGAATCCCGGTATTCCAAAAACACGGACGGTGGTGTGGAATTTATTACACCTCCTGCGTTAAGCAGCTTACCAGAAATAATAGGCCACCCGGGAATGCTTTCCCCATTCGAGGTGGGAAATAATTTAGTTTGCCGCCCCAAATTTCCCAGCCGGAGGTTTTGGTGTGTCTCTTATACTTTTCTGCCGTACGTAGAACCATAAGTCATGCCGGAGATGGAAGAAATTCGATTTTACCTCGTACTTCTAATATGTCACATTCGATCACATGTCGAGACCCTTCCCGCATTGATGTGGTTTACTTCTCAGGCCTTTGTCGCCGTCTTCGACACCATGGGGAAGGCATTATAATCGATTTTGTTTGCCAGCATCGGGACCAAGACAATGTCGAACAAAGAAGGTAAGATGCGGCACAGAACAAAGTGCACACTCACTCGAAAGTAGGAACAGCAGAAACACACTCCATTGGCAAACCGTTCGAGCGGGACCATAAGAATAAGTGGCGCTGCCACTTTCACAGCACCACCCATACCCAGCCAACCAAGTCAAGTGCCGTTTAATCTGGCCTGTTGAAGGCGAACCCGAAATAGCGTGCTGTTACCATTGATTTCTTCCAATTTCGTGGCAGACCGCCCGGCCGTACGCTTCGTTGGACCATATCGAACGGAACCGCCAATGAAGTGTTGCGAAGAATTGATCTCCGGGAGGCATTACTTGTGTACTTCGAACACGGTGGTTGGAATGCACGACGCTACCAGGAACGTTCCTTGCACTTTGAGGTTTGGCGGAGCAGATTGGGCTTTCTCGCAGCACTCTCGAGCCTTCAGCCTCAGCCACACTCAAGTCTCGAAACTTGTGCCTCAGTCGTCATCCTTACCCAAAAGACGCCTTAACGGCGTCACGAATTTCGATGTCTGCTGTAGTAAGAACTTAATACTTTTAGTCTGACGTAGACACGGCACTCTGACGCTTACATTCGCCAACAACGACATCGGATTGCTCCGGCAACCTTCTAATGAGTCGAATGCTACCGGGATGGGCATTAGGTTAAGAAATGGTAAATTGCTATTCCACCTGACGTTAATTGGTTGTGAGTGCTTCCATTAATTAATTTCGGATTCTCTCCACAACGAATACGAGGTTTCAGGAGCGTGTCCGTGTCCCACGGCGAACCTCGGGACCTCAATGCCCCCAAGGGCCCAGCACATACACGCACTCGTACGAGCTGCCCGTCGGTATCGATGATTGGATTTCGTGTTCAATTTTCTTCTCTCTGGCCCGGTGGTTGCGTTTGTTTGAGTTGCGAAGCAGTCAATCGAGCCACTCGAGCCTATCTGGAAGCTAAATTGGTTCCGGGCAATGAATGATGGGTCCCAGTAACCACTCATGTGTATTCACACAAACATGCGGAAACATACTGTACACTTTACTGGAAGCACTCGTGATTCGGGTACTGCGAAGGAGTGGAAGAATGTTTTGTTTTTCCACACGGAAATGGCTTGCGGGCGTTGGCACACACCCACAACTACACGCACCCGTACGAGCACTGTGTACGAGCGTGTTCGAGTGCTCGATCAGGGATCAGGTGCTGGAAGGCAAGATTCATAACCACAGCTCTGGCCGAAAGGTTGTACGTCCTAGGAATCGAATTTGAAGGTGAAACATTCTCTAACGTTTGATCGTAGGTGTGGCATGGTAGGGAAGTAGTAAATGTAGTATCAGAGACGATGCTGGGTACTAAACGATTTAATTGAAATATAAATGGTTGTGCCTGCGGTAGGATGGGTTCAGAATCCCTTGTTTGAACAATCTGTACAGATGTTTCAATTTAAATAATGCTGTGATTTACGAATGTGTTAATTAATGCCATTTAAATCACTGCTACCGTTTCACCTTGCGAATGTAATCTTTGGTGGGGGAAAAACGTTGAAATAGTAGAAAAGTAGTAGAGTAGAATGTACAAGATAAAGAGTGTCCCACATCACAGTGCACCAAAGAAAAAGAGTCTTTGAAAATTATCCATTTAGAATAGACATTAGTGGAGTTAATTGTAGGGTGCAAGCGTATGGTTATGGTATGGAAGATAAATGAAATGAACACGTGAAATACTTAACAAATCCCTTATATTTTATTGTCTGAAAGTTTGAAAAAGATGGGTTAACTAATGGTTTATAGTAATTGGTTGGAACACTGTCGGTGGAAAAATTTTCACAGAAATTTCAAATCAATATAATTAAAATGAATAAAAAAAGCTCCATGGAATTTGTCCTCTCGGATCGTTCCACAACAAAGATGTACACCACAAACCGCAGAATTGCATAGATACTCTTACTAGAAAACAGTACATTCGTATGCGTGTACTTCCGTATGGTTTTCAACGTTTTTTTTTTCTTTTTGAGGTTATAAAGCACTTCAAATAATAAGCGTTGGGCTCGCTCTATTCAACTTCCATTCTACGGCAAGAGAATGATCTGCATTCATGACAATTCCAATGCTGGAAACGGTTTTTTCTCCTCCCCTGTATATGAACGGATCTCGACAAGTTCCGTCTCTGTGTAGCAGTTGTAGTGGTACATCATGAGCTGCTACTGTTCCTACATTAACATACCCTTTGGACCGTCGGGGACTCCCTGTGGAGTTTTGCGAACACGGAGCACCAGCTCATAATATCTACAAAACAGCTTACCATCATTGTTACAAGTGGAAGCTCGCTGGGTGTATGTTCTGGAGACCGACTGTTCAGCTTTTGTCTTTCGTGCGCTAGATTTCCCGAGTAAAACTTTACCACCAGGGAGTATACTATCGTTACTCTGTTCTACTTTTTTTCTCCTTAGTTACACAGCGCATATCATGCACACCGTAAGCCGAATGCTTGTACACTACCGTAGTAGTAATTTATCGTACCACCAAAACAATGCAACAATAGTTAAACCGAGCTTTAACCCTAGCGGTGTAGTGGATAGACGATTGTTTAAAGAAGGTTATTTGAATTAAATCATAAAGCACCGCACAGTGTCCCGGGTCCGGTGCGGTAATTTATCGAGTAGTTTTACCATCGCACAGTAATTGTAGTTGGACACGATGTCGTTAACGCGCAAACAAATCAATAAAAGTGAAGCACATTGTTGCGGGTTATTGAATCGCTGCCGGTAGAGATAATTTGTAAACAAAAGTGGGTACACAATGGAGCCGAAGGATAGAAGTAATTTATGCTTGCCTACTGCTATTTAGATAATCCATCGCCCCAATCCCTGAGCGTTGTGTGCCAACTACGGAACGCATTCATAATGAGTTTTTGTTGACTTTGACCCACACGTAGATGAAGCTTTTTCGGGAAAGGTCAACAGGGGTAATGGGAACTGTTTGCCTTTGCTCCGCCGGGACTTTTGAACCTATCGAAAATGCAGTTAGTTGGTACGTGGTTCACGCATTGTTTATTCAGCATTCTCGCTGTCACACTAAGCCTTTTGGTGAGTTCAGGCGAAAAAAGCACTCCAAATAAAAGCTTTTTGCCGGTGACAGAACCACACAAGCCCGCAAACCACATGTCGGCTAGAATACGTTGTATTAATCGGATTGCTAATGAAGAATTCAACGCTTCAGCTCCCTTGTACGCTTAGCCAGCCATTGTGCCACGTAGCTTCATCGTTTTAGCATTCCTTACGCAACCCTGCCAGTCGACGCGTTGACAGTGCCGACAAGGCAGTGACGAGGTTTCGGGAAAGTGTACATACCAGCGGGACATATGATGACCGTCGTCTTGTGGGGAACTATGCCCCACCATTTAACCGTGCCCCATCTCAATGTGTCACACACGTGTTTGCCACAAAAAGGTTGATCCATCAAGTGGCAACATGCTGTGTGGGTGAGAGTGTGTTCACAATGGCGAGCCAAGGGAAAGAAGCAAAATCTCGACGCGTCCATCGCTACCTTCCATCAGCGGCTAATGGTTTCGACTAATTTTCCGGCACCGGGAACCGTTCCATTTTCAACGGGTGGTACCGTCCAAATGACGTGCCGATGTGGAGGCCCGCTGAAGGAGGCGGACGCCGAACGGTTGCCCAGAGGGATTGAAAAGCCCGGCAGGATCAGAGTGATTAAACGCCTCGAGTGTTGCAAATTGATTCGCTAAGTATACGGTAATCAATCATCGAAGATGGCCATCGCAGGGCGAGAAGGTATCCGCGTCATATCGAGATGAACCTTTCTGGGATGGTTTCCTCCATCCGTGGGTTATACTCTCCCTCGCCAGTTGTGCCATAATGAATAGATTGGCTCCTCGAAAAAACGGACAACCGGTTGGGTGGGATTGATGGAAACACACTCCTCCAACCCGGCCATCGAAAACACTCCCCACTAGCCGGCACTAAAGTCACATCACTGAAGGATAAAGTTTTCGATGGAGGTACATTACTTTCGAGCGGTTCGAGCGGCCCCCTGCTGGAAGGTTTTGTGGTTTTTGGGGAAGGAAAGAAAACAAAGCGGCAATGCAAAGAAAAAAAAACGCAACCTCCCCGGTGGGAACTCGGTTGGGAAAATATTACACAGCACATTTCTTCTAATTTGGCCAACTTCGTGAAAGGCAAACAACACGCCCGTCACTGCCGTCGCTGGTGGGCAGTTTTGTGGTGAAATATTTGTCAATTTGTCTTGATTTGAAGATGTTGCCCATTATCCTTCAACAAGCTGAAACCGGAAGATCGGTTCAGGTGGGCTTGTTATGTACGTCTGGAGAGGTGTTTAGTACGTTGAGCTTTCAAGTTGAATGTTGTGCATAATGTAAGGATTTGTTTTAATGAGAGCTGTGTTTCTTCTGTTGTATATAATGTTTTTAAGACATCGTATTTCTTCATCGTTTTAGTAAAATGTATTTAACTTTCTATGCCCAAAATGTTGCAATATTATAACTTCAACGAACATTCTTAAAACGATGTTGAAATGAACGTCTTTTTGGCAAAATGCTCCTAAACGTTATCGTAGGAAATTTAAAAATTAATTCGCTCACCAAAAATGACCCCTGTACATCTGCATTCATTTCTTAAACAAAAAAACACAATGAAAAGTTCACAGATAAAACGTTTACAGCTAGTCGTCAAGCAGCTCCATCAGCGTGCTTTTGCATTCTTTTTATTCCGCTTTTAATGCTGTTCCTAAACGATTGCAAAGCACGCCGGATCAAACTGGACGGTAAAACCGTGGCAATCGTGCGGCGCTTTAAACAACTGTGGTACAAAAGTTAATTAGATGTTCTTTGCACTCTCGCCGTTCTTTCTATTCCATGTACAACCGGACGGCCATCTAATCTACCCAACGGCAGAATATTCAAGTTCTCCTCCGCGGACGTACAAGCGTCCGAGCACCTGTTGCACGCGTCCGTCCTGTCGATGGTCGAGTTTGACGATGATATTTTTGCCGGCGGAAACTGTTTCGACTGGAACCAACATCCGGCCAAGCGTGGTCTGTTCTGCCCGTTCGCCTACCGTCTGCCGCCCCCGGATCAGGGCGCATCGCTCGTCAAGGATCTGGCGCTCGAGTATCACTACTTGGGCAACACCTCCGAATGGTTCTTTCTGGCACGCAAGAACGCGGAGAAGGTTATCGAGCACAACGAGCAGTATATTAAATGTGAGTATATATGTATTTCTTTTTACTCGTGTTGGTTGTAGAGATCCGACGATTTACCAGCTTTATGGCATCCCCGTGAGCACGTCTGTAAGTTAACGCGCTCCGAAGCTACGGTTAGGATTCCGTGCATCAAAATAAACAATAAAAAAAATCAAAACCACGACGGTCCTCAGGTCATCGGATGCTACTTTTACACTCCTAAAACACTCCTCAATGCACTTCTTGAACCGTGGTGTTCCCAATGCTTGCCCGTGTTCATTGTTTTGTGGCTATTTCTGGGCAGAAAATCACGCCATTTCTCCTGACCTAGCTCTCAAGAGGACACTAATGCTGTTGATGAAATCTGATGGTGGTTACTTTCTGCGTTGTTGAGGATGCCGTGCGTGCCGTTCATAAAAAGCGACGATAACTCATTTTGCTTCGTCATTTTTGTGCTTTATTCAATTTCAAAACTAGGAACAAAGTTATTTTGCCATTTCTGCTAGACGCTTGTACCGAAAAGAGGACAAAAAAATAATTACCAGCACAAGAACCATAACTGCTGTCACATTATCGTGACCTTGCTCATGAAGCATTCGTAAACGGTTGAAAGTTCGTGGTGGTTTCACTGTGTAAAGTTTTCCCTTTTGTTAACTTAAAGTTGAACAGATCGGCAAAGTTATGGAAAACAGCAAACTGTCAGAATATTTTTTAAACTTTCGTTCCTTTTGCTGAGCGCCGTAGAGTGTACTCGACAGTTTGGATGCTTCGGAATGGTCGTTTTAAAAATGATAAAATAGAACCTTTCATGGATTCCAACTGTACGTTTAGTTTACCTTCCATCCCATAACAATCAAAACAAACCTAACTAAATATTGACAATGTCATGAAGGGTGGATGTGCATCTTGAAGATGTTTTTTTTTCTTTTGTATTACACCTGAATGTACAAACATGTCAAACATTAAGACAATAGACGGAATCGATATTCAAAAATTTCCTTGTTTCATTGCGAACGAATTCTTTGCGCTAAAATGAAGCAGAAGTTATGTTTTCATAACATGTGGTTTTCTCCAGGGCTGAAATAGAATCGGCCTCACACTTGTTCCCGGTAGTTGTACTTTTCATCTATGTAAGCGATTTCACAATATCTTTACATACCAGGTTAACATGATTCGTGTAAGTTGAGAAAAGAAATTGGCATTTTTCCCACCTTCTATTTTCGTCCTTCAGAAAGTGACGAAAGGTTTAAAAATATCAGACGAGATCGTCTATTAACGCTGATTGAATGACCTGGAAAAAAAACTAACCGGTTTCATTTTAGAGAAACGTTCCTCAGTCGGTGAGTTTGCTGCTTCAGCATGTGTGTCTGAAGCACCCTTTACCAGCATCTTGATAATGACACACGTGTTTGCAAATCAATCCGCTCCACACAAGTAGGCCGTTGCGTTCACTTCAACCACCGTCTTGTTTAAGCTTTCATCACAACCGATAAACACTGTTCAGACTAATTAAGCAACGTCCTGCGTCTGCTTTCCCAAAGTCAATGGAAAGGGTGATTAATCAACGAGAGGTTGAAGCCATCTTTTTTCTTCTATTCTGTTTTGTTTTGTTACCGTTTTCCTTTTGTATTTTTCCCCGTGTTCGATTCACCGTTTTTCTACCCGAGGTGGCCGGAAACATGACACTAATCGTGTTTTCCCATTTCTTATCGCTTCATCGCGTTCCGAATCGACGTTAACAACGGAAAAATCGCTTTTCATTGTCAATAACGTTAAACGTTCTAATCCCCGACCCGAAACATGGAGACCCGTCGTGTCTGGTCTTCTCCATTTCCACTTCCATGGGAGTTTTTTTGTTTGCATTTTAATATACGTGTACTTGTTAAGGAGCACTCCTCGAGATCACGATGACTTGAATGAATTATCTTTTTTGTGTTCATTTTTAATTTGATTATGTTGCACCGATGAAGAATTACTGCTAGAAAAACGAGTGATTAAAGGTTTCTATCCTGAGCAGCAGGCCAATAGGAGAACTCCCACTATGAAGAGCCTCTTTTAAATTTTACTTTAAATATTCTTCTTCGATCTTCAGCGTGCTAACGTTGGAAGAAACTCAACACACTGCTGACCGCAAAACCGCAAGTCAGCACAAATTGATTATACCGCCAATATCAGTCACGTGATGACGAGCCTTGGCTCGATCTTTCGAATGTGGTGTAGGAAACCAAATGGAACAAACCCCGTAGAAAAAAGGAAACAAAATAATAGGAGTGTGCTTCGAAAACCTCAAAAGCTCCACTAAGCTTCCCATTAACTCATTATGCTTCAAAAAGGTACTCGATGGGCAGCTTACGAAATCAAGCCGAAGCTGACGACGACGAGGATGATAATGCTGCTTGAAGGGTTCTTTTGGTTCATCTTGCGTTTCGTTCTTCCGTCCCGAAAATGGGAACAGGAATTTGTAAGTAGCCCTTTCTTAACATTTTCCATGTCTTGCTGCTGGTGGTGCTACTCGAATCCGGTTGTCGATACCACTTTTTACGTTCCACCGACAAGTGGGCCAGTAAATTGGATGATGCTACTGATGTCCTGCTTCAACATCCTCTCTTACGTGCTCTTTTCCGGCTGCAAGTCTATAGCCCGCTCCAAACTTGCCTGCGGCGAATGTTTTTGTTTTCCATAAAACTTTGCCATCCATTTGCCATTTGCGTCACGGGCAAACCGAAAAACGCCATTAGAGGTGGCCGAACGGATACGTTGGCACGTAGACGGATTGTGTGAATGAATATTCACGAGCGGCGTTCGCTCCGTACCATCAATCATTCTGTGGAATCTATTAACTATCCCGGAGGGCCGGTGATTGGAAGTTTTGCTATTATCAATGCGTGCCATGTTCGCTACAAAACAATCATGTGCCCTTTGTTTTGCAAATAGATCGAATGGTCGCGTTCAACGTGTTTCGAGAGTCTGGTTGACGAAAAGCGTGTTATGTGGTTTGTTAGAATGTTGCAAATTTATTAGCATTGGGTTTGAATGATATTGACGTTTTCCACACAGAATTGGCTTGTAACAAGGTTTTAAGTAATCCTCATGAAAATTATAACAAAGTACACGTAAGCAATTCAAAAAATCCAAACGACGGTAATGCAAATAATGAAATTGCTTTGACTACAAGAGGAAAAACCTTCATATAGTTATTATTTATTCAGTATTCAGTATTATAAGAATCTTATAAAAGGTACGATATTGTTGATAATATTGATCAATTCAAGAAAATTTCTCATTTCGTGGCGTCCTGAATTAAACTTACCAAATTTTGTCAAACAAAATCGACCTCTAGTTAAGGTTTAGTTATTTCTATTAAAAGATGTAGCATTATTTTAAACATGAAAATATTAAACTGAGAGGTACTGTAGAGGTCAATTATTTCAATAAAACCAACTACTAAAGTGCTGTAAAAGATACATTACTGCACAACATTGGCGAAAACCTTGCTCCCTGGATTTGATGTCCTACATGACGCTACCAAACCGCATTGAAAGTGTACTGCAGTTTTCGTGGAAGTATCCACTTTGCTTCCTTCACGCTAGTATGTGGAACACACACACACACAAAAACACTCCTCCAAGCACCGTTTAACATTTGAATCCACCGGAAGGCGCTGTACAAAATAATCTTTAAGGGGTTTCGGTTCCACCGGCTGTGTGCCGGATTTATCGCTCCTGTGCGATCGAATTTTTACCGCAGTAACAAAATTCGCCCATTACCAGGAAACCGGGACGAGAGAGATAAAATATTCAATACAAGCGTGTCATAATATGGTTTCCTCGGTGTGTACACGGGAAACGATTTAAACGCTTCCGGTCCGGCAAAAACTAAAATGGGACTTTGGGTTTTTTTTTAAAGAAAACGCCGGAGTTGTTATCGTAGCGTGCCTTTTTTCCCTTTTCAACCCCGAAGGGATGCACGAAGTTTTTCCGCATCACAGATTTGAATACGTGAGTTGTAAGTTTTCGCTATCGCTGACTTTTGTTTTCATTTTTCCCAATAGGTCCCAATAAACTATAGCTAGGGGATGTTTTCGTTTTGGTTCCACGATAGGCATACCAAAAATCAAAGCCTTTCATGGCGCTAGAATACCGCAGGCAACGCTATCAAGCGAGATCGCGTGTCGGAAAAATGGTCCGGGTTATTTTTAAACCAAAATTCACTTGAACTAAACACCAAATTGCGTCTAGAGTAGCTAGTCTTATTTTATCTTTCCGCTTCGCCGGATGCGTAACATATGGCAGCTAATATCACTAACGTCAAGTTTAATGTTCGCCGCTTTTTCCAACTTATCACCATTTGCCACCAGTTTTGAAGCGTGACGATTCATGTTTCCTGCCTATGCTGATAGCGCACCCATGTGCAACTCTTTGCCATTCAGTCATACCGCAACCCGGGGAAAAATTACGTCACGAATTGGAGTGAAATTTGGAGAATTTTCCCCAAAGCAATTCCGCCAGTCTCGGAATGGCAAACCAAAACTTACCCGAGGTGCAAACAGCTTGCAAGATGACTGCAAACAACAGATAAGCCATAAGCATTGACTGTCAGCTGACAAATCATGCCCCAGAAATGGGTGGCTGGTGGATGAGTACCATCGTGCGCGTGCTGCATAAAACTTTACCATGAATCTTTTGCTATCTCACCTTACCCTGGGTGGGAGAGGAAATTAAAATAATTAATCGCAGCAACTTAACGGAAGCATATTTCAGGCCCGCATGACGGGGAACGGTTTTTGGGAACAGAGCAATTCGAGCGATGTTCCTGGTAAACAATTAGTCTCGCTTTAATAAGCTTACATTGATATTAATTTGCTGGGTTAAGTTTTCCTTCACTTTCATACTTGATGTATGATGCCTGAAATGGTTTTAAATTTTGTAATGAGCCTAGCTTGTTTTCTGCTTCGAAGCAAAGAATAAGCGATGAATGCGCTGAACATTGTTTAACAGTGTTGCCAGATAACCAAACATTCGTAAGGATCCGTTGATCATACTATCACGCTAAAGTTACTTTCCTGCATCAGCATCAGCTACAAATGACCCTTTCATTCGCCGAATTTTCACGTGCTCTGTATTATGGCAGCGTCTGACCATTATCCTAACTATCCCCGAATTGGACACGTGTTCCAATCCAATGACTTGGTCATGGTACGAAATTGGTTTCATTTTTGCCACGGCATACATCCAAACCCCCAGCCATCCGGTAGGTATGATATAGTGAGTTGGTTTCCACAGTGGAAATGGAATAAAAAATATGTAATCTACCGTAAAAGAATGTACCGCCGGCATAAATACCGATTGCCATTTTGTTTGCTGTATTTGATTTTTCCGCCCCAAAACCATTCTTTCCGTACCGGACACACCATTAGGGGGTTGCAGTCCAGCCATTAACTTGCGAGTTTCGGTAGCACCGAAAGACACTTGTATGGACAGTTTTTATTTTTGCAATATTGAACCAATCAGAAAATGAAACCATATCGTGTGGTTTCCGCGTTCATTGTGGTTCGCAATCAAGTTTTTGCTACGTTAAATAATTTCTTACCAAAACAAAGTTTCGCACGACAAGCTTTGCAAACGATTCGAGAAGAAAAGTCGTTTGGCAAACTGTTTGGATTGTGTTGAGCTTGTGTTTTTGTTCTTTGCCAATTGAGCTGCTACGAAGTAACAGCGTAATGCCGGTTGCGTACTTCAGCTAGCAATTTGTACACGATTGCATGTTCAACAACTTACCTTCGTTAGCGAAAGTGAGTCTTCGGGGCAACAACGGTCTAATAATTTTATCTCAAATTCTCCACAAAATTGTGTCTTTTTGCCTGCGTCGATAAACGGGCAACTAAAGAAATTATTTTTGCCCCCACCACATGCATGCCATGGCGTAACATGAGTAGACAAACTTCACGTCTCACAAGCTAAGTGGCAGAATGCATCATTAGACGGGATGGTAACATGAAATCCTAAACCCAAAATCCGGCAATGTCGCTCTTTTGTCGCTTCAACGCACACACACACACAGTAGGGCCTTCACACAGTTTGGAGTAAATGTCAAACATACCTCGACGTCCTTCAGCATGATGCTTTTTGTTTCTTTTGCGTCCTGGTTTCACGGTACCGAAACTGATGCTTCATCTGCTCTTTAGCGTGATATAATGTCGTGCCGCATACGTTACGATGGTGTACGTGTCCCATCGTATCACTCTTTCCCATGTCAAACGAGCACACCGAGGATGATTATTATAACTCACTCCGGTGTGGGCTTTACCGAGACTTTCCGGCCGGTGGTGTAGCGGTTGGTAAACGGAGTCACCACGCATTGATAACATGGTTCGGATTCGTAAAATATCATCCTCTCTGAAATGCTACATGCCCCTTCCGTACATCTTGAGTACATTCCAACGGGCCCTCACACTGTCAACAAACATATTTTTCCATCCTTCAAACACCATCGTCATCACTATCAACGGGAAGGTCCCGGTCCGGTTGTTAGCTAGCGTGTGGTCGACGAGTCAAGACTCACCATTTCTCTCTCTCTCTCTCTCTCTCTCTCTCTCTCTCTCTCGATACGCCGAGCCACCCCCGAAAAATTGTATAGAAAAATTTCAACCATATCGTAACGCTTGTATCCTGAGGCTCCATGCCGGTAGGCATGCTTGAGCTTTGCTTGGGCAAGCCCTCCACCACACGAAACCGGAATCACTTGGATAAGAAGAAAACACGATCACGATGTTCACGAGACAACACAGACCGGTAAAGCTTTGTGGTGTGGCGTGCCCAAAACCAAACTTGCTAACCCCTGTGCATACTCCCGCTCAATCTAACGACTTCGAAACAAGGATATTTCACTGCAAACGCTTCGCATGATGAGCCTGTTCTTCCGCTTTTCCCATTCCAAACAAAACCCCTCGCAATCCTCTCGGATGTTGTCGAATTTTCAAAAATTTTCATCACCTACTCCTCCAGAACTGGAAAATGTTTAAGCGTAATTCCATCCGTCTCCAACATACACACCTCCATTAGGTTAGGAACAAGATCGCAGACTGTACGCATGTGTGTGTTTTTTTTGCAGGGGTTTCAAGTTCATTTGTCAAAGTTGGAAGCTTTGTGTAGAATAAAAATTCTAGTTGAAATGGATTTTTGTTGAGGTAGATCTGATTTTTGTTGAGGTAGATTTGAAGTTAAGGTTTTGCAATACTTTTTGTGTATCAATCAGGGTAGTATCTAAAAGTCTGTGGTACGCATGTCGATCAGAAGGCACCATTCAGTTGACACCGATCAGTTGTTACCATTTCTGGATTCTGGATTCAAGTTGAATTAGAATCTGTAGAGATATATCAAGAATTCTCTTCAATTTCCGGAATGTTGACTGCTTGAAAGTTACTCCAAATAGAATATAATCCGGAAATTGCTGTTAGTTCATCACTTCGACTCGAAACCTCTGTAACACAAACAAACGTGTGTAACAATGAACAAAAAGTAAGCATCTGTTATGCTAACAATTCCAGAGCGTATGTGTGCTCTTTAAACAGAAGACATGAGACGGATCGCTATTCGGTGAAGTTTGTTTGGTAAAACAAAATGCGTTTCTTTGGTGTTGACACGGGAGGTTTAATGATTAGCATAATATGCATACAAAAAAAAACTGTCTCACTTACATTATGGATGTTCTGCATGCTTGCGAGCGTTTATATCCTTGCTAAAATTAAGCGTGTACCGTCACCAGCGGTGGTGATTATGATGTTGAGCTCAGATGGTACAAGCGATTTACAAGCTACCCTGTTACGGCGTAACAGTCGTAATGCTGTGGATTACACCGTCCAATAAGCGGAAGTGGAACGGTGAACTCTGTGTGTAATATCCTGTTGCCAATATGACGTACCGTCCTGTTTGTCATGAGCTTGCACACTGACAGCATGAAAGCGCTTTTGCGAGAAACATTTAAATTTGGCTGCTGATTGCGATTCGGTGCCTTTTTCTGAGAAATCTTACTACGCAAGAAAATGGACGTACGTTGTTGTGCAGTTGGGCGACTTGGGCTTAGGTTGATTTTATGATTCTCGAAAACTGGGCCACGTTTCAAAATAGACCAATTGTTTGTGCGGCGATACATTTCCGCTTCTTGGAAGTAAAAAATATGCTTCCAAACCGTACGGTTAAACGAACACATCTTGCTGTACAACATTTTCACCTTGGTACGCGGTAATGATTTGACACGTAACATTTGACATGATTATACACTCAACGTTTTTGCGGCAGTTTGATCCAGTGGATGCTTTCGAAGCTGACATAATTTGACAAATATCTCCTTCATATTGGAGTGGAATTGAGTTAATAAATCGAAAATAAAAGACAAAACCTGGTGTACGTAAAAGCACAACAGTATCAAATTTTATTCGCCATTGTTTCCAACCGCAGCCACGAAATCTCGTCCGGTAAGACATCGTACACACGCGTACCATACTATCAAGGGAATATTCGAAGAAAATTGAAACTTTTTTCCGATTCATCGTGAGGTTTTACGGTTGATTAGGTCACGCAATTGAGAAAAAAAGACAACCCACAACACCAACCACGCGAGATTCAACCACAAATTGGATAAGTTGTTGCCAACTTGGATAATGGTTTCGATGGAAACTTGAAGTTGGGTGGCACCGATGTATTGTGTTCTCGCTCGCACACTTTCTCGGCATACTTCACCACGAATAGTTGACGCCGTGCGGGGTTGCCACGTTAGGAGTCGTACGAAATGAAGCTCATTTAAAGAAATGGCAACTAGTTTTGAAAAGCAGCTACAAGAAAAAGACATAGCGAAGCCACACCGGAAGTATCAACCAGTTTGTCCTTTCGCCGTTTGATTAATTTCCCATGCTGGCGCTTGTTTTGACCTTCCGAGTAAAGTTCAAGTTTCTTGTCAGGAGTGTCGCAATAAATCTTCGAAACTTTTCGCGAGCAGTAGCTACGTATGCACCGCCAGTGCCACCGCATTCACCCTTACTGGGGTTGTGTTGGAAACGCCTTCGGGAAACGGCCATCCCTGTCAACTAGTTAGTGGTACACTCGTGCTTTTGCTAGTTCGCAATGCGTTACTGTGGTGAAAAGTGACGAAGTGAAAGTTTCTCATTCGAAACTTTGTTTGCTTTTTTACCTATGATGTTTGACTTTTTTTTTTACTTGAAACAAGTTATTCAAGTCAAGCAAGTCTTTTTTCGATGAAAGATTTCAATGTTCGTGCTTGAAAGCGCATCGAAATTACAAAATGATGGCTTTTTTGCAGGTTTTTTGTTGTTGTTGTAATATAGTTTATTTTCTTATTTATTAAACATTTCTGTTTGCATCTAGTATTTGAATACAAAATGAGACTTTTTAAAAATGTATACCAAAATCCATCCGAACCTCAACTATTATATCCGTGCTAGTCAAGTGTTCGTGGTAAAAAAACATCTGACAACATTTTTTATATCAGGTCAAAGCCGCTCAAAAATAATGAACATAAAAATCCCGGCAGGTAATGCGGCCAACACTAAAAACCTTTCAGGAAAAATGGATTTGCTGTTTACGGGAACCCGCTGGAGTTGCTTTTCACTTGATTGCTTCAAGCATTTCCATCAACCACTCACCGAATCAAACCCCGGTTGTGCGGGTCTAAGGAAAATCTACAACCAAGCAATGAAAATAAATAAATAGCTTCCTGGTGCGTTTTAATTTTTCCAGCTACATTTAATATTAATTTTCTTGAAACGTGTTTCTGCTCTGTTTCACACTTTTTTCTTCCTTCATTTTCTCTATCTCTTTCTCTTCCCCTCTCTCTCTTTTCAAATGGTACGGTTTGCGTCACGGTAACAGCTTTTCACGTCTACACCAACAACACCGAGCGACAGGCGGACGAAATTCTATCGGTAAAGTACGAGGATGGACGCTGGTCGAAGCCGTACTACGACTGCGGAGGTGGCAATATCTGGATGCTTACGTACACGGTACCTTTCTTTGGCTACGAGAATGGGACGTACTTTTTCAAGTAAGTCACTGTTTATGCTTGTCAGTTTTTTTTTTTGCTGTATTTCACAACATTACGCCCGGCGACGGTGGCATGGACAGGGAATTAATTGCAAACGACAAAAACATTATTCAAGGGATTGCTTTTAGGTGAGAATTGCTAGTAGACGATTTATTATTCCGAATACGCATTTGTCACAGTGTCAGTCATTTGGAATGCAAAAACACAAGGTACAATGCTAAACGAAAAGCTTTTCAATCATTCCACTATTCTCTAACGAAGGTACATTTTGTGCAAAATGAAACATAATTTTGTGAAAAAAATTCCTGCCAAAGAGGGATAGCACATTTTGAATAGATAAAAGCAATTGTTCACATTTAAGTCCATGGTAAGTCCTTTGTGCATAGATCATGCTTTGATCGTATCAAAAGAACAAGCTATATATTTCAGCCCGTAGAATAATCCCCTACCCCCGAAGCTCCATAATGAGCGCACATTGTGGCGGTTCAATTTCCAGAACCAATAATAGTTTTTGCTGTCTGCTTCAAACGTGCTGAAAACGTGCAAATGTGGCCACACACAAGGCACTTCTTCTTGTGCAACAACAAAAAAAAAAGGTCCGAACAAAAGCATGCCCAACTTCACATAATTATAATCCCGTTCGACAATAGCATCAAGCATCGGAAGCTCAGGACAAACCCGGCCCCGGGAAGGCACGGATGAGAAGGGTGGCGACAGGAAATGAAAAGCTGCACGCTCGATTATCTGCTCATGATACGGGTACCGATTTCTATAGTTCGAAAAGCGAAACGATTAGCGATTCGTTGAAACATACCATTCCACTCGGACACGTGCCGATTCCGTGCCGATGGTAGGGTATGTGCCGGGAACTTGTGGGTAGGTGTGGCTGTGTGTACGATCAAGTCCCTTGTCGACATTCCCATTATTAATAGAGCTGAGGGTTGCAAATAATTGCCGAGCTTTCAATTTCCCCGAGATCCTGGCGATGAACGGACGGTGTAGAAAGACGAAGGACACATTAGAGGCGAAGCATAATAAAAAAAAGCGCTGAATAGAGAATGGCCATCGCTAACCAAACGCTAACGGTAGCAAAGGATCGTCCGATGACAGAGGAAAAAAGGGAACGTGCGCCATTGCACCACGGAGCGCGGGACACAATAATACAAAAGCTTCCCAGCACGAACAGACCACACAGGTCGACCGCTATGTTTAGCCTTCTTTCGCAGAAATATTTGCTCACATTCTCCGGCAGGCACACAATGCATCGGAGTTTTGTGTGTACGCGAGTATCGGTTCCAGCACCGGGGAGGCTTAGTTAGACATCTACCCACGCTAACGCGCTGTCCCAATGGGTCCAATTTGAGGCGAACGGTTTTGGTTGGACAAGAAAAATCGCCATTGTTACTCCGCAGACCGGAAAAAGGATACGAGTCACAACCGGGTTGGGGCTGGTACCTTCACGACGGGGATGGAAGAAATCGGACCTGACGCAAAAATCCCGAAAGGGATCATGTTGCTCGTGGCGCAGACTACAGGGACACGGGTGCAGCAACTGTGCCTTCGCATCCCGACTTTCAGACAATCGGATTCCATTGAACAGGAAAGTTTACTGTTTACGTTCTCTCTCTCTCTCGCTGCTGCTGCCGCACAAGAGTCTCCCGATTGGAACGAGGAACTTATACAGGCAGGTGGCAATAGCCACAGCAACAGCACGTCGCCCACAAAGCATTAAAAAAGAAGGGAGAAAGTAAGGTTCGAGCTACATAAAAAGGTATCGAACAACGAACGACACAACTATGCTTCTTTCGAGCGACATTCGAGCCGCTGCTCGTCGGTTGTGGAAGAACTCGGTGATCACCCATTGGAAACCACCAACCCCAACACCGTAATGGGGACGTGCAAAAACCGTAATGGGATTTGATTGAATGAGCTTTCGGTCTTCCATCTCCATCAGCTTTCCAGCGTATCTCGGGATGGCCGTGATCTCGGCGAATAAAAAGAGCCTCCGTGCCAATGATGAAAATTTGGCTAAACGTAACCGATCTCACCGCAAGAATGTGTCCCAACCAGAAACCCGACAAGCTTCCAACAACTTCCAACCACTGTCTTCCACCCGACCGGGCGCCACACGAACCGGAACGTACAAGTGAAAATTGATTGCGGTAATTTCGGTAGACGATGGTGACTGAACACCGCTACCGGTGGTTGCTGATGCTGCTCGGACAAGCGTCTGATCGACTTGTTGCAAAATCTTCGCCAGCCACACGGTCAGCATCGTTAATGTCCGTGCTTTGGTGAGTGGTTCTCCTTGCGCCAAAATGTTACCGAAGTGGAGAAATTATGGCTTTTTTCTTCTTCATGGGAGCCCTTACTCACCCGAAAAACGTGACACGATCCGTCAAGTACCGTAAATCACTCATCGTTACATCAGTGGTCAGCAAATCGTGTCGAAGTTTTTCGTGCGTCCAATATAGGTTGTGATAGCTGAAAACCGTAGCATTTCCACTCGGGAGTTGAAGGATCTGTATTTTATCGGATAGACTGCCACTTAAATCGACTCATTTGTGAGTTGTTGCGGTGAAGGGAGAGTGATTTACACAAACTGTACGTATTTGTTGAGGTTTGGGTGGTTAGAATGGAATCGAATAACCACAACGATTGATCGACTGGGATGGAACACTCAGACGGTGGAACGATACTAGCTAGCTCTTCAAACCATTTCCCACGCCTTCGAAGCGTTGAGCTAATTTTGCAGGTTGATCCAAATGTCGGTGGTTTATCTTGCTTGATAGTGTGTACCGTGGCCCTGTCAAATACTGCCAAACCCTCACATAGGATATTCACGATGCTACAGTTTACGAAGAATCGAAAGCAACCGGTCCATCACCATTTCGTTTCTACCACCACCACGTTTCGGCGCGCTCTTTGTTGGACAACCTTATAATTAACGAAACAATGCGATGCTATCTCCCACGGGCCGCTCAACACATCCGGGAGATGGTAATCTGCTTATCTGGAATTCTTACACAGCCGTATCATAAATCCTTGCCGAAAGACCGATTTTCCTGAAGTGCTCCCGAAACGACGATCTAGGCGCGATGGACCAGGCCGCAAGTGCTCACCGCCCGTCTTATGGCTGCCCGAGCTCCTCGACAATAGAGGACGTTTAAACGATATTTCCCCCAAATTTTTGGGGCTGGTCTATCTTGAAAGCTCACCGTAGAGTAGCGCTTTTGGTTTGATCTATATTAATCAACATCGCTTATCGATGGCACAATCTCCCAGTGTGGCCGGACAATTTCACCTTCTGAAAAGAACGAACGCACCGGGGAGATTAATTATGTGACCGTAATTAATAGTGAGTGAAGTGAAGAATGAAATAAAGCAAATAAAATGCCTTTGCAACCGTACCGTGCCGATTTGCAATTCGATTTGCTTTTCCGCGTGTTTGATAATTCTTAAACGTGCGCGCATCTCAGATAAGATGATTAATCGATTTTGCTTAGCCGCGCTACGATATCGGATTGTCAGAATCTTGGCCAGAATTAGAATGTACCTGGTTGGGAATGAGTTTCCCATTCTTGGTAATTGTGTTGGGGCTGGCTTTGTCTAAAAACTTTTCAGACACCGGTGTTCAGACTCATCAGGGCAGTGGGAAATGAGTTCGCTTTATGGTGCATTTCAATGAAACATTTTGCCAATGAATAATGCCTTTGATTTCCCAGTACCAAAAGGTTCTTAATGGCCCATTAAACATTCAATCCTGGGGTTGATTAAAGGAAAATTTATTAAACTATAGCTTAGCAAAACAGCAACAGCAAAAAAGCACCCGTTCGAGTGGTGGAAACTCTGCAGAATACGCAACCTCTTCTGGAGCTTCACTTAAAACCAACCATGCAGAACGCCGATCAGGTTGCGCTCCCAACGGTGGGAAAAGTTTACTCACTTCAGAAGTTGTTACCTTGATGGCGTCAAGTTGATGTCGGTACTCGTAAATGTGGCAAGAATAGAAAGTGCCGAAACAAGCAATAATAATGTTAAAGACATCAGAAGTATTAGTCAAGCCGGTGAACTTAGTCCCGTGAGAAACTATTTAGGACACTGGGATGAACGTAATAAATGCACGGTACAGCAAACAATACCGTATGTTACAAAGTTGCACCATACAGCCAGGCAGTGAGGGCGAGCGAGCGTAATTCAACTCCCACCGAGCAACTTTCCCGAAAAGCAGCACTAAACCACCTCGGACAGATTTTCGATTAAACTAACCTCGTTTCCTGGCGGGGGGATTTGTTTTACCCAAAGATTACTTTCGCTTATTACAAGTCTCGTGGGATTCGTTGCATACGGGGATGTCCGCATCCACGGCTCATCATCCGCCCGGTGTTAGACAATTCATTTCCTAAATAAGAATTCACTAACACTCACGCACACGCACACACTCCACGAAACGTCGGTCCATTTCATGTTCAATTAAAAATCAATGAGCGACAACTTAATAGGATTACTTTCCGCCGGATTCACCCGGCATTTGCGGATACGCTTCCTACGCGCGTTCTGTCCAGCTCGTGATCGTCACATCCGATTAAGGATCCGCACCCGGTCCGTTCGAACATCCCGGCTCCAGCGAGTTACCGCTTATCGATTGTTTTGCTTTCATCAGATTAAACTTTCCCTATCGGCAGACCTCGTCTGCCGAGTTGGGGAAGCTGATTGTGATGTTGACTTATGCCGTTGTCCGGAACGCGCGTACTGGACCGGTACTGTGTGGCGTTTTGGGTTTTTTTTTTTTCTGTTGCTCCGATTTTTATTTCTGTGTGCGTAGGAGTGGTGCTTTTCGTCGGAAATGTTTCACTCGCTGTCGGTTGTCTCGAGTACGTCGTACTGATACGGTTTATTAGGTAAAGTATTTTTTGGTTTTGTTCGCCCGAACTACGCCGGGTTGGGCTGGACAGCTGCGGTTGTCAGGAGTCATTTAGCAAAATTTGCAAATCGCGCCAGACCTTGCTGGACCTTGGCAACGGAATGAAAATGGTGTGGGCAGTTCAAGAGGCAAGACCAACACTGCGAGACGGATTAGGTGGATGATGTAAAATGTTGGGAACGATTATCATCTGCAGCTGTTTCACAAAGCATTAGAGAAGCATTGTGTCATATGCCCGAGTGAACTAAAGCAGCGAATTAACACATTTGTTTCGTTTGTTAATTATGTTTCAATAATGTCCTACAATAATGAAGCTTTTATTAGCAATATTGCATATTTTTTTTGCTTTCTTGGCATCTGAGGGTTTTTATACGCTGTATTAGACATTATGTTACTCCATAATATTCAACCCACAACGTCATCAGCGACCGTGCTAAGAGATAATGGCCATTCACCTAATGACACTATATGATGGCAGATCATAAACCTCAACACCTTCACTTACCAACGAAACCGGCCCACTTACCCGCTAACGCCATTTTCTTTCCCATAGAGGTACATCTGGCATTGATATCGATTTAAGGCGCGTCGACATTGATCAGTGTCCGCAGAAAAACTCCCCATCTGGTGCACCCCAGCCACTGAACATTTTTGCCGGCACGGACAAATGCAAACAGCGTACGACGGAGGTAAGTCCTTTGCCGATCCAGTGGAAATTGGCTGGTTTTCGCTCCCATCGCCATACAATTTTCCATTTTACCAGCTTTTTTTTTATTCAACTTTTCCTTTCCGCCACGAGTGCACAGTGTTATTTTGTAGACTTTGCTGTAATAAAAATTTCAAACACACCGTCCCTTTTATTCCCGTCCACTTCCGACTCCGTGGAGGAAAAGCTTGTTTTTTTTTGTTTGTTGCTTTGGGTCTTCATTTTGTTGCCAAATATTACCTCTAGCAATCATGCTTTATCTTCCAACATGGCTACTAACCCCATGTGCGAACGCGAAAATCACGTTAAAATGGTGTTTCTATGGGATCCTTTTTAAACATTCTCGGTGAAGAAAAAAAGAATACCGTGAGCTCGTCTCTGTTTGCCATTTCCCAGACAAGAAAAGCTTCTTTTTTCTCTCCCTCATCCGTCTGTATTTATATTCGACCGTTACTGTAGTCATTCGGTGCCTAACCGGCACCGACGAGCGGAAGATGTAAGCAGCCAACCAGCAAAAAAAAAAGTGTACACCATACGTAAATTCCTTTCGAGCAAGCTTTCCGTTGAGTTATGGCGGCCCATTAAAGCTGGCGATGTGATGCACCTCTCAACGCTGGGGCTTAGTTTTGCCTCAGTTTCCGTGTTATTTTTTTGTTACAGGTCTTGTCCTCCCTGCTCTGCTGCTGAACTCTTACAGACCTTTTTTTCCCGCGAGGGAAGCACACCAGGGAAAATAGAACTTGGAGGCGATAAATTTTCATTGCTTTCATTAGTTTTAATTAATTTAATGCTGTTTCAATGTTGTTGCCGTGGGTACTTTAAGGTTGGTGGATTTTTTCTGCTTCAACTTGTAAAATGTGGCCCCGTTCTACGCAAAGTGTGCTCTCCAGTTGAGTTTACATTTTTTGTTTTGAGCAGGATGTAGTATTTTTAGAATTTATTAGAACTCGCCCGGAAAAAAAGGCTCGTGGTGGTAGATTTATTTTACTGCTTTTATATGTGCATTCGTTTATTTGATTTCTGTTGCACTTAGTGTAAGTATCAGTCAGCTTCGTTGTTATCATATATGTTGATTTATTTATACAGTGTACACCCATTCCCGGGCTTGGCTTTCGGCGAGGATCCTATCGGTGCATCTGCCGAAAGGGATACTACTTTCCCGATACGACGATCGAGCAGAAGTATTTCAACGGCAGCACACTGGAGGAAGAGTATGAAAAACTTATGCTGGTAGGAGACTGTTTTTTTCTTACGATTGACGAACAGCGTTGGCTGCCCGTGTCCGGTTGTATTAACACACAGCGATTTGGTTTGTTTCCACTGTCATTCCAGAACGAGTACAGCACCTACAGCATCCCGAACTCGTACGAATGTTTACCGTGCGCTGAAGGGTGTGACTCCTGCGAGGATGCATCACCGTGTGTGGCTGCACTGAACTGGCCGATGCGTACGTCCATCCTGGTGCTGGCCTGTGCTGTCATTGGGCTGCTGCCACCGGCGGCCGTGTTTACCTTCAAGTACCAGCAAGTGAAGGTAGGCCAACAACAACGCGGACGGTTTGCATTTAGAACGCTTGTTTACCTTTCTGAGTGTATCATCATACATTCGTTTCGTTGTTGTGGTATGAAAAAAATCACGAAAGCATAACGCAAACATGTTGCAGCCTCACAATTTTATTCCTTTTTGAAATGTTTTTTTTTTTATGAACTGAAACTGAGCCGGGGAACCATTTGTTGGGATGGGATGAAACAGATTTTCAATTCATTTATTGAAGGTAAACACCACACAAACTTTCTATTTACATTTCAATGTAGATTGGAGTAACTTATTTTACGACGTTATGTAGGGCATATTATATATTCGCACAAATAAGAGATTTTACTTTACCTCCGACATCTCTTAATGTTAGAAGTATTGGATTCGTCTAGAGTATATAAGGATATTTCATATTTTAATTTTAAATTTCGTGTCAAATCGTCTTCTCTTTAGGTAAAAAGCACGTTGCTAGGCTGTGTCTTTTCATGATGCGGATAAGAAAATGTCCTCCCTGCGACGTGAATTCAGCTTTGAGTTTTCGGAGATTTTTTAACTTTAAGAATTGAACCTTGTTCTGGATGATGTTCTAATGATACTATTATTATAATTCTTAAGAAACTATAAAAAGAAATAGATCTGGAATCATTAACATTTTCTTTGTCTTTGCATGCATGGATTTCGATACTACTAGACATAATGGGAGGCTTTTCTGAATTCGGTTCAAATGAATCT
Organism: Anopheles marshallii; assembly: GCF_943734725.1. Lineage (NCBI taxonomy): Eukaryota > Metazoa > Arthropoda > Insecta > Diptera > Culicidae > Anopheles > Anopheles marshallii. Next base: position 75,625,911 of record NC_071327.1, on the reverse strand, counting down.
TTTTATTGTTGTGTTATCGATTCTTGAAAAAATTGGTTTTGTTTAAAATTAAATAAAAAAGCATAACTTAAAGTACCATTCATGCACACTCTCTCATGTGACTCGTTATGATTAATACTTGCCAACGTCAACTCAAACCAGCTGAAAACAAAATTTTAATTCGAGTTAAGCTGCTATCGTACAGTGGTTTTCCATGCGTGGGACATTCACATCCAATTCGTACTGCAAATTGAACGACAGGAACGCATCCCTGGCGCTTGATGTGATTGTTTTCGCCCTGTCACGAAAACAGAACAACAACAAAACAATGAACAAACGCACCTACGTACATATGTTCACACCACGGGATGTGGTCAAAGCAATGAATTGTTGACACCGTGTACGATCCGACTCATCGAACTTTGTGGTTCGAGCTGCACCGGACGGATGCTGCAACCGTGTGTGTGTGTGTTTTTGTACCCGACAATCACAATGAAGGATCCTCTCGCATAACAGGAAATGTAAATTACTTTTTTCTGCTGTATCACCTTGCCCGCTGACTCTTCGAAGCTGACCGACCTTTGGTGTTACATATTAAACACACAAGAGCGGGTCTTTCATGCGTGCCGATAAAGCCACTGAAGGAAACCAGTAGCTGGGTTTGGTGGTTGTTTTTGCCACCTTTTCATTACGAGAATCACGTTGCCATGGTCGTTACATTAATTTATTCCGATTTTACAAATGTGTGTTTGCGTAGTACAGTGTTCGGGATGACACTCCACCGGTCGGATGGAGGTGTCGGTGTCTGATTGGATGTTTTAAAAATGCAACAAAATTGCGGTGCTGTCATGAGCGTCATGAAGAGAGATTATAATTGAACTACTTCAAAACTGGTGGATTATACAGTGGTTAACTATGGGAGGAGAGGTGTGTAAAATATTAAATTGAAAGCTCCATTTGCACACAAAAAGTGCGTTTTTATGTTAGGCTGTCAAACGCTAAGCTTTTTTTTTAAAGCAAACGTACACAAACCCTTTTCATCATTGCTCTTTAATGGCGTTCACTACGTAAAAAACCTTTAATCGTAACAATAAGACAAAAAAAGCACAGTGGGCATCTGTCCAAAGCTACGATAAGCTGTAAAATTTCTGCATATGAAGGGAGCATAAACGTTATGCGTTGCCTTTGAAGCCGTTTTTTCTGGGTTTTTCACCGCTTTCCGCTCCGTCAATGGAAGGAAATTCAATTCGCACAATTATTTGTCCGTGAATTTGTACCAAATTAAATTGTTCCATTTTCGAAACATTTTTAGCGTGTACAAGTAGCTGCTTGTAGGCAGAAGAAAAACAAAAACGGAAACATTCTCATTCTCTTTCGTTCCACTTTTTTTTTTGGCCCACATTACAGGTCGTACGAGCTGCCAGTCCCGCATTGCTGCGTGTAATTGCATTGGGCGCATTTTGCATTTATTGTACGGTAAGTATTCGTTTCCACTGTTTTTTTTTGTATTTATCCGAATTGCTTCTGGGCACCATTGGTGGTGGGAATGTTTTAATTTCACATACATACTCAAATATCCATTTAAACCTTCTTGTGCCTTTTTTGTTTGTTTTTATTTGGTAATTGCTTCATTTGACTCGGTCTTTTTCTCTCCCGTCTGTTGATAGTTCGGAACGGGGCAGGGTCACGCAAACCCATTCAAAAGAATACATTAATCTTTCGTTTCATTACATTACAAATGGTGTTTTTCGAAGGGTTGGTTTTTTGTTTTATGCTGTTCCTTTCTTTATTCCATTCTCCACTTTCCGGATGCCTTTTGCAACGCTCAGCATTGGCTATCGGTGCGCGCGCTTGAAATAAGATATCTTTATTTAATTCCATTTCGAATTGATGTTTTTTGTGCTTAGCCTTCGGGATGCAAACATTACTCAGCGTTTCCATTTTTTTTACGCCGGTGGGTGTGTAAAAGTGATTTCACTTCGGCGGTAGCTATTAATTTGCCATAAAAGTGCCACGTGAAAAGGTTTAATCCGATTTTAATGTGGAATATTTTGCATCCATCGTTGTACACGATTAATTGATAAGGAAATGAATAAATCGTTTCGCGGGTGGAAGGATTTATCACATTGATAAAATTTAACTTAAATTAATTTGAATTCCTTGCAAACAATTATAATTTTCTTTTAGTATTGTTCCTAAAATTCGAATTACTGAAAAATATATAAAATTGAGATGAAATATCAATTAATGAAATAATTGGGAAGTATATTTCGTCGTGAAATATGTGCGAAATGCAGTAGAAAGAATTTTTGTTAAATATTAACAAACCATTAGCAAAATGCATCAGCGAAAATCATTAGTTGGCAAATTGACAAGTATTGCGAATATAGTTTCCGCGTCCGGAAACACAATCTGCATGCTTGACCACCGCTCGTATCCGAGACGCGATGTCCTGACACTCGACACTTTCCCTTTATACCGGACAAACAATTCGACGCAAATCAAAACACGCCTCACATAGTTTTCAACGCTCCCCAACCCGCTTAACCGGTTCCTGCCAGCGGTGATAATATTGTGCCATCGCGAATGCCACGCGCAAACAAACCCGGTCGCCGTATCTTCCCGTGTGCGGGTCAGTGGCATTAAAATAAATTTTTCATTTCGCTTTCATTTCCTTCGCCACAAACCCGACGTAAATGGGAGGCAAAAGTAAAAGCAAATTAAAAACTACCATCGTTCAGGGCGCTGTCCGGGCGTGTTTTGAGCACTGCGAGTTTGCTGTTATTTCCGCGGGCATTTTGTGTGCTCTTCCAGCACACGCACACACCCCAAGCGGTAGACCGCGAACAACGATATTCGCACCCGAAACGTGGCAGAAAGTAAAAGAAATCTAATTTTAACTTCATTCGAACGCCGACAGAATCACTAATTACGTGCATTTACATAACTAACTGCCGGTGCACAAGAGCCACCCAGTGTATCGCGGAAAGGGAAGCTAAGTGTGAAGGCAAAATCGGAACGATTTTATTACACAACCGCTCAGTCAATCTCACTTTTTGCTTGAGTTAGTATAAGTTTTTTTTTGTTAATAGATAGCGCACTTTAATTTCCCCCTGTTTTTTGCTCTCTTTCTCAACACGTTCTTTCTTTCCGCACGAAAAAAAAAACACCAACAACATGGCGCGGGATTTATCCGTGGAAATTGTGGACGACATTCGGCAGTCGGTTGTGATGTATCCGCCACCATCGCTCTACTCCTGTACCGCCCGCATTTGGTTGCGGGAAATTGGATTTTCCCTGACATACGGAGCACTGATGTTGAAAACCTGGCGGTAAGTATTCGGGACCGATAGGCTTCGTTGCTCGGGTTTTCACCGTACAATTACAATTAACTTACTCTTGGTGTGTATGTGTAACCATCACAACCGGATATAACAAGGGTAACTCCCGAGGGAAACACATACAACATAAATAATACAACATTCAACTCCAGACAACATCACCAAAACACAAAGAAAACAAAGAGAACAAAGAAAAAGAAATTCGTTTACGTTTACATCAACAAAGACGCGTCAAACCATCAACATTTGCTATAGTAATAGCAAAAAAAATTCTATCCAAAGACCTCGTCGAGAGAAGCAAACCACTCTTAAACACCGGACAGGAAAACAAGGAAACCATGGACGACTTTTTGTTGAGTACATTCCACCTCTAATCGTTCCAATTTTTTGCCCCACACAGAATATCGGTAATTTTTCGCGTCCGTTCGGCGAAAGCGGTCAAAATCACGGATGCGTACCTGCTGAAGCGGTTGGGCGTGCTGTGCGGTTTCGTAGGGATTGCATTGCTGGTCCGGACGTTGGTAGCGCCTCCGGTCGTGATCGTCGGTCGAACCGCGGACAATCTGAAGGCGTTCCTGTGTAAAACGGACTGGTGGGATCATACCTTCACCTCGAGTAAGTACCCGTCCGCGTAGATTGCTGAAAGATACCGAGCAGATGCTCGGTTTCCAAACAAAAACACTGAAGGGTGGAGGGATTAATTAAAATGTTCTGGCCCGTTAAATTGGCTTCGGCCAAGTCGAAGTGTTGAAAGTGAAGTTTGAGATCGTTTTTTTTTCTTGACGCGTTTGCTTTGCAACAGTGGTTTTTGCCGCCGGATGTGTGTCTAAGTAGGTCACTTACCATTCAAAGTTACAAAAAATATCATAATTAAGGCGCCCAAGATAGGATTAGTTTGAATCGTGTTAATGGGCATAAGCAGCACCTGTTTTGTCTGTATTTATTTCCGTTCCTGGAAGAGTTTAATGAGTAATTGAGATGTTTGTATAAAAAGCAAAACAGAGACCGGTTCGCTCAATGAATAAGCCTATTCTACGATAAATAGAAGTTAATTCCGATTAATTCGGTGTCGAAAAGAAATGAGAAATGAAATCCATTCATTAATTTTCAACGTGATCTTGACGACTAGCTACCTTTTTTTGTGCCTCCAAAATCTGATCCTTCATTTAAGATAAGTGCATAACTGTCGGTCGAGTCTGCGATACCTTGAGAGGGTTGGTAATTTTCGGCGAAACATTCATCTTTAACCAGTCTAGCATCTTTTCTTAGTTTCTGAGAATAATAATGAGCCAAGGTTAGATAGGCAGACCATCCTCTTTGGTGATACATTTCTTGATAAAGACGACAGTTTCTGGAAGACCCCTCGTAACCATCACCCCAACTTCGAAGAAAAGAACATATCCTTTTCGCAAGCCGTAAAGCTCATCAAAAGCTTATTGGGAAACGTGACGCTTATCTCAATTCCACCTGTGTTGAAGTTATCACAAACTCCATTAACCGTTTCTCTTAGGTCACTCTGTAACTTGTGTATTTCAATTTTCAGCAAAGGGTTTTCCTTGTTCTGAAGCTGGCATTAAGAACACCGATGTTAAATCGAAACTTTAGCGTTACGGCACCTGAAACATTATTTATTCGCTTGGTTGAAAAGTTTGTAGACAGGTTAATTAAAACACTGTTTCTACCGGGAAGCATAATGTTGGTATTTATGCCCCCTTCTTATCCACGGAGGCCCTATGTGGCCCTATCTTTTCTACTGCAGCATCTATTTGAGCACCAGCTATTAACACTAGCCATTACCGAGATGCAAGCAAAACAACAGCATAAATCTTCACACCTTAGCAGGATATTTATTGGCTCTACCTGAAGTTTGTGTGTTCCGGTGCCAGCACCAGCACCGGTCTCCGCTGTGCTGACATACTTTGCAAAAGTGATCATTATTTTTCCCTTCAGTCCTGGCGGCATGCAGGAAGCTTCTTTTTTGCTACTGCCACGAGGAAAACGGGTAAACGTGTATTACCAAAACAGCTTCTATTGGTACTCTTACTCCAGAAGAGTTCTTTCAAAAGCAGCATGTTACGGTTTAAATTACTAGCACATGTTGCTGAAGCCAGTTGGAAGCCTTCTGTTTCCATGTTCCTTTGCAGCGCGTAAAAGTTACGCTTACAATATTGAACTTTCCCTTCCTGGCAGGCACATATTGTCAAACACGAGGGTGCATATTGCACGCGGCCAACTGGCTTCCGCTGTAAGTTGGCTGTAAATCTGTCGACGAGCTCAAGCTCACCTGCACCGTTCGAGTGCAATGAAAAACCTATCCTCGTCGAGAGTCTAAAATATAATATAGCTGCGGGAGAAACCCTCGTCGGGAAAAAAAAATTACATGAAGCTCCAAGGCTTCTACAGGATCAAGTTCAGCTTTCATAAATTGTGTCAAACTTGCAAAGAAACAATCTGCCGAAGAATCTGTTTCAAGACAAAAACATAAAGTTAACAAAGTTTATTTCAACTCGCTTCACTACACTATCTTTTCACTATCTCTGCACGTGTTTTTTATCCACCGATGAGATTTATAAGTCAGCCCGAAACGCGGGTCAGATTCCGTTTCATAAAACAACAAAGGGCGTACGGTGTGTTGTGGAAAGTTTTTTGTTGTGCTTTTTTTGTGTTTTGTTTATTAAATTGTAACGTGTATATGTTTTATCGAGCGCACCGTACGGTGGTCCAGCAGAAAAATGTGTTTACCACGGCGAACGGCGAACTGGTCCCTGGTCCGCGCACGGTACTGCATCCATGTCCGCATCATAAAGCAAACTCTGCACTTTGTTGTAAATAGTATATTATACCCCGCCCCAGTGTAGCGGCAAAAACATCCAAACTTCCCAAACGCTAACTTTCTATCCTTTCGTTTCATGGTGGATCCTTTCTTTTTCGAATATCTTTTATCGTCTGCTCCGTGCGTGCGTGTTTACTTCCGGATGTGCGATGGTACCACGGTGGAAAATATATGGACCACAAAAACCGAACTATGGTTGCCCGCTAACTACAACAATGCTGACCGTGGACCGTGCAGTGGAGGTCCTGTTTCTGGCCTGGGGTGTCCGGCTCTGCATCATGGTACGGAAGGCACCGTCCGAGTTTAACGAAAGCCGCTTCATATCGATGGCGATCTACAACGAATTTCTACTGACGTGCTTCCTGAATGTGTCAATGTGAGTATCATCCTTTAATGAATGTGTTTCGCCATTGTACGTTCGTCCCACAAATGAATTATGTGGTGCGGTTTGCTGATTGTTGTTTCCATACTGCATGCATTGCCCTAGTTTAACGTGTTTCTGATGCTTCCGTTTGGGTTCAAGCAGTTTTGTCATGCTCAAAGAATGGTATAAGAGTACCTAAGCCCTTATTGGTAATCCAGTAACTCACTAAAAAATCGTTAAGTCTATTAGTTTAATAACTTTCCAACAGATGGCGTCTGCACTGTGACAGTGAATGCAATTCCCTAAAAGACGTATTACTAATGACATTTCGCCATAATTGACACGCAATATCGATAAAACAGTAAAACTGCTGCCCAGTAAATCTCGATTAAATTTTAATATGCGGACGTCCCCTGTCCAGCACATACGCACAGTTGCCTAATTAAAATGAATAATTTTAACTGCTTTCCCGTACCTGTTTTCTGCCCTTTTTCCACGCAGCCACAACAAGAAATGATCACAAACAGCACCGTTTGTGAAGATTAATTATACATGCCGTTTCCGATTGAACCGCCCCGGATGTGGGGTATGGTCCACAATCGACACTGCGCTTGTCACAGGTTGACTGCAAAAGTATGGTTGTTCATCTGTCGGAAGCAAATGAATATTTTAATATGGAAATTATTATCCTTAAACACCTCACTTGTCATTGAACTCGTTCGACTGGGAAAGCCGCTTTTTCTCCCTCTTTGTTGCACTATCGTTCCGTTTCCCGGCATGTTGTACAACTTGTTACTTGCATACGGTTCATTTTCACCCGGTCCATAATGCTCCAGACAGTGTGCAAGTGTTCACCGTACTCGAAAAGCTATTTCCTGCTCAACCTCACACATGCATTACGGTTTCCCATGCCGGTGCTGTGCGGGAAACAGATTGCCACAATGAAACAGTCCACCGCCATCCACGCTACCGGCGCAGGCGGAGTCATTTGTTTTTTGGCTCACACGAACGGCAGCAGCACATTCTTTAATGCATTCCGAAGCAGCATTTGAATATGGTCGGTGCTTAACGTGTAGTTGGTATGCATCATCATCCATTCCGCTGCTGGAAAGAGAAATAGAAAATCCATCACACGATCGAAGGCATGGGATGTAGCCGTTTTTCCTAGCACGTTGATCTTTTTGTTATCTTTCGCTCTTTCAACGCACACACAAATTCGCTCGCTTATCGATGTGTGCATGTGTTGGATTTATGGATTGGAAAACCGGGGCTACAGCAGCTCCCGTGGCTTCAACGGTTCTTCCTTTTGCATGATGGGTTTTTAATGTCCATTCTTGGCTACTACTCCACCGCCATTCCAATCCAGCCCGCTCCAGACTGTCGCTCCGGCACTCCCTTCTTCTAGGTTTTCGGCTAATGGCCAGTTCAAGTAGATGCCCGGTCAACGAAGGCGTCCTGTCGCTATGCAAATAAGGGGCATCATTGATATTCAAGGCGAGCAAGTATTTATGGGAGAAAATGTTGCCCAGCCTTTTGATGCCATTTGCCTTCTTCCGCGTCTAGTGAGGAGCGTATAGTAGGGAATGTTTTCTTCTATCAGTAGGATTTGTTGTTGAATCCGTTAAGCTGTTGAAGTTTTTGTCTTTCTTTTTGCTCGATGGATGATGGGAAATTATTCACAGTGTATAGATTTTCAATTAACATCCAGCGTTACTGACGAGGGTAACGGGATTGATTGATCCCTGAGTGCTCTTTTGAGGAAAACACTTATTTTTCACGTAATCTTTTTTAAAAATGAAGATTCATAAAATGTTTATACTTATCTTTAATTCATAAATACTGCTAACAAATTTTTAAAAGCAGGAACTATTCAATTAGAACTGGAAATAAATATTTTTTTACAAATAAGATCCTATCTCTAAATACTTAACCATTCAAACTAAAGGCGAGCGCAAAGAAAAACTGATTCTCAATTCCTGCGAAGCACTCAAGACGAAAAAGTAAATCATCTCATATTTGATGAAAACTTCCCTCGAAACCATAATGTGACCTCTTTTCTTTAAAACGGACTGTAAAAAGTCGAAAGCGGTCCCTAACCATATCATCCTGTCTGCTCGCAGATGTTCAGAAGAAACCGCACTGACCGCGCTATTATCAGTCTACTCGAGAACGGTTCATGCATCAACGGTTAGACGTAAGTCAGGCCACACTACCAACTCCACCCAACATCCCCGGTGGACGATTCATCTCTTAACGCAACCAAACCCTCAGGAATGACGACCGGCCGTTGCCTCGTTGGCTGGTCAAAATAAATAGATTTCATTTTCTGGTCATGTCTTGCTGCCACGGACCTTCTTTTTAACTTTGTGTCCCGCGTACCCATGGAACGTGGCGAAGATGATGATGTTGCTTTGGGGGATAGCAAAACGAAGGAGGCAAAAAAAAACCCCACTCAAATGCCCACTCATCCGAAGGATGAGATGAAATACTCTGTTCCTCCCTAAATGGAGAACGACGGCAAATGTTCCATTTTGTATCTGCAAAAAGAAAGAAAATACAAAACCATCCCACAAGTAGGGAACATCAGAAGTGGCAAACACACCAGCAGACGAAAACAAAACATGGTGTAAAATAAATCAACCCCGCTTGATGACCGTTGCGGGATGGAATGAAGAGCGACACGAACGCGCATCACGGAAAAAAGACGCGCACCGGATAATAAATCGCTCGTTCCCAGCCATCTCCACTACCGCGTGTACTGGCAGCTCGTAGCAGAGCAAGTCAAAAGCTGACGGGTGTCAAACATGGCCAACGCGCCGCCGCCTTTTTATCCCATTCAGCGGTCAAATGCGTACGGGGGGTTTTCCTTTTTGTTCTGTGGTTTTTGCTATCCGAGTGTTGAGAAAACGCGTATTAAGACGTTTGTCCTTACGCCTCGAACCAGCAAATGATGTGGCGTAGGTCGCGAGACCTCCCGCGACATAAACTATGCAAAACATGATCCGCTGTTGAATCTTCCCGCCAGGCACTGCGGGAGTTATGAAGAAACATGCTCAAATATCCTGAAGCCCTCTACGAGCGTCGATGGATTGCTGCTGGAGTGTCAAATGGTGTCGCTTTTCACAGCACTATTTCCCGCCTCGTGCAACGAAGATAATGCTGCAACGAAAAGAAACCACCGCCGGATTACAAATGTGGGAAGATTGTAGGAAAAAAACAATTTTAGTTCGTTGTTCATTGGAAGAGAAAAAAGAATTGGTACAGCGAAATGAACAAACCTTGTACGAAAAGCCATCACTTGATAACTGTAGGTTTGAGTGGGGCCACCGGAAGATTTACATCCCACAATATTTTTTACTTACGTTACACAATGCCATCATTGACAATATTAGATTTTTTTTATTAAAACAATTCTCAAAACAACCACATTCAGCTTATACAGTTCCAGTACTCACATACGCCTCTGAGACAGGGACTTGTCCAAAAGCTGACAAAACCCTCTTACCCACGTTAGGGTGAAAATGCTCGGAAGGATGTTTGGTTCGGTCCCATTCCTATTGTGTGGAAGGACAATGGGAGAGTCTCTACAATGATGAGATCTACGAGCTTTACGACGATCTTACAGCGGATTAGACTCGCCAGGCTCCGGTGGACTAAACATGTCATGAGAATGACACCGAACAACCCAGCCCGTAAAATTCTTTCCGGTCGTCCGCATATGGACAGAGAAGATGTGGTAGACTCCAATTGAAATAGAGTGATGAAAGGTCCATAGTGATGCTGTTGATGCGTCCGCCAGAAAAGCTGGGATAATGCACCGTGACTCCTGCATCAGTTCAAGATCACGCGGCGATTGTAGAACCTGATAAGAAGAAGATGCATCTTGAATTATATTTAAAAAATACTATATGTTTATTGCGATGATCTGAATCAGTACGCCTGCAGTTTGAAATATACATTCCACTTTGTTCTATCTCCAGACACAAACATATGACCGTCAGACTGCTCACCGTGTATGAATTGCATCGCGCGTCATTTATCTTCCCGAACGAGTAACAAAAACTATCATTTATTTAGAAGATATTTAGACGAACCCTTCGCGCTGAAGGGTAGATTGTTCTGTTTCATCCACAAAGTGGAAGTGTTGATGATCATTATGCTTCAGTAAAAACACCATGCCACTCCGTGCCGGAAGAGATAGCCATTTTATCGGCCATTTCTACGAGTTTATTTTTATGTTCACTCTAAACTGATGCAGTTTGCCATAGTGACCGCACCGGCATGCACACATAACCTCCTTTCGTTCGTTTTATCAGCACAGATCTGCTCGTTTGTGTGTGTTTTTTTTCCTTTCAACAACAATCTGCAAAATTGCTTCCATCTCGCTGTTACATTCTGAATGGTCGTTTTCACTCTCCCCTTTTTTTTCGCTCTACCACTTTGTCTCGTTCCAGGTTGTTCCTGCAGTCACCGGCTAATCCCGATTTATTGTACATCATATTTTTCTGTCACACGCAGCTCACGGTCACGCTACTGTTGGCTTTGATTTTTGGCAGCAAGGTAAGACAAAAGAAACCCCCCCTCTCCCCGTGTCCCAAACTGCCCCGTAAACTCCATGCCCGGTACCGGTTTGTCCCACCGTGATGGTGCTGGTCCTTCACATCAGTTTTATTAGTTTCGCATTCGCTCGCTTTTCGTACACCGGCCGCTTGATCCTCGGGTTTTTTTTTGTGCGCCTCGATTGTCGAGAGTGCTTGATTGCTTTTCTTGCACGTGTAAGTGGTGGTGTACCTTTCGTACCTCTCGGAAAAGAAAAACAAAACAAATGTATCCATCGTTAAGACAAACAATCGTTAGCCGCTTTCTTCACGCTCTGTCAACGGCTCTTACGATATTGCTCTTCAACCCAAAAAAATATAAAAGGCTTCAACAGAAACGAAACACATTCTTGGTCCATTTTCGTCAGCTCTCTTGTGCGCTGAAAGGTGGCGTAGGTAAAGAAAAGCGACCGCTTAAAATTCAACCATTTTTATTCGGCTCTTTTTTTAGTGGGTAGATGTGTGTGTGTTTTATCCTCCCGGACTAGCCCCACCCCCCTGAATTCAGCCACCGTAATCGGCGGTTGGATGGATCTATTTTTACAGCGCTTGAAGAAAGTGTAAGAAAACTAAAAGGGACAAGAAAAGCAAAGCAAAAAAAAAGGGGGGGATAATGAGCCACTTCTAGAGATAGCGATCCTGTAAATAAAACCCATCGCCGTAAATGAAAAGTACACACGGTGGCACTATAGCCAAAGTTTGCCGACACTTCACGCTTCCAACTGCCGCAGGCAAGGACATTTTCCGTGGGTTTTCTGTTTCTATCCGATTCCGACTATTTTTGGCTTCAGCCCCTTCAAACACTAGCCTAGCCGTTTCGAGTGCGGTTGACAATTTCCTGGAGGTATTTTATTGAAACTTAAGTCATCAACCATCAACCGTTGACGACAATTTTCGTCCGGCAATCGGAGAGGGGAGGGAGAGAAACACGGGAATTGTTTCGAAGTTAACTCTCAGTGCTCGAGGATATTCTCCGACGGTTGTTTGCATTCGATTGCAAAACAGCTCGTGCTGATTAATTCAACGTCAATAACATGGTATGGTTTTTGGAGAGTGTTTTTCTTTTATTTTATTGCTCACTGCACATTTCTCAACGTCAATGTCCTACACCGAGTTCAACAAAGGTGAAGCTCCTTTAAGTTATTTTGATACCGTTGCCATGATAAATCTCTTTAGCTCCCTCTCATCAACTGTAAGCCATGTCTTATTACAACTTTCTCCGGTTAGCGAAACGGAGTTTTCAGTAAGCCATATCCAAGGCGTGTCACCTTTGGGAAGGTCCACCTTCAACTGGAATTCAACCATCCAATGCTCAAGACACTCTTGGAAGCGTAAATTCTCCACCTTTTCCAGCAACCCGAACTGTCAAATTTGATTCCGTGTAAATACCGTCCCCAACTGCTCGAAGCGTCTCTACCTCGGCTCTCTACCATTGCCCCGTCCACCGGTCCCCGTCTTGGAATGTCATTCATGATTACTCTCTTTCTTTTCCGTTCCATGTCCACTCGTTCACAGGTATACCTGGTATTCCGGGGTGGTGGCAAACATCAGGACGACCCAACCGGGCTCGGCATCAAACCGTCCGGTGCCAAATTTATTAGCCGCTCGCACGGACGAACATTCGCAAACGCTAGCAGCGTCACGACGTCTACCGCTCAGCTCGGAGCCAACATGGGTCAGTATCAACAATCTGTGTGTCGTTAGTGGTAGTTTGCCTTTTATTTCTTGTTTGCTTTAAACGGTCACCTATGCCGTAAATGGCAATGCAGTGCCACCGTTTGATGTCCAATCAGGTAAGACAGCTGGTCCGGAATTAAAACAAACAGTGCGTGTACGGGCACTAATGGAACTCATTGGGCACACAAATCACACACGGTCGGTAGAACGTACATGTACAAAAAAAAGAGTAGTTTACATTTTTCTTCCGTCGGCTACATTGGGAGGGATTCGGTGTTTTCACTTCTCAGATCCAATTCTGGTCATCTGCAGTTCCGGCCAGTGTGCCGATTCTTGAACCGAGCAGACGAGACTCAGCTGGCAAGTTAAGGTGGACCGAATCTCTTTACAACGCTTGGCACGCCACACTTTCCCGGAATGCCAGATTGTTTTCGTTTCATTAAATTCAATTTGGGAAACTATTTGACATCTCGGCCTCTCGATACCGGGCGACCGGGTATACGGTACGGGAAAACTGTTGAAAAACTCGACGCTCCCATTTGTCAATGATCACTGCGGGAGGGACAGGAACGATCAACGAACGAAGCAGATAAAGGGGTTGAAATGTATAAAGTATGGGACAGAACGAGCAGAAATGAAAGAGCGAGCCAGTGCGAGGGGAGGTTGAAATTCGGACAAGCAAATTGCGTCCGTTTGCGTCGTTGTTCACATCGAACAGCAATGAGAGCACTTTTCCCTTTTCACATCCTTGTATGGTTGAGCTTGTTCCATTTTTTTATGCTTCTCTACCCACATTTGCCATGTTGTACACTCGAGCAACCGGACACGGTCCAACTGCAGACGCCACTTTATAGCTTTGGCAGAGCAAATAACGGACCAAACCAATTACATACGAGCTCGAGGCAAATTTCGATAAATCACTTTTCGGCAGAAAGGTTATTGCACACAGTGCGGGGCAAAGGAATAGTGTGTGCGCCTTCCTGCCCGAATTATCCCAGAACTCGATTGTCTCGGTTGGGAAGGAGAAATTATACTTTGACCCGCTTTCTATCGTGCCTGGCAGTGATCAAGTGCCCTTTACTACATGGCCATCGATAGTGGGCCCCGCTTCCGAATGGCGGTACCCTGCCACAGATGATGAATGCAGGCATGGAACGGGGAATGAGCACTCGAAATTGGACCACCTAAGACACATCCTTCAGGAAATGAATTATCGTTATCACATTCTGCACTAGTGCTGTATTTTGGGATGCGATGCGTGAACGAACGGAGGGGCCGCGCGGTTGGGGCAAATGATCGATCAGCCATTTTCATTATCGTCCGTGCAGAGGAAATACCAGTGGGTGCCGCCTTTGTGCGCGGAAAGATGAAGATGGAGTTGGTTGATATGAGCGAATATTAGCTTGTCCCCGAAATTGATTAGACGTGTGAAAAATGGCATCGTTTATTGAGCGAATGTAACGTGAAATATGTCTGATATGGGGATTTCTACCTAACAAACAACATTATTCTTTGGTTTATTTTATGCAGAAGAAAGCTCAGCCTCCGGCCGGTGTGTAAGACTGATAGATAGCTTGTTTTAGATATTAATCTATGAATACTGAACAACTGTTCGCCTGTGCTAGTGATGGGAAGTCTGAGCTCTATTCCGACTTCTACAGAGAAATGTTGGATTTGACTCCAGTGCTCCAGATTACTCCTATTATTCCAAAGTACTCCGGAGCATACTGCAAGGTTCCGGAATGTTCCGGACCACGTGGAACATCTGTGAAGTGACACCAGTACCCCAGATTACTGCATCTGATACCGGATCTGTCGATTCAATGCAATGTTCGAAAGTAATCTTTACTCCTTAGGTTTCCGACATTGGTTCAATCTTGCTTTAGCAAAATGAGCCTATTTCCCATCACTACTACAAACTAATTAACACTAACGGAAATTAACCCTCATTATAGTTATGGTTCGCGCGCCTTTATGATTATCTCATCAACTTCTCTTCATGTATGACTACCTTCAATCAGCTTCATTGTACACATCGTTATAGCTATTGGGGTTGTTTTCACAATTACACTCCTTTTCCGTTTATCTAATCTTATCACTTTTCCTCCATATTTTCCAGCCAATGAAGGCCGGCTGACGGAAACGGAAGCACTGGAAGAGCTGAAGCTTCTTTACACCCAGCTGCAGCGGCTGTACGAGCGCATTCCACAGCGTGGTGCGGCTATTCTGACCGTCGCTAGTCTGATGGAGGCTTGCCGTACCACCTCGCTTCGGCCACCACCCGCCATCGGTGCGCCCAGCCCACTGAAAGCCATCCAGAGCGCCGGTATGACGGGTGCTCCGGACGGCTTATCGATGGCGTCGGGAACAACGGGCATCTTGGCAGCAACTCCCACCACCATACAACGAATGGACAAGAGCACCAACACCAACACGACGGCAACGATCCCGAACGGGTCAGTAACGACTGCACCCGGAAATGGGTCGATCGTTCCGATGCCTTCACAGACGCGCATCACCATCACCGACGATGCGGACGGTGTGCAGGAAGCGGACCGGGAACGCCACAAACTGGGGGCCCGCTCGATCGACGGCAGTGACTTCCGGCTCGACCATCAGCAGCTGCAGTGCATGTGCAGTGGTTCGGGCGACGAGGAACCGTACGCCGGTAGGGATGGGCTTTCGCGCTCGATGGACCTGGATGTGGGCGGACGGAACAATAATTGCTGCTGCAGCTGTAGCTGCTGCTCCACAACCCGTACCACCGGCAATCGGCAGCAGCAGCAGCAGCCACAGCAACATCGGCGTAACGATAGTGTGATAAATAATTCCACCAGTGCCGTGCTGCTGAACAGTGCTAGCGGTGCGGTTAATTGTAATTGTAAGATAAGTGGAGTGAACGACAAATCCGGTTCCGGTTCCGCGAGCACCGTTGCCGGCCGGCGGAAACCGGACGTGGACGGTGCGGTGCCGTTACATAAAGCCAAACAACACACCTCGGAGCTGGTGCTGAACTGTCAGTTTGCCGGTGGGAATAATGGTGTTGGTGGTGGTGGTGATAGCGGGTTGGGGTATGTTGCACCGAACAGTGCCAGCACGGTCGGTGAACACCGGAAGCAGCAGCAGCAACAGAACTCGGAACAGCATCATCATCAGGCGCCTTCCCATCCTCACCAACATCAGCGTGCCTCCAGCACCAGCGAGTGCGGTGAGTTCAGTACAAACGCTTTCGAATCTTGTGATAATCTGCTACATCAGCAGCACCACTACCAGCACCAGCAGCAACCCCCACATCACCACCAACCGCACCACCAGCGGCACCAGCTAACGGGCAGTGCCGGTGACAGTGTAGATAGCCATGCCACACAAACGGGCCCGACGGGGGAACGATCGTTGGGTGGCGGGGTGCCCGGTACCCTCGCCCAGCTAACACCCGCGACGGACGAGGCCACGATCCGGTCGGTGAATCTAGAAAAGTTTAACAAATTGTACGCCAATAACAGCAGTAGGATAGATAGCCTGAAAGAGCACTTTCTCATGCGGAACGCGCTCACGACCGCGCTGCAGAATCTCGAAATTGAAAATCGGTCCCGGTGTGCGGTGGGCCATGGACGCATCCGACCACGGCATGCCAGTGATGACGAGGTTACGGACAGTGGCCTGGCGGAACCGCGAGATGTACCCGCGGACCAATCACGCAGCGTCATCCGTGGGCCGGAGGTTCCCGCGGTCAGTAATTCCGGTGCGGATGAAGCAATCAATAGTAAATGCAATAGTAGTAATAGTAGCACCAGTAGCTGTAACAGTAGCAGAAGCAGTGGTACTAATAAGCGAAACAACAATGACAACAGCCACAGTAGTAGCGGAAACAGCAACAGTACGAATAACAGTGCCAACACACCGGAAACATCTGCTGCTGGAGAGGGTGGTGGCGTTGGAGGCGAAGGTGGAGAGGCAGGTAGCGGTGCCAGCGGGAGTGCCGAGGTGGGTAGTTCTAGTGGTGGTGGTGGTGGGGGTGGAAGCAAGAAGAAAAAATCCCCCGATAAGCGACTCGTTATCGATTTGAACGATCGTTCCAAATACACGGAAGAGGTATCGGTGTGAGTTTGCTAGAAATTGATCACAGGTAAAATGTAAATTTTTGCAACCGAATGTGTACAAAGAAATCCCTCGTTCGAATAGGTAGCCGAAAACACACACGAACGACAGCGAAATGTAACAAACTAAGGAAACAAAACGAAAACAGCACAATCAAACTTCTTCGATCGAATTGATACGGACGTGACCGCTAGGGAGAAAACACCATGTGGACACTTTTGTTCTTTTTCCATCTTTATGGAACTTACCATCTCAGCGGAAAAGACACAGCAATCGAGCGGTTCTTTTCCTTCCCTTTTTTCTTAATCGCCCTTTCCACCAGGAAGATTGAACTGGTATCGGTTACGAATAAAGGCGAAACTGTCGGTAAAGCTATCGTCAAGTTTGGAAATGCTCCATTTTTATCATCACATTATACTTTATCTTTCGCAAAAGTCACTTTCATTGTTGAAGGACAGTTGTGTTCTCGTCCTCCGTACTGGACAAGAGAATGAGAAAGAAAACAGAACAGGATCAAACAAAATAACTGTGGAATTAATTTCTATTTTTCTACTTTGTTTGTACTTTTCGTGCTAGTTTATTATTTCAACGATTTTCTGATAAATTTAAAATTTCAAATGGGGCCGCCTGGTGCCGATGGTGATGCCATGGAGGCGCCTGGTAGCTTTCAATATTTAATCTCGCTTTACTTCGCTTTACGCTTCACATCGTACATTAATTTTCCTTTTCGTACCTGGTTGTTGCAGCTCCTCGCTTATCATCACACAAATCGTTGTTTATTATTTCGGTACATTCCGATAAGATCTGAGTTTCTTCATGAACCATGATTGTGCTGCTGATCATATCAATGTATGAAAGAATCGTGCCACACATCAAAACTCGTTATTTGGTACGAATCGCTGTAATTTCCCGTTATCCCCTTCAACCACCACCGTTGTGCATAATTAAAACAAACAATGCACTGTTGGGTTATATTTTTCACCAGGTTTGCGTTCCGTTTCATCGACAGCGAGGGGGTGGTGTAATCATTTCGTATCACCACTTGGTCCCGGGTCGTAAAATCAATTTATGAACCGAACAACACACAACGCAACACGTACCGAAAGATACTTTTTCACTCGATTTTATCACTTCCCGCTCTTTGGTGTCCGACGCGAAGACCCAAATGCAGCGGGCCATCGGGCGAGGGTGGAAAGCTGTTTCGTATTGGCTTACAATTGTTTCGACAGTTGTTTTTTCTGCACCACCCCCGAGCCAGTCAGCACAATGTATTACATTATTTCCAATTTCCTTTACGCGCGTACTCTGCGCTCATAAACGTGTGCTCCTGGGTAATGTTTGCTCGGAGGATGCCCTGCCACAGCTGAGATATGACACCCTTGTTGTCATTTCGAAATGTCTTTTCCTGGGAGGAAAGCAAAATGTGCCGAAATGCGCTACGTTCTCCATAATTTGGAATATTTATGAAATCAAAGAATCTTCATTCCGTGCGCTAGAAATCGCTTCTTAATGCGTTCATGCCGCCAGGCGGAAGGTTGCTAATAAAAGCAATGGTTTTATAGGTCTTTCTTTTATTGAGTTGCTTCAATTGCGCAGAAGAAAACATGACATTTCTTAGTGCTCCCCATTTGGGGAAGTTTTTGGGGCGATAAATTTGACACTATTCGTTGTTCATGGGTGAGCTGCTCTCAAAGCAAGAAAAATATTTTTTTTAAGCGTACAAGACACGCGATTGAAATGTTCACATATCAAAATTATTATTTTTTATTCCAATGCGAACGCTTTATTCCACGCTTAGAAAAAATTGTTTTAAAATGAGGTTTCTTTCAATAGTTATCAAACAATGGAGACGCCCAGTACTTTATGTACTACAGAGCGGACGCCTGGTAGCTCTTGAAATGCAATGCTTTGTTAAGAAGCATGGCTTACTTTTCCTTTTCATTCACTTTATCATACGCTGTATCGATAGAGGTTTCTTCCATTGTATCAGTAGGCTAGTGCTGCTCCTGTATAAAACAACGCACTTGCAAATCAAACTGGAAACACATTTCCAACGAACAAACCACTCCCGAAGTAAGAACCCAGTACCTGTTGAAAAGATTAACCATTACCAAGAAACAATACCAAACCACAATCTGATTCGATCGGAAAAGGGCACGATATGGTATCATCAAATGCTCATTCATCAATATTTTCAAACACACAACAGTGAGCAAACATGGCAAAAGGGCATAATCATGGCCAATGTGATTTACGCACGAAATATCGTCATTCACTTACGGTAATGTTTATTCTGGATGCTTTTTATCCATCTGTCCGTTCTTCTTTTTTGGGGTGTGTATGGAGCTTACCTGTCGGTTGACGGGAAAGAATGCAATCCAAACGTACTACATGCAAACAGCTCATTTGCATATTGGATGAATTATTTGTTGATGATTTGTCAAAAAACCATTCAACCATTTCGTTGTTTTCCCTGCCATGTGTATGGCTTTTATTTGTGTTGCTCCATATGTTTGACACAAAGTAAATCAATGGGTTGTTTACTAACCGTTCGCGGTTCTATATAGATACGCCTATTTTTCTTTTTTAACCATAACGGTTGATTTCGTGTGAAGCGATGGGCGAAGTTGTTCAAAAATAACGACATGGTCAAAACGAAGATTTAGTTGTGTTTATTATTTATGCTGCTTCCATAGGTTCACATGGTGTCATTTCCTAGTTGTAATACAATAAACCTCAATAAAGATCGATTAAATAAACACCTTCAAACGTACATTCCGAACACATTCTGCTCAGTTGCAACACAAAGACTGCTCCTTCTTTTATTCCTTCCCTTCACACACACACATACACTCACGCACACAACAACAAAAAACATCAAATGCTCCACCGAATTAAACGCCCTGTCCCAGAAATTGTAAGTAAAACGGACGGCCTTTTCCAGTTTCGGTCTACTTACTGCAAGCTGTTATTAATATCCTGCCGGCAGCACGCAGCAAACGGTAATGGCAACCAAAGTTTTTCCATCTCCCAGCTTCCATCGCATGTCAAAATAGTATTTATGGAGAGGCAAAGATAAATACGTTCTCTAAGAGAGCCCCTTAGGAAACGTTAACGTAGCGTGGCTTTGCGGTTTTCGAGGATGGGAGATGGCTTCAATTTTGGTTCTCAGAGGCTGGTTACGATTCGTGTGGACACAATTTGAATGTTTCCGTTCCTATATTGATTGCACCATCGAACGCTAGTTAGTATCCGATTACAATTTGCTATGTTTAATCAAACATATCTCCAAACTTTACTAGCGTGTAGGTTAGCTTTTATCGCAACGCTGTATAAAAGACAAAGAAACAAAAAATCGCTTCTTATCGTTATCAGTACACGAGATTATTCGGGCCGCAGCGGTCATGCAAGTGAAGATTTGTGCAATCTGGTTGCTATATTTGTAAGAAAACGATAGTTTTCACCTTACCGTGTATCGCGCGTGTACAAAATGGCAAAGTTTGTACAGAGAAATTGTTGTTAAATTTTTGCTCCGTTCTCACACACCACCGGTATCGATCCACCAAAACACTTAGATTCAAGGCACTATTTTTAAACACGTTGTTCAAGATTTCACTAGAGATTTTACTGGAGAACTGCTGAGAGATATAGAAATCTAGCTAACCCAAAAGCAAAAAGCATTGGTTGTGGTATTTAGACGATCGTTTTTCCTCATCGAACCCATTCCCAAAAGAGCATTGGTAGCGTGTACATTTGTTAACTTAACGATCGTTTTATTGTTACGTTTTTGCTTAGATAAACATATTATCCATTCCGTTAGGTTAGGAAGGTAGAGTATGCGACGACCTTTGTTATGGCAAAATCGACTCAAATCAAAACTTGTACGCAACCCCACAAACCTCTTCGCTGGGTAATGATCGAAAGTTCGTTTAAGATAAGCGCAAGCAAAAGGTTTAAAATAGCAAATTATCCAACCATGCGGTGCAGGATAGTTGGCCAAAGCCCCACCCCCCCCAAAAAAACATCACTCACACAAACATACAATCGTATCCCAACGCAACGCCGCAACATGAAGCATTGACAGTGAGATAGTGTGCTAAGGAACAGATTTATACGTAACGTTACTTCGAATCTAACGCGAAATCAGCTAGTACGTAAGAAGCCAACAGGGCAACCTGTACAGTTTACCCTTTGTCCAGTTCGGCGAGCGAGTAAATGGAGTTTGTTGCCGAGAGGATGGTGAGTTGGTGCACGTTTTGTACAGCAAAGTAACAGATGATTTAAGTACCAGAAAGCAGGTGGCTAATAAGTATGATGTATATTATATCAACGAGTGGCTTAGGGGCCTACGAATATGTTGCCGTATGTACTAACCGACAACATGGAACACAAGATTAGAGATTACTATGATGAACTACTACTGTTAAGTGTAATAGAATTTTAAGTACAGCATTTTGGGGTTAGCACACCGTTCACTACCGTTGTGAGGCAGAAACATTCAATAAAAATCAAATTTTATCAGTCTATAAGAAAAAAAAATGCATTGCTGATTTGGCTTATTTTGTTGCTTAAATTACCTTCATTCGCTTTGTTTCCAACGATTGCACCTGATGATCGTCAACGTCAGCAGAAGTTTTGATTATGAAGCGTCAAACAGCAATGCCACAATGGAAATTGGAAACACAGTAGGTGGTTCGCATCAGTACAGCAAATATGCAATTCATAACCCCAACCATTTATTCCTCTCCATCTTTTTCCTCGAACAATCGATCGGTATTGCTACCACCCGCTTTTATACCGATAACAAGTGTTACAGCAAAATAACCCCCGGAGGAAGAAATTTGTTTGCACATTCTGGTCGCCGCATTATTGAATACAACTTCCAAATTCAGTGAACTGCGGCACTTTTTCACGCTACCTGTTATTGTTTGCTGAGTTTAACCGTGAGGCAAAACAATAGCCAGAATTCCAGTAAATGAATAACCGAACAACGCACGGTTCATTATCCGAAGTGAGAGCATTATTAAGTGATTGATAATAATAACAATCTTCATTACGTCGCATACATATTTCATATTACATTCATTCTCGAATAGACCAAACGAAAAGCTGCCAACAACACCGGAATGCGACACCGAATCACGAACGATTTTACACAACAAAGCGCTTTTGTGATGAATAATTTTTGACTTAATGGAACATTCACATCCCTCTACCCATGTGAGGTACGGCTGGAACTCATCAAATGGTGGCAGAGAGTAATGAGTTTTAATATTTCAACTTTACGATGCACACAGTAACATCGTACCGCTATTAAAAGCATGAGAGCAACCGCAGCGGGTGGTTTAAACGTGTGAGGAAGGATGGTCGGTTCGGCAGTCACACAGAAAATTGCCTCGAGCGTACATTATACAGTTCCGTTTTGTACAGAACGCATCAATTGTTGTGCTTTTGTGTCGCTTTATTCGGCTGCATCACCGGAGGCGTATGCAAATTGCCTCTTGCCAGCTTCAACGAGTATCATTTTCAACGATTGTTTGCGGAACATCTTCAAGCGCTAATCCGGCTGATTAATGGTGACCTTTTGCTTCGATCGAACCGCTTCGACTGTTGACAGTGAAGAGGTGTTAGCTAATCAATGGAGCGTTCTACAATCGAATCAATATTGTGATAGCCTAGGAATGAGATCCTGTTGCGCTGTTAAGTACACTAAGTTATTTTGAAATTTAGACAATCCGGTTGAGATTGCCTAATTTACTTCGTTAGCAATGGCATGTCCACTAACTAAGTTGAAGTTCAAAGCGATTCTCTCGCACTGATTTACGCTTAAGTGCCCACCTTCAATTACTCTCAGTTACTATCGATGAGATTGGTACAACTGCGTCCAATCGTGCCTATAAAGCACAGCTGTCACGTGTTCTATTTCAATTCCGTTTTCACCCTAAAGCTTCGTTGGATTTCAAAGCCGCTCAACGGAATGAACATTGCAAGTACTCGCGTGAGGTTGACTGGTTCACTGTACTCCATGTACTTCACGTGCTGAAAAGAAGCTGCTTTTAATCTTCCTCACTTGAACTTTCACCCTGTACGATTCTCTCACCCACCGCATCCCTCCCAACCTCGCTGCTGTCAAATTATTTTTAGCTTACGAAACTGTGCCCCGCCGACACTCCCGCGGTACCAGTGATGATGACACTTTCCTTCACCAGAAGTTAACGTAACAGTAACGGGGGCCAAAAGTAACAGCACGGCACGGTTGATACGTACGACGGCTCGCCTGATATTTACCATCAGCTTTACAGTGACTTAACTTCGCTGACAGACTTACGGTACACTTTGGTACGGACTTGTGAGCCCGCGTGCTCCTATCGCATTAGACCAACGCAGCCAGTCGGCGGGGAAAGGTTTGTAAATTTTGCTGTTGATGTTGTTGCTTTCTACTTCGCTACTTGAATATTCATCCCGGCCAAATCAATCTTGCGTTGTACGGCGCTGACAGTAAACAAAAAGTCAGTTTAGAGTTTAACCAACGGAAGAAGGGTCTACAATTGGTTAAACATTTCTTTTTTATTGTGTAAAGTTTTATCCAAAGTATAACGGTAAGGGCAGGTATCATTTTTCTACGTTTGCAAAGATAATTTTTCACCCTAAATAATCCATTCATCTCCGGTAAATATAGCACCACGAAACAAAGCACGTGCAAACGGTATAACAGTGTTAGCTACCGCTACCAACATCCTCAAAACCGCCCACATAACGGCGTAGCGTTACAAACATCCAGTTCTAGGAAAAATGGGACGGTGCGATAATTTGGGTCATGATTTTCCAGTCGTAAAAATTAAATGAATGACAATCTGATACGCTACCGAAGCGGAACTTGGGCAACAGCCACTGCGTACGGGTGAAGCCGAGAACATTCGGCAAGATCCGTTCTTATCTTACCGTAGAACCGGGAGAGTTTTGATGCCAGCTTTTTTCTCACATTCTCGCTTGCGACTTCCTGCCCTCAGCTCCCTGACGATCATTTCCCGGCTTACTGAGCTAATATAATTACCTTTATTAATTTAGCTTGCTTATCACGCTGTAATGTAATCCATCCGAAAGCCCCTGCCATCCTTTGCGATCCGGAAATTACAATTATAATGTGGATGGTAGCTTTTTTTGAGGAAATGATTCCTAATTCAATTATCGATCCGGCGGGTTTTGCACTGAAAGCCTAACGACTTCCGCCACTGGTAGAAAACGCATGGTTGCAATTCAATTCTGCAGATGTTTCGACTTTATATTAATTGAGCTGTTATCTTAATAGAAGTGGCTTAATATTTTCAAACGTTTGGATCAATGTTGTATATTTGTTTCGAAGGATTCCAACCGTTATGTTTACTGCAAGCCATGTTTACCTCACGAAAGCATCCATTTCTTCCCTTCAAGGCGTAACCATAGCAACAATGAGCAACTTCATTAGAAGTGTGTCCCGAAATTGAATTTACCAACTCCTTTTTCTTAACTGTCGCACAAGGCTGAACATAAGCTTGCTCCATAAATTTATGCCTTAATATGCATAACTATTGCCCATACCCAAGTCACACGGGCTAACAAAAAAGGAGCAATGTTGGTTCCCCAACGCCTCGCCTAAGAGGATCAGCATGGAAAAATATGTGTTTAGGTTCACAACTCACAAAGATCCCTGCTCGCCCGGAATTTGGGACCAAGAAGAAATGATGTCTATCGTCGATATGCTACGGATTGAATAAACTCCGGCCCAATGGAACTGTCAGTGGCAAGGCCTAATCTTTGCCAAAGCACAAGAAGGGATCGAAATCTTCGCTATAAATTTGGGTAAGAAATTATGGATACTATTGACTCCGGATGATTCACAGTTACCTTACCTAATGGAGTTCTGGAAAGTAGGGATCTTTTAACCCTTGATGAGGCAAACATTAAAGCTTATCATTGATTCAAAAATTCTTTAACAAACACGTAAATTATATAAAATAAAATGTAATAAACATAAAAAACTAACAAGCCGAAATCTTTAGACTCATTACTTTATTTCAAAATATATTTTTTTACTTCAATTTAATTTTAATATACGTAATTCTACAAAGAGATGTCAGTGGAAAAGTCGTATTTGAGTGAATGAATTCAAATTTCAAAAAAGAAAGGTGCTATGACCTGTTTGCTAGTGCATTGAACAGCTTTAAGACATTTGGATTCTTACCTGAATTCTAAGCGATTGTGATACTTTAAATTCCACATGCTCCACGCACAAATGTGGAACAATCTTCCATCGCTCCTTTCCAAATAAAACAATCATGAGAAAGAAACTTTTTATGGTCAAACTTAACACATAAACTACCCTATTTTCAGCTTATGCTGTTCTACTTTCCACCACCAAACAAAACCATTTCACACACGCTCTAAATCGAAACTATCCCGTTCCTGGTAGAAAAAAACCCTCATGTTTCCCAAACGACCTGATTTGATGTGACCAGATGTGTTCTGACAAACATGCCCGTAACGGGCTGGGTTGCTCTGGTGAGTGGTGTCATATACCCCCAAACCGACAGCTGCCACCGCGCAGCAAACCACTACTCCACTCCAATGTTGATTAGCACTCCCCTGGCAGCGAGCTTTTATTTCGTCTGCTGTGTCACCTTTGTCGAAATGGTGGCACAATCATGAGGTGACACCACCGCCACCACGGAATGTGTGTTTGACACTTTACATAAACTGCCAATACGCTGTTCGATTCCCTCCGGATGGGATCGCAGGGAAAGAAGCCTCCAAAGACGGAAGGTACGCACCGATGATGGCGATGTTTTGCCGTCGGGAAAAACTTTACACCGCACGATCCATTCGGTCCGTTTACAGTTCGTTAGGTGAGGGATAAACTTTTAGCCTGTTTGCCGCCAGTTTTCAAGAATTGCTCCGTTTCGGGCGAATTCATTAGCTGGTGTTGAGGGGAAGCATCGCGCTTGTCAAAATCAGGATACTTCCGGGAATTTCTTCTACGTAGAATTTTTAAAGAAGATATTCCTCCACGGATCTCCATTAAGCATCCCCGGAGTGCCTAATGTTCAGGATATTATTTTAATCGCCTTCATCCTGGCCATCCCCTGTCAATCTTGTTTGACCAATCTCCCGTTGAAGCATTGCGCAAAATTCTGCCTTTGATTGCATTTGCGCCATCGAAAGCGCCACTAAACTGAGGCGAGTCACCTTCCGAGAAGACCGAATCGGATGTTGCTTACCACTTTACCACCACTCGAATAAATCACTCGTGTATGGTAAACCAACTCTCCATTGCCAATCAATTTCAAAACCTCCCGTTGGGGAGCCAAATACCGACAAGCCAATTGGTCTTCCCTTTGTTGTGCTTTCATATTGCACCAGCAAAAATAAGTCCAAAGACTACTTTGCTACTCCATCTCCATCTCCATCTTACGTACGCTTTTGTTTTGTACTCAAACCCATGAACGATGGAGCGTGGGAAGAAAGTGCTTTGCAAGGAGAGCACACCATTGATGTAATTTGTTTGTGGAGATAATGTTCCCCCCCTCTTCTTTGTGTTTGTTTCGAATTTGTTATTTGTTCTTCCCACATGCAAAACAACACACGCCGAAAGGACGGTTTGATGGCCTTCCACTCCTTCGTGCGTTCGTTAGTAGACGTTCAATGGCCGCGATGCGTGTTTGATCTGTCGGTGGTACGCATTGAAATCTCGAGAGTTTCTACCCTTTGATGCATTGTTTCAGCATCATCGCTGTTATATTGCGTTTCGTTGTCCGTTTCCATCCTTTTCCCCAAACACTCGCACACATTCGTGTAGATAACAAATCAAAGAGACTGTCCCAGCACCCGTTCCAAAAGACAATTTAATGAATTTTTGCATGTTTTATTTGAAATTTTTACTTTACGGACGTTCCTGACCTTGCATGCCTTAATCTGTTTGCTCGGTGCTCCACCTTCATTTCTCATGCAAAATTGCTCAAACTTGAGATTTGATTTTGGAAGCTTTCCCAATCATGCTGATGGCCGTTGAACTTTCGCTCGAGTTCGGTTGGTTCGAAAGCGGATGGCGCATTCACTTCAATTCAATTCAGGCTGTTTGTTGAGAAAACACACTCCAAAGCGTGTAACAATACACTTCAACAGTGTCTCTGCCGTACGGTGCGATAAGTGTATGAGCGCGTGGAAGCTTTTCCACTGTGTAGTGCTGTATTGCGAAGAGGGAAACAAAATTGGCATGCCGCCCTTCAGCACAATCATTCATCAATTGTGAGTATATTAAGGACTACATCCTATGGCACTGGCGAGAAACTCGGGAAGGAGCAAAAGAATTCAAAATTTATTACAAAACAGCTCGAGGCGTACAATCAAGCGAGCGAGAAAGGCCAAATCCGAAATCGACATGTTGATTTTTCCCGCCGGGCAAGGTTGAGCAACAGTTTGCCCCGGGGCGGCGTAGGGTGTGCGATCGAGCCTAACGGTTTCTGCCACAAAAAGCCCCAGAGTGCGGAACTTCGTTGTCATTGCAACAGTTTTATTAGTCATCGGTGGAAACGTGATTATGCATTACCAACGGCGTTGGCTGTTACGGACGATTGATAAGTAAGAGAAGGAAGCAAGAAAAGGAAGGAAAAAGCTACAAAAAAGTACTTTTACCAAATCACAACCGTTAGGCATTTGATCAAACTCCAGCTACGAATGTTAATATTATTTGATACAATTTGACTGTGCTTCGGGAAAACTTTACCAGAGTTCATTTTTTTCCTTCCAGTCGGTACGTTCGGTGGAAGGGCAATCGAAAAAAACGACTCAAATGTTAATGTAATTCTCTTGTAGCACAATTTCAACCAAACATAGTGAACAGGAAACAGTAGTCGGGAGTTCTGCCACAGAATTTTCCTCCAAGGAATTCTACAATATACTCCCGCATTGTTCGCTCGGCAATCAAGGGCAGTATGAATTTTCGGTCAAGCTAATTTCATGATTCAATAGAAGCCATATGAAAGAGACAATACTTTTAGCTAGTCTAAAATGTATAACTTTTCTTTTAACATCTTTGTACGGTATGCGAATCAGTATGATAATTTATTTTTTCTCGGACCCCATCAGTAAAGGATTAAGGAGGGTTCTACAAAAGCTTTCAAGAATGTGCTTTTGGTTGCGTGTAATGAGACTATAAATATTCATAGCGTAGTATAAATGCCTAGTAATTCCAACAAATCAACTCAAACATTACAACAACATCCTTGGCAAGTTTGCTTATTAGCAATTTTTGCTAAATACAGCACTGAACAAACAATTTTGAACGAATATTTTATTTGGCTTGATAAGTGTACTAATTTTTCTATTTTTTATATCATTATTAAATCTCATTGCAGAAGGTAAATAAAATACATATCTAAAAATAAAACAACGTTCCAACGATGAGCTGTTTTGCTGAAAATTTTGCCAAAATACTTCGAGCACTCGTTACCGTCTAATATTGTTTACTCAAAGTCTGGTTTTCAGAACTCGCATACTTAACCCTCCACAAAATGGCCTTTTCAACCTTCCTTTTTACCATTTTTGAGTAACACAACAAAAACTCAGACAACATGAAACACCGTTTGTGAAAAGCAAAAATGGGTGAGGCTTTTAGTTCTTGAACTGCCGAAACATTTACATTTCATTAGCTCGGCACCTCCTACGGTGATTCTACGCTTCTTTCCTCCTTTTCTCGTACTGTTTTCCTCTTTCACTCTCGCATTCCAATCCCAGACAGACGGAACAAGTCAACGAACATTACGGGGCATAAGGAAACATTAACATTTTCTCTTTTTTTACATTTGCCTTTGAAAGGAGAGCCCCAACAGACGGATGCTGGATGGGTGTGTTCCGGGGTCCCAGTGGCAACATACGGCATCAAAAGCCAATCTCGATTAGCGATGGCTACATGAACGGAAGTAAAAACGGGCTGAATGAAAATTAAGAAAAAAAAAAACATACACGCACACACGGGACACATGTCGAACACAAGTGAAGCTAACATTAATTTCCTGATTTGCATGTAAATAACATTCGATCGGATGGATATGTAAGTATTTATCGTTTCCTCTGAAACTCTCCTTCATACCCCAAGTACTATCAAATATCCGTCTATCTTGATGGACCCAATCCGCAACCAAATGCGACAGAAGAAAAAAAAAACATATCTCAACGCCAGTAATCCCTCCCTGATCCCAACGACACTTGCGCTGACAGGCAGGATATTAGCTGCCCTTCGGGTAGAGCTACATACTTCCCTCAGTGGCAGACTGGAAACCCGGAATCAAAATCCCAAATTTCTAGTAATCTCATGTGTTGGTGTATGGAGAACTCGAGGAAAATGACGGAATTCGGATGTGATCCGAAATGGGAAACTGTATCTGATTTTAATCACAACGTCATGAGACACTCTTAGCTGTTTCAGTAAAGTGTGCACGTAATGAATGTGAGCGACTTTGGTCGAAACAAGAACTTGATGTAATCGTTTTTAAAAGAGGGCCCTGTCGTAGGAAGTGAAAATAACAAATGAAATCAAGCATAATCATCCGCAAACAAAAACACTTCCGAACTTCACCGGTGTGACAGAACACAATTAGTGTCTTCCATTACGTCACTCCCATCGTTCCGTGGACTGGGTAAAACAATCGAAGAAACTGGCTTAAAATTGTTAACTGTTTTGCCACCGAAGGAATTAACCCGGAATGGACTATTTGCACACATTCGGTAGAAGCCCTGATTAGTGTCAAGGATGTCACTGTGCAAAACAGCCAACTTTTGACATGCGACACGACCCATGTAATTGAATTCGGTGGTCTCGTTTGGGAACTGTCTGATGGCTTCCGTTTTTGTGGGCGTCAAATTTGATTGCTCTTCATTATGGAAGTTTTGTGTAGCACGTTTGTGTATTTTGTGTCCTCCTGCACACCATAAATATGATTAACAAAACACCATCTACCAAACTATGCCTGATGGGAGATATTTTCCAATGTCGTTTGGAAGATATCATCCAAAGCCGCCAGATATCTGTTCTTGCATTAGCACGTTATTTATAACCTCACTTAAGCAGATCTTAACGTGCATTGGAACGAATTCAAACGGTCATGGATAGGCCGGTCCGGTGCTGGAGCGCGCCTTCGCACAGATAATCGTAAGGTCAAGGTTAAATGATTTACAGCGCCCATTTATCGGAACGAAGGCATCATGCTGAGCATCATCGCATAATGGGCACGGTGGTAATAAATTGCACACCGGAAACATTGCGCCAACAAGAAGCCCCGGGGACTTAAAGATGAGCTGGTCCGCCACGAGAAATAAGGGACCATTTTTGTCGATGCGTGAAAATAAATGATTTTCTATTTCGTTTGACCATCGAACGATGGTGCCGAGGACAGTGCGGATGGTATGGACATGCGGCCCATTGTAGGACTGCTTCGTTGGGAAGCAACTACCAAAAAAAAAAGTTCCCCATCCCACCAGCACGAAACAACGCAGTACAGGTATAACGGCCATTGAACCGTGAATTCTTATACCTTATTCGTAACCATCGTCCCGGATAATAGGAGAACCTGAGGTCAATTTTTCCTTGTAAAGCTACAACACACCTTCGGGAGCTACAATGCCAGAGCCAAAAGAAGAATGTGAAAATCTTCCCCGGCAGGGCGTCCCCGTTAATGTTAAATGGCTTTCCATAGGACGGGTGACGTTCCGGTCAGCTTGAAATTGTAAGTTACCTTTTTCCAGCACGGTGTGACAAATCATTCGGGATAATATAGCTTCGTTCGTTACATTATTTTGAATTATTACGCCGACGAATTGAATTATGCAAGGTTCGACGCATCCCACCCAGGGATAAGGTGTACGGGGACGGTACGTAGTTTGACAAATAGCAAACCAAAGCAACGGGCAACGTGACAACCGAAATAAGCTTTATTTTTACACGGCGGATAATATTTCTTCTGCCGCATACGTGTCCGGGATAGACAAAAAGGTAATAGGGTAAAAATATTCATCAGTATTTATGAACGATGGCTTTATTATGACCCGACCTGGGGTACAAACGATCGATAACTGATGGCGTTTTGTTATGATGGAGATGGTAATTTTGAAGCTGGAATGGCAACTCTCCGGTCACTTGCTTTGGGGAACCATTAGTGGAAAATAAATTAAATTTAGGGCAATATCTGTTGAAGACAGTGAGTGATTATTTTACGAATGCCAATGATTATTTGTATGAAAGCCATAAACGAATTGGTGTGCATACCTTAATCGCATACCCAGGCCTACTCCCTAGGCTGTTTCAAAATGGACAATAACACATCCTCTTCGAAGACTCCCAGCTTTCTGGTCTCTTTTTTCTAGGAAAATTCTTGTTTATTTATTATTTCATAGTTGATGTTTCTTAATTTGTTATACCGTTTTCACTTTGTTGTATATTTGCTTTTTCATTTAAGAGAAAAAGCATCGTCTACTAAGTAGAGTTCATTCTGTCGTTTATTGTTGGGCGTTGTTCAGATTTGTTGAGACATTGATTCTCTTTCCTCTTCACTGAGCAATTGCTAAAGATCAGCTGGCACTGCACATGAAATCTCTTTAAGTTTATCGCAGTTTTTTCCGTTCGACTAACAATACTGAAAGGAACATAAATTTATGGGAAAGTCTTTAATAAATTATATAAAAAACCACTAGAGAATTGACATTTTGAAATAATACAACCTAAAACTCTTGAGAATCACAAAAACTTGCTGGTAAACTTGCAGTTCGTTGTCATGTAGTCAATTGGAAAGGATACAATTATGTACAGGTAAAATCAACAATCAATTAGTTGAATTTGTCTTTATTCACATAAGGTAAAAAGACACATTTAATTATAGTCAATTTTAGGAGATGCCATAAAGACTTTTTTAACATGGACATAAAGCAATGATAAATAAGCACGAAGAAAAGTATTGTCATATCATTTTATTTCTTTGCCATAAAACATCTGATCATTCCGCTAGTGGTAACAACGTGTCAAATTTTCGTACCATGTTCATCAGAGTGTAAACACAGCCCACCGCAACGACAAATCATTTCCAGATTGAACCGTATCAGATTGCCGACAGCCAAAGGAAGCTAATTTCCTGCTACCACGCACTGCTCCGGCTTTCAGGTTCAATCCATCGGTCACCCGATTGGTATCTCGTTGCGACTCGGTTTCCGGCCGCAGCCGCAAAAACCATTTCAGCCTGCGATTCCCAAAAAAACATTCGGAAAACGAAGCAAAAGGGGTTCTGGTGGTCAATAAAATTCGGAAAGGTCGATTAAAGTGGGCAACCAGTGTGGAGGCTTCCGGAAATACCAAAACCTGACAACGAATGGCTGTTAGATCGGGGACAAAACCCACCAATAAACAACAACGCACGGTTGGTGGAAAAGGCCAAAAGAGGTAACGGGAGATGCGAGTGGTAGCAGTTAAAGAACCGCCAAGGGCGGGAACCGTTTTCCTACGCAGACTGGGCTGAGTGATGGAGAAGTAATGGAGGGTGTGTGCCTGTGTCTTACGGCCAATAAATTAGTGACCAACAAGAAAAAGGATTTCTAGCTGGCTTTGTGACAGTTTGACCACCCTTAAGAACCATGCCTGACCAGTCACCTCCCATCCCGTCATCAATTTCGGAAGCATCGTACTTTTATGGTTTTGTATCCGCTTGACCGCTGGGACGTAAAGTGACATTGTCTTGCAAAGCACACCCGTAAGAAAATGGAAGAGACGATAAAAAAGCAGAATGATCTTAAAAAAAACCACCACGAGAAAACCACGCCATCTTGATTGAGGTACAGAGAGACAAAAAATACACCCCAAACGGAACGCACCGGTGATTTGTGCGCGAATGTAAAGCACACCGTTCGATCGTAATTTACGCTCGGCATCGCATTTTGCCCCAGGTTCTACAAACCAGCAACAGCTAAACCGTTTATTTATCGGCATGTCTCAATCAGATTTCCGTTATCCGACGGTAAACAATCGCACGCAAACCGGCACAAAGCGGTAATGTCGTTTGTATCTGTCTCGGTTCGGGTCGTGCGCGATTTAAGGGGAGTTGTGACGTTTTTTTTTCGTATGTGTATTTTTGCATCTTTTTTAATGTAATTCGTTTATTTATTTTCTTCTTCTTTTCTTTATTTATTTTATGGGAATGATTAGATCTCGCGCAGCAAAGTAGCATGAAGTAATAGGAATGGAGGATGAGCCATTATCAGCGCATTTGCAGTTAAAATTTTATGTTCAATCTGCTTCATAAAAGTTAATGATTTTATTTTATTAAATCTTCATAGAAAAAGTAGAAAAGGAATGCACTTAAACAACTAATTTAGAAGTAATATTTATGATCCGTGCCAAGGATCTGTCTGCAATTAACTATCATTTGTTATTTTGCAGGACTGTTAAGGCTGTTTTGTTGCTTAGTTTAACCTACAGGGTTTATGAGTTTATGTTGCAGATTATAATACGTTGAGGTAGATTCCCTTCCATTTTCTAAAGTTTTACAAACAATACAACATACAATATCTGACGCCCTTGCGATATCAAAAGAGCAGAATTTATTGTTATAACTTGTTCATATCCGAGCGGCATAAACACAAACACTAACATAGCCGTAAGGATAATCTAAATGATAGTTGGATTACTTCCCGTATCAAAATCATCGCTAGTCGTAAAGTTCCAATACTGCAAACGAAACCTCGAGCACGACTACACCAGCCATGGAAACGAACAGCAGTCCAGTCGTAAAACCTGCACCGGCATCACTCCCGCGTTGGGCACTAAATTGCAGTACGAAATTTTCACCACCAGCGGCGCTATTGATACGCCACTTTTACAACCGCTTAATGCCAAAAAAGGATCCACCACCACCAACACACTGCTGGTTGCGTTTGTTTGCCATTGTTCTTGCCTGTTGCATTCGTGTCTGGTCTCACATTTAGCCGTTGTTTAGCTGCGCGCTATAAAATCGAATGTATGTCGTTACCGGTATCTGTGGCAGAAAACGAAAGGTAAAGTGCACAACTGTTGCAGATATCATCAATCAACCGGTAACAGCACCGAAAGCGCAGAGTGAAACGTTCAACTGGCCAAATCTGGTTAGCAGCATTATCAAAAGCTTCAGCTACAATGATTAAGAGCATAAGTTGTTCGCTCCCTGGAGGTAAGTTGGAAAAAAGTTCGTCTTTTTGGGGTTTTTTTTTTGCGCCAAACATTTGAAACAGAAACTTTTGATACATTTTGATCCAGAACATAATGAAATATGCTAAATCAGCTGTTTTGACTGATGCTGGTACTGAATAAATTAAGCTCGTTCGCGGAACAAGCTGCTCACGGTGCGATAAGAGGTTTCAGCGTTTGTGAAGAATTTATTTGACGGAATTGACAAAGTGGTCGTCTTTTAAGTATTCCATTTGAACGTGGTTAACGTTCCTAGAATGTGCTATAAGTGTTATTATTAATTGTGTGCGCAATATAGCAGATAATAGTACCGATGAAATATGTACTGACTACCTAATTTTACGAACGATTCCGTGGATTGTTACTTGGTAAATGTAAAATAAAATTAACCATTGTTAAATTAACTTTAGTTGAAAAGGCCTTTTTATTCAATAACACAGTTTAATGACGTAAGAACCCGTGTTTACTTGAAATCCTTAAGGTTTGATAACTTTAGATAAGATTGACACTATCTGGCCTTACCTTGCAAAATTTCGTATTAGTTATTACGCTCTCATAAGCATTATTTAAATCATTGGAGAAAGATTTCACTTAAATTTACATCAAAATCATCAATTCCTATCCGCTTCATAAAACCAACGAAACAAAATACATTTCAATAAACGGTAAAACTTTTTTCAATCATCTCAAGGAAAGATAACCAATTCCACGTAACATCATTCGTCATTGTGTAATGATGCAAAGTGCTAACTCGAGAAAATACATTACCATTTTTTCAACCCATCCCTTTTCATTTCTCTCTTATCGAGCACGTTTTTCCTGCAATCATATGGTTCATTTATATTTCATTTCCATTGCATGCATCTCAAGCACAACCTTCGGAATCTTCGTAATTCGCATGGTATGTGCTGGGCGAAAAGCATAAAATCTAAATAAATCAATGGTCAGTGCAAAAACAAGCTAACAACGGCCAGCTTGCAGCCGTACCCGGACAACAAAGCTCTGAAGGCATGGCGGTACATCATCTATTTTCTTCCCTCCATTTTCACGAAAATGTACATTATTATTTCTATCCCTTTTCAAGATTTTCCTTAACGATTTACCCGGTTGTCCCGCTTTTACGTTAAAATATGATATTTTTCTCACTTTCCTTTTATTTCTTGCATAACAATACGTGTGCGCAAAAAATTTTCTCGAAAGGATTTAAATCCCTTTGGTATATATTTTTTCCTTCTTTTTAGAAAAAAATGTTTTGCCTTTAGAAATGTTTTTTTTTTGTAGGTATTTTCTTTGTAGTGTTGTTTTATGGTTCAAAAACGGTGGAAAACAGCACGCGAAAGGCAAGGATACGATAAAAAAGTGCCAAAAGTTCTTTCTGGCTGGGTCGCCATGTACCTTTTCTTTTATTTCTTCTCCGTCGTTATGTTGGACGGTTCAGAGGCTCAAGAGGATCAAGAAAACTTTGGAAGGTTAATAAAATGAATAAAATTCTATTTGCAATCGACTTCTTGAGTAATGCGAAAAGAATGGGTACACTCAATAGGCATGTTGGTGAATGTTAAAATTTATTCTGATTTAATTTTGATTAACATCTGTTATCTTTTGACAACTAAACGAATGAGAATTTTCAGTTTGGATTCGGTATGAATTAGTCGAATTTTATTCCCAGCCTTAAGGCGAACAGTGATGGTAATATTTCTTTTTTCCTTTTATAGATACCTTATTAATATTTCACGCCACTATACCATACCATACTGATGAAGATTTATGTCCTGGCTACTCTTCGAAAAATTGAATTTAGGAGTAGTACAACTAATGGTAGAATAAAAAATACTATTCAAGACGATTTTGAGTTGTTAACTTCTTCAGGAAAAAGCTCAAAAAGTAACCAAAAACAAAAATGAACTTCACAACTACATTTTTTACCCTCGAATGTAACTAGGTGTTTCTACGGTTTATTGCAAATTAGGTTACCTACATCCGGGAATTCAAATTACTTCCTGGTGGTTTTTAATCCCATCGTGACTGCAAAATGGCACATGCGTCATTACTTAATTATTACTCTCAAGGGAGAAATTATGTCGTAACTAATTTCCAAGCACAGAATCGCATCTCAAAGGATCAAAATTTGCTCTAAAAATAGGAGCAGCACTTTGGGACTATATTGCACTTCATTCCTTTTGTAACAGGATGTTTAATGGGGCAAACGAAGTAAATCATTGCTTGATGTACATACACAATTACAGTAAATAACTAGTTTATTATTATGTATTACTGTCAATGCATTGCCCATTTATATATTCCATGTGTAAAGTGCCAGGTTAGCGTTCATATTTCGGCACCTTCAAAAGTGCCTTCCAATGTATTGCACTGCTCCTATCGAGTTGATGACATTTCACCCTTTCAGCAAACAGTTTTAACCTGTTTCGCAACATCCTGAGCATCCGGTGCACACACTGCATGGACAGAATGTATAATGAACATCGAAACAACAATCTTCCTGTTGTGTGGACTGAACGAATTCACTGCCAGGGCGGGAAAAGTTGCGGAAATAATTACCACACCATACAACCACCATCATCCTGTGCCAACGCGGAAATCTTTGCCCCACAGTAATTACCACCCTGTGTGCGGATGTCAAAATCCGTAAACAATTCCCTCCGTTTCAAAATCAATATCGCCTGTCCGCTGTATTGAAACACATTAAATTTCTTGCCTCATTTTTATTGCCACTTTAGTTGCCACCGAATCTTCATAGCTCAATGACTTTGTGGCGAGTGACAAGATAAATTGTTAACGATGCGCCTGCCTCCACTATACCGGAAGCCTTGAATGCTCTGACTGCTCTGGCAATGAAAACCGTGTAACCATGTCCATCAGCAACCATTAATCATTGCGTATGCGAGCGTGTTGATAAAAAGCAGCAAGCGCTTCAAATCACCCGAACCAGGTTCGGGGGTACTGTTACAGCCGTGCGCAGGAAGTCAACTCATAACTCATTTACGGTAAGCTGCAGTTGTTAATCTCTTCTCGGCGTATTTACTTTGGCCTGCAACGGTATACAGTGTCTGTTTCGCGTGTGGGGAAGGATTCCATTCTGTTGGGTTTGGATTTATGACTGTCGGATGCATCCATGTTCGATACACAGCCGAAGGGGACAGTGCCGGGTGCCGTACTGGAGCGATTTGTCTTCTGCTCTAAATGAACTTGATGAAAGCGCGCTTTAATAAAGTTGCCATGCTGTTTTGTAAGCTCCGAAAAGTTGATAGTGGTTTTGGTACCTTTTTTATATCTTTTTTTCCAGACTGTAAATAATTTTTCCTTTATACTCGGCCGAATGTAATAATTCATCATAAATAATTGAAATAGTTCGACGCGCAACATAGTCACGATCAGGGTTCGCAAAAATGCAAAGCAAGCATCCGAAAATGAACCCAAGAAAATCTATAATTTTCCGTAACAGCTCGTAAATAGAACCGTACGTCCTTTAATGAAATAAGAAACATCCTTCACAGCAGAAGAGATCAAAACAAAACAAAAAAAACAAAAGCTTTAACTTAGCCCTACATGCAGTTGATAACAGAAGCCAAATAAGATACAGCAAACTTCTTCTGCCCTGGGAAGTAACTTTTGCTAGACTCGTGGGATTTGCAAATCACTCAACGTAAATCCCGAAAACCCTTTTAGGCAAACTTTCCCCTTGAGCGACTAGAGCACCGATAAGAAAATTGATTAAAAGTCATCCCAAGCCGAGTTTTGGGAGTTTTATTTTGGGGGTTTTCTTGCTTTTACGCCATTATTTAAGGAGACTTGAGAAAAGTATGTATAAACTGATGTTAAATAGATGCTTACATTGTTGTGATGCTAAGTCTATTGGTAATATAAATGAATCGACATGAAAAGCACATCAACTGCAAAGTTCCGTAGTTGTAGAATTTCCTTGAAAAAGTGTACAAAACTGTGTTTTTGTATCTTTTTTACTACAACTTTTGACAGCTTACCAACAATAATTGACTCATATTATACTACTTGACGTTTCATTCATTTCAAAGTCATCTTCACTTTCTCTCGTTTCATATTGATTAACCCAAACCCAAATATTCCCAGTAGAATTTTTCCCCTAAATCTCTTGAAAAGTTTCCCAGCAGTTTGCTTTAGCGCAGCGGCGTGGACATCCAAACAAGTTTCCAAGGAACTCGAAGATAAATCCTAAACAACCAGATACACCCCTCTGCTCTCGCTCTCTGTCTATGAATTAGTGTCAAAAACTTTTCCACCACTACCATAACGATTTGTACCGGTCATTTTCCACCTCATCGGTAGGCGGAAAAAAGCAGCACATACACACCCATTCATTGGATAGCAAACAATTTGGATTGCTTGCTCACACTGACAATGCTCATCCCCTTGCTCGTACACAATGACAAAAGTTGAAGTTAAAAGTTGACTTACTTAGGGTATCGGAATCGGAATCATCATCGGGCGAGGGTTCTGATTGGAAACGTGGGTGACCGAATTGGTGCAAAGTTTGTCGCATCTTTTTCCAGGCAAATGTATCTATAAATCGCACACGGACAAGGAAGTGTAGGCCTGCAATGTCGTGGTACGCTGAAAGTTTCACATTAATCGAAAAACTTTACGATCACCACGTGCACGTTCGCTGGGTAGGTATTATACGGAATGGGTTTTGGGTTGGTTTGGTTTAAATAATATCCTTTCTAAGAATAGAACACATCTCTAAATTTTGTTCAAGTATTGATGGAAATTATACTTGAAATATTTCACATAAGGAAAAAAAGTTTTGTTTAATCATCCCATATCATCCCATCAACAGCAGGTAACGATTAGAAAGATCAATGTTAATTGTTCCTGAAGAGAAAAAAGTAATGACCAATCAGAATAACCTGATGCCGTAGAAAATAAACAAGATAAAGCAACGAGTAACAAAAAATGTACAAGAAGATCCGCTAATAGAATGCAAAAAAGTTGGTTTTTTTTCTTCTCCTGCTGAAATAGCCGAATTGCCATCTCCAACCGGCAGCAGTAACCCAGTACAGGGAAGTAAACTTTTTCACCAAACAATTCCACACTCCACGATGGTTGCCATTCATCCATTTTCCACGCTCTAGCTCAGCCGAACCCAGCACCTCGACTTGTTTTTCTCTCCTCGACGATACAGTTCGCATTTTTATTAACACAACACCACCTTGCAAAGTTACTCGCACGGGCACTGTTTAGTCCGAGTAGATCAGCTCGGGCGTCCATTACGGCGTGACTCTTCCATTGTCCGTATCACCATCCTCAACACCCATTTCGACAGAAATGGATTTTCCATTCCCAATGGCAATGTCCCAAAGCGAAACAACAGACGCAACTAATCCCGAGGGTGTTTGGCGATCGGCATTGTGCTGGCACGCCGGGGCCGATCCCTGGAATGGGATTGATTGATTTCTAATACCACCGAGCACCACGGGCTTACCACGTCCGATTTCTGCTTTGCTTGCGTTTCGGGTTTGGTCGCAACTTTTTCTTACCAGTTCCGCACACTTTGGCACTGGCAAAGCGGGAAGGACATGCGCTACGATACAGCAGCGTTCATACACGTTTGGTATTGTTTTCAGCTTCACAAAAAAAAGAAATAAAATAGGGAAAACAACCAGACAAACAGACAGCCGTGCGATACTATGGCCAGAGTGTAGCGAAACTTTCCTGCCCGTGCAACAATCGGCGGGACGGGCCTCGAAAGTTTTCCGTCGAATTTCCAGCATCGAATGATGGGCGACCGTATCGTAACGGTCGTGTTCGGATTTGCCTATTCTTTTCCACTGTTCAGTCCGTGGTTTTCTTTCCCACACCCGTCGGTCCAACCTAATTCGCACCGTGGATAAAGCAGTAGCGAAGTAATGTAACGAGAAATAAATTCAATTTCATCCACCAGAGCTTTCATCGCCAGATGCTTCAGCATCGTCCCGAACGTGTTACACATTTTCGGTACGGGCTTGCAGTGGAAAAACTAATGCACACACACAGCGCACTACACCAAAACAGTCTCCTTGTGATTGTTGGCTCCGTCGACAAGGACGCCAATGATGGTTGCGCGACCCAAACAACGTGAGAGAACGTCCCGTTTCGCTTGCTCACCCAGCATGGGGTACAGGAAATTTAACATTCTGACAACCCATCTAAATCACGGCACAAACTTGCTCGCTTTTCACCACCAATTACCATCATTCGCCGCGTCTGCCACTGCCATCGAAGATATGCTCGGTGGGCTCAATAACGGAACCAGATACGGAAGATTCACGAATCATTTTGTTTTTTCACCTTAAAGATAGATGGCAGACTATATCACGGGAACGAGGCGCCATTGTGTTGCGAGGTTGTAACCTTTCCGTGTTTTACTTCCATCGTTTCGCACTCGCTCCACTGTGCGGCTGGGGCGTTGGAGTGCTTTCGTCGAATGGAAGCTTTTCACAGGTAACTCGGCCGACTGCGGTAGCTTAGCATACCGATGGGCATCAAATTAGCCTCCAAATTGCACCAAGGTTAAGATAATTGACCTTTCAACGTTCGGCAAGCGGTGCTCGAACGATGGACGATGTTGAGCCATTTTTGTTTATCGGGTTTCTCATGGCCAGTGTTCGCTTTATACTGTTCCTTTTTTACTGTCTGCTATTATTTTGGCATGATAAGAGTTATGATACCATAGTATATTGTGAATGAAAGATTTATAAGGTAAATAAATTAATTTGTTGCCTTCGGTTTACTTTTAATTTATCGGAATATTGGGCTTTTTCGCTGGAATTACCACGATCCCTATGAACGTAGTGTTTCTGTTAACCGGATTGTGAGTCAATCATTTCTTTCAAGTGCAAAAAAAACCCTAATGAACAGACGTTTCATCGCCTTTTTGTCTGATTTTTCAGATTCTTCCATTCCAAAACGCCTAAAAGTAGGCAATAATTATGCAAAAATGCTTCCCCTAGCAAGCAAGCATGCAAATTAAAGATCAAATGAAAAATAAGATATATATGCAATACGCATTAATCGTAGCATTAAATGATGCACAGCATACGAAAAAAAAGTTTAGAGCCATGCTAAAATAATATTATGTCACTTTCATTCACCAAACCAAAAACAAACACAAACCATACCAACGGGTAGTTTTATGTTGTTCCTTTTCCGGTCACTTCCCGGGTTGAATTGGTTTTAAAAATATGTTTTACGCTCTGCGAGCATAATTGTGATGTCCATTTTGATTTTGCTTCCCAAAACCGGTCCCTTTTTTCGGAGACATTCGGAGTCCACTGGTTTCGTTTCATTCTACTTCTTCCGGTACATCCGCTCAGTTCCACTTAACTGACAAAAACAACAAGCTTCAAAATCTAAATGAATGTCCTTTCGCATTGTTAAACCCGTTCCGGGAAGCTGATTCCGGTAAAAAAAAACCGGATCCCACCAGTGTCTGGGAATCTTCGGCAATGGGTTCATTACTGGATTTAATGAGCAGGTAAGCGATACTTTACGACACGCTCCGAACGCGGCCTATACCTTGTCCCTGTCTCGAGTACGCTGGAGGAAATCCGTTGGTGAAAATTAAATTAGCTACGCTTGAGCGAACCGCCGCCGGAAGGTGAGCATCGGCCGGCCTAATTTGACGCTTGTAGCACGAGCGATCCTTTTGCATCGCGGCAGGGACGTTAAAATATGGCCAGTTCGTGTGAGGGAGG
Organism: Anopheles marshallii; assembly: GCF_943734725.1. Classification (NCBI taxonomy): domain Eukaryota; kingdom Metazoa; phylum Arthropoda; class Insecta; order Diptera; family Culicidae; genus Anopheles; species Anopheles marshallii. The sequence continues at coordinate 75,584,055 of NC_071327.1, read as the reverse complement.
GCTGATGGGCCGAACGGTGGTGGCTGTCGATCTTTTCCCTAACTTTATCGAGACCCAATTTACGTTTTTAATTAACTCGCCCACCGTTACGTGGCTCATCGGGTTTGCTTTTCAACTTTCTCACGCTTGTTATGGCGGTGGGTTGACTTGAACCGTAAGAATGGGGCACTGATTTTCCAATTTGCTGGCGATCAAGACTCGAGCGATGTTTCGCAAATCAAAGGATTTGTTTGTTAACTTTTTTTGTGTGTGTACTGTAATTGTTCCGTAATGCTATTACCGTCCGTTTCATTACAATTTATATCTTCAAAATCGTTATTTTTGCACATTTTGCGACTGCTGGACAGCTGGAGTTGCTGCTCCTAATATTGTAAATTGTAAATAACACTTCACAGACCTATTTCAAATTACTATTCGTATGAGATTTCCATTTTCTTCTGCCGTAGATTCTTTTGTATTTATAGCCGTTTATTTTACATCTCGCATATTCGAAAAAGCTATCAAAACGTCACGATTCATCAAAGTAGCCCTTTTTCGTTCGATGAAGATCATCATACATAAAACCAACGCGCAATATGTTCTGCACGCGTGATGATGGAGCTTGATAAGCGTCATGCTTAATATACTCGTATCAGATGGAAAGAGTGATAGCCTTTCTCAAAAAAGTGCCCATCAGAATACGAAATGTTGTTGAAGCACGCGGTCAACTGCCATCATCAACTCAACCGTCAATATGACGCCTTTGATGACAGGAGTTTATGGTAAGTTCGATTTGATTCCCTGCGTCGTTATGCACATGTATAAACCCCAAATGGTACAAGCCAATAAACTATACCACAGACTAGTGAGTGAGCATTCCTTTTTTATGTATATTTTGTGATAATAAACGCAATAACATTGCCGTGGACTTTCCTTTTTTATGTTTCATGGAACATTTCCAAGGTTGGGATTTTATGTGCAGTTTAAGATATATTGGATTTGGTGATATTTTGGTGGTGGTGGTGACTTTATATAGATTTTTTTTAACAATGACATACAATGAACTTATCAAAGTTACATTAAAGTGAATTTCATTGCACAGATACAGCCTTAACTGTTTACTTTTTTATATAAATATACAGCGTTCTTATCAACATCTCATACCTATCCAGCGTACCAACACCAACCGGCACCGTAAATCAGTTATCCCACCATTCTACCAAATGGCAAAACATAATACCATACCCGGTCGTTCCCGATACGTTAATCAGGCGCGAACAAAGTAATAATCCGCCGACCATAACTCATGTCAATCCGTTCACTAATTTATAATTCACCCTATAGCTTGGTGCACGAAACCGTACCGAAGTAGTTGATAATATTCATTGTCCTGCATCGCACAGCTGCTCGCAGCTGGATTCATAATTAGCGACCCGTACGCGAGCTTCCTCACCATCACCATGGACATCCGAGCGAAATATTCTCGCGCCATGATCCACATTTCTTAAAGGCGCCTTCAGCACAGTGCACTCCAGGACTTCACCGACGGCTCCCGATCGTACCGAAGGTAATGAGCTCTAACTAATGTATTTACATCGACCACATTCATCACACCGTCGGTGCTATGAATCACCGTGATTAATGCATTTACGAATGTGCCTCAAATATCCCCGGTGAATTTATGCTGCTCGCGGTTTTGGAGTTTTGTTACGCTCGCAGTAAAAGAAGTCATTGATGAGAAACATGTGCGTGTATGTGTGAAGAAGCGAAAAAGACAGGGTGTACAAGAAAACGATATGGAAAAGTGTCGCATTGGGATTTGGTGAATTGAGACTAACAATGCCAAAACGGATAATGGGGCCCGAATGCTAGCTTACAGCTAAACAACCGTGCAGCAATTGATGGTTGGTGGAATTGGTGGGGACACAAACACAAAACCACCCATAAAAGCTTCGTTACCCAGTTCCGGCGCATTTGTCGAACATTAAAGCAAGACAATCGTGAAGCATTTATCATTCGCAATCTACCACCGAGTGTGGTTCACGGTGAATAACTGCTTTAAATTGATAACATCAGTTGAAATAAATGTCCAATTTGTGTTCCGATTGGTATTAGGAATCCCACCAAAAATTGTGTAAACATTTTGTCTTGATAAGAGTCGATGGTTAGATCATCAGTGACACTAACACGGAAACAAATGAATTCATAGGAAAATAGATAGCTCAACCAAGGCTGATAGAAATTCGATTCATTCAAGTTTAACGCATATACATTAATTTTATACATTTCATATACATTCAAGATTGAAGATACTCCGGTCATGAGATTCCAATCCGATGAATCAGCTGGTAAAGACAACCATTCGGATCTTTAAGAATAGCACAATTGTAGTACTTTCCCGAAGGCGCTTTTTCTATCCATTCATATTTTCTTTGTTTAGTGTTGAAAGGTTGGTACTAGCGACGGTCATCAGAGCTTAGTCAGCTTTCCATCTAAGTACAAGCAACACATTGACTTCCATGTGTCTTTTCCCTCGGACTTGCTCTCACACCGACATCAGTAAAGTCATATGACGAAGCAACAATGAGACGTGGCTTATATATGCCCACGTGTGAGTATCTTTTTCATCCGATGTAGTTTTTCCTTTGGCTTCATACGAAGATAATCTATATCTTCAAAGCGTCTAAATTTCCCAAAAGTCTTTAACGCACCAGCAGTCCGTGGAGCCTAGAAAGCGAGCGAAAAGAAAACTACCAACGACGTGCTAAAGGATTGCTTTCACGCTAAAGATGCAGTGTACCCGAAACCGATTGGCCAATGTGTTGTGGACGCTGGGATTGGATTTGCCGCAACGATACGCACAGCTGCCGAAAATCTCATCGACGTCTGGTAAGTTGATCGAGAAAGTGACTTTTTGTCCGGCCTGAACGCCTTCCGGCCGAAGATTATTCACCGTCATAAATCACAGATCCGTGTTGCCATGTCTGTATCACTGACGTTCCCGGTCGTGCCATGTGGCATGGGATTGGGCCAACGGTATCTTCATCTGCGGAGTACCGTACCGTATATTCACACCAGCCACCAGACAGACACAGTTTTCCAGTTTGCACGAACATTAAATCCGGCAAAAGACGCTGGATTATCACATCGTAACACAATAAAGATTGTGCTTTATGGTTAGCCTTGAGCTAGTTCGACCGGGATGAGATGTGGTCGTGTGTTTGGAACGGTACCATCGGTGAGTTCTTTACCATTGTGCGGATGTTGGTGTTGCTATCAAACCTGCTAGCAGTGCCAAAAGCAACAGTCGCAAAATGGATGGAATTGAGTGCAAACAATGGCGGTTGCCATGGTAGTCACAGTTTCATACAAACTGTTACGATAAGTAGTGTCTAAAGTACCTGTCAGACAGAGATGAATATGTCAATTCGATTGTATCTTTTTGAAATTTTCGACATTTATAATTTTCATTCAGACAACTCCATCATTTCATTTCAGTCATTTCTGAAATTAGGGAATCACTTGCTTCTTGCTTATAATTCTAAATTGATAGCTCTACAAGTCAGACTGTAAATAAATTGATGTTATCTGAGACTCACAGTATCATTCGCGTAGGCCAGTAAAACGCAGTAGGTCTTGGGGAAAAACTATAGAAACAATGCAAAGAGATCGTTACACCCAAATGACTTACGAATGTATACAAAAACGCCCATCCTTACAACGCCAATTAAAAAGATGTTTTTTTTTCATGTTTTGAAAACCCCGCAAAACAGCACTTGAATCTGTCATTTAACATTTAACAATTTAACATTTAACTTTCCATCAGTTCGAACAACTTTCTGTGCTGAAGTGAACTGACGACTGAGTCTTTGGAACGCAACGGACTGCTACGTGGATTGTGATGGAAGACTCACCGGTCGTTCACTTCTCTCCGCATATAGCTTTCCAAACAGAACTATTCTTACAAATAAAACGATTACTTACGTTTTCTACACGCTTTTCACCTCAGCTAGTAGATCATACGATAGTGCATCCAAACCTGACCAGTGTGCAAGCCGGAAACCTTTAGCTGGCCTCGAACCTTTGCAAAAACTTGCTTCTGCATTAAGATGTCACCAGCACTCAACACACCAAGACCACTTCAGCCACTGTACTTGACCGGCAAATCGACTCAGATCGTCCTCAGCGGTCAGAGAAGTGGTTGCTAAGGAGTTTCCCACCCTGACACTCAACGTTCCGTTGTTCACAATTCTACTTCCATTTCAGGCTACACAACCTGCTAACAAGATTTCTCGCAAACGACACAGGCTGCAATAATATCACCTGAATCTGTCTACGTCTGAGTGATTCACTGGGATGAAACAAATAAATGCAAAGTCTCATCGGGGTGAAAAGTTTCTTTGACACCGGTTTTTGATACCTACATGCAATAAATTTATCATTCGTCAACGGACAACAAAGAAATCACACACATTAGATGCGACTGTGTCGTCAGCTAGTGGGGTTCTCGTCGACAGGAAGAGCGGGAAGAGGCAGGAATGCCATTGAGGAGCTTCTATAAATGCTATTTTTACAGAAAATGCTGCTCGTCTTGCTTTCGACCCACCTCTTAAGGTAACGACCGTTCAAGTGCTGGAAATGCGTTCGGTAAGCCATCCAAAAGCTAAGCGAATTCTCGTTCTGCTTAAGCGCAGCAAAGCGCTAGCAAAGGAAAGCACCTGGAGGGGTGTCTCTGGTTGACTTCTGAGCTATGAGTTTTTCTTTCTTTGCTTATAAAACCTTGGAAACAACCCACCTTCCAACTACGGCTCTCAACCCACGAAAGCCGTTGGTAATCTCCCGATCGATTTGTCATCATTTTCCCACTGGAGAACCATCTTGTAGGTGGACGGTTGCGGTTGGAAGTGGCGGGAAAGCGTAGCAAGACGATGAGCACACCATTTTGAAGAATTGGAAAAGTTTGTCTTTGACGATGATGATGGCTTCCCGAGAACAGCGCTGCTCTGGACATTTTGTCCCCCAAAAACCGGTTGGCTCGGTAAGTAGAAGTTATATACTTTCGCCCCCTCAGTTTTGCTCCGATATTTCACCAATTGGCTGGTGAAAAGCCGGATTTTCCCGTCGCGAGCAAGTACCGTGTGTACCGTGCAAAGCGCCAATTTGTCCTGCTTAGAAGCCAATCTCCACATTTCCGCGATCCTACACACACACATTCAACAGGGAAGCAAATTCACAGGAATGAGGCAATCGGTTTGCCTACTTCAAGGCGCACAGGAAATTGGTCGAATTTACCGTCGGAAGCCTTCGATGTGAAGCGCCCGATGCGGATTACGTTGGAAATATCGCTTTTGAGAACGAACGCCTTCACGTACAGTGCTTTAGCCTGGTGGGCTGAGATATAATACCTCGTCCCGTTCGGGAGGAACATTTTGGGATAAGTTATTCTATTTATTTTCAAATTTCTTAAGCTACCTGTTCAAATACTGTTTCTGCTTATTAGAACATCCTCATGCTGGTGATGAACGGTATCAGCATATTGTACAATGCAACACCTTTCGGCGCGCTCTGTTAGAATGCAACCGCCTAGCAGTCGGAGGCAACTGGGCTGAAATAATTCAGCTCTTCTTGTTACGTTCCGGAATTTGATGGAACAGTACAGGTGCACTCTACCCGAAAGAAGATTAGCGTTTGTACCGCATCACCGATTTTGGAGGAAGAACTTACAATGCGAGTGCTATAAATCATGGAGCTTTATTTGCAGAACAAGATAAACACAATGGCATAATGATTCAATCCACATCGTCGTAGCACTAAGCGTAGTGCAATCATAAAGAGCAATCAGCTAAAACTTTTCTCTAAACGAATAATCCAACTTTCAAAACAATCCAATGGTAAAAAAAGTTATTTAACATTGTTGCAATCAGTTGAAACATTTGTATTATGTTAAGTGTCGAAAAAACATCTAACATGAACAAGCATGATCGTTTATAATATTTGTTCCCAAAAAAATGGTGCGTCAATTCCACTGTTGAACATAAATTTCAATTTTAATAAACGGGAGAGAAGCTTTTTTGCTGCATCAACTCCGACTTTGGTGGGCGCTAGGTGGGTAGGGGGTTTTGTATTCCCAATTACCGCGGCATAGCCAACATATCGTTTGCATTCGATTGATTAAATTTCCACGGCGTACACTATCGCAGCAATGAATAATTATTTTCGTATACAGCCCATAATTAAAACGTGAATCCCGTACCGAACACACACCGGGTGTATGATAATTTTCCTCTGATTTGAGTGCGCTCTCTGTTAATGCCGATCCTATCAGCTGTCGAACGTTCGGAAGGGGTGTTAGCGCATGTGTTCCGGATTTAAGAAGGATTTGATTAAACATTACCAATCGCTCGGCACGCTTGCATATATTTGCTATGCGCAGCATGCAAAACGCTTCGGTACGTGTGTGTTATATTAACAAATGCGTTCTATCTATTGCGCACGCTGCATCTCAACGTACATTTGGCCTTGTGGAAAGCAACAGCATTCTGATGACATTTTACATTCGTAAAATGAAATTCTCGTTGATAAAAGCGACACATTCTAATGAAACTGTGCCGTAACTGTCACTAAAACAAAAGAAAAAAATCGTACGTGAATGATCATTGGAAATGACATCGAATGTCATGCAGTGTTTCAAATCAAGGTGCATGAAAAACATCCACTGACAATGGGGGTTCAGTGTAACAAACTATACATGGCAGAAATTTCTATTCACCTTTTTTTTCTAAGTAGTCCGTGGCGTTCCATCATATTTGACATGTATTGCAAAAACTGTTTTCGCTGTAGATGATGTACAAGGTTATGGCATACCGACGATAACTAACATCATCACAAAGAAAATAGAGGGAGAGAGAGAGAGAGAAAATATGTTGCGAGTAGAATAGAGACAAAATATGGCAGTATCGGTAAAGTACTCGAACATAAAATAACCTCCAATAAACTCACTCCATGTCGAACAAAATCAGTGTCTCATATAAAGCGTGATGCTCTCCACTCTTAATTAAAGAGAGTTTTAGCTTGAATGTATGCTATACGGATGAATTTTTATGCATTTTAAGCATTAACTTCAGTGGTGCTTAGTTGTGCTCAACCAATACGACCTGTATGAACGATAAAGAAAACCTATTGCTTTCCCATTTTGCGTACAGCAGTTAATAAAATTGTAACCAATTTCATCATTTACCCTATTCTCAATAACAATCCTTCACGATTCAATGAACACAAGCAGCAACCTGTAAAATTTGATTAATTGTTTAACAATAGCCGAATGCTTACTGCTTCCCGCGCCGGCTCCGTTTGATTCGATTTCGTTTACCAGGAAAAAGTTAAATCGATCGCGAAACGAACCACACCATCACCGAAGGGGCGGCGACCTGCTACCCGTAAAACCAAACCAAAATGACAGTGTGACAGTGACAGCAGATTATGCTCTAATGTAATGATTATGAAACGATGAAAAATGTATCCCCGCGGTGGAAGATCGCCTCCTGTTGCGGAACGTTTTCGTCCTTCGCGCTCGCGCATCGGGGCCATCATCAATCAAAAGAGGGAAATTAATGAAAAATGCGGATTACTACTACTACACCCACGAGCCGTACGGGCACGCTCGACGTGGCATAAACGGCCGCTCTATTTGTAGCCGAAATTGGTTTACGTTTCGCATTAATGGATCGTGCCACGCGTAACGGCGGAATGGACGAATGGACCGACCGAACATTAGTCAAAATGGGTGATTTTGTTTGATTTGTTAATTTAAGAGTAATGATTACTTTTAAAATTCTCGCCTTGTTTGACATCATTTCTGTTTGATGTTAATGCTGGCGATTCGCGAGGCGATGGAACGCTTCTGCCAAAAACTTCCAACTCTTTCCCTAATCGTTACTTTGCGGAGATGCTGTTACAATCTGCTACGTTGCGCCTACGAAACACGATTCCTTCCACCGTCCTGAACATTATTTCACGGTACTTGTAAATTTCGGAATGTAATATCATACCTGCGCATTACAAATGGCACAATTTATGGTTTGCTCCATTTCTAACATCAATGCGCTCAATCTCCATAAACATAAACAAAATTCAAATAGAAGCCATTTCCAATTGAAATGCAACAATTTAGAATTCATTTAACATGGTAATTGATGTCAATTACGCTCGATTAAACCCTACTCATTACCGATTCGGAGAATAAATGCTCACTCCTCACTTCAATGAAATTTCATTTTCAACATACAGAATTGCATGAGATTCAACCCGCAAGCTGCAGAGTGTTAAAGTGATTCTCGTAACATAAGATTTATACCTCGTCTCGACTCAACCAATTCGTTTGATTTTATCAATTAATTATTAGATTGTAAGCTTTCGTTTCTCTGTCGATTTTATATTAGCTCCTGAAAAAGAGTTAACTCTTTTTGTATAGGATCTAAATTGTTTAACATTGTTTAATAATTGCACGTATTATGTTTAACTCCTAGTGAGTAGCTATGTAATTTTAATCCAGTTATGTGTACAGAACACAAGAGAAGGCTTTATTTTGTCCAGATAATGAACAACAATGCATTATCTCTTTTGTTGCCTGTTTGTCATACGTTGTGTTAGTTGTGTTGTGTTAGTTAGTAACGATCAAAGCAATTCAAAGCAATTCAAATCATTCATCTAAAACACTACAGTTAGCCATACTTGAATGCAAAGAATTAATCGAATCGAATAATCCTCCGCCAATGGGCAAGGCTTTCCATTTGAGGGCGTGTTACTGACAACCACTTCCTGAATTAATAACCACATGCTCCACACGGCTCAAAATGAAGATGACGGAGTGAAATAAATAAATGAACCACCGTTGTTTCCGCTTTTTCGACCGCTCGCCCTCGGACAGCAACAAGCCCTAATCAATTCCACCATCCCACACGGTCTCCTCGAATCGGAAATAAAACAGATGAAGAAATCTTCCTAAAATTGTTTCCTGCGCTAAGCTATACTTTAGCCTGGTGTGACCTATTGTTGTGTAGGCAGGCCATAAAAGACACACACGCACCGGGAAAATCGCATCGACTTCCCGCACGGTAACGGTACCATTAATCAAGCGATAGTTACAATGAGCTTTCTCGATGTGACGCCCGGTTTTTTTTTACACGGAAGGGTGTCGGATGGAAGACGACCTCCGGACAATGGAAATCTAAAGGCTTTTGGGACAGCTCGGCAACAAGCCACGCGTGGCTCGGAGATGAACATCGGATGAAAAATGATCGCCGTTGAAATGAAATATTATGACAGCACACAGATACCTCCCATATGAGGACCCATTGACGGACATGGTTTCGTTTGATACCAATGTGTGCACCACATCTTTCCCATATACTGATATTTTGTACGGAAAAAGTACAGTTTCGATTCGCTTTCAGCAATTCAAGGGCATAGATGTCCGGATTGGCTCTGAAAACGCTTGAATATGCACCAAAGTGCTTACTCAAATTACGGGGTTCTCTACACAAAACATCGGTGCGACTGTTTTAATCAGATTTGGAAAGTACTTTTAATCCATTTCGAAACTCACATTTATCACGCTATGGCGGCCAAGTACTGCTGAAGCCATCATCATTATAATCACATATCCAACACCTAATGGCTTCCCATTTGCGGGCCTTAAACTTCGTGCAACTCCTCGTCGTATGCCATTCCTGCACAGCATTAGCCACGCAAAAGTGCACCAACTGAAATGGCGTTGCTTAATTTGCAGTTCATTACTTCCCTACACGAGCTGTCCGTGCGCACCCCGTACATCCACGTACCATCCGCTAGCCGCGAGAGAGCGAAAAAGTTCGTCCTCAAAGTGGCCACGAAACGATGTTAATTAGTGTTAATATTCGGGAAATTCTTTTCCACTTTCCGGTGGTACTTTGGTATCAAAACCAGAGCTCTTCGTGTTTGTGTTGGCCCACTTCTATCTTCTTGGTGTAAGGAAGTTGGCAACGTTGGAACCTTGAAACAATATCACCAAGACGCTAGATAGGATTTCCAGCACACAGTGGCAAGCAAAAGGGTTCTGTTTTGAGTGCTACAGGATGTACATCAGGCAGGGAGCATCTGGACAACAGCCACCAATTAAGCGGTAGTTCCGTGCGAAAATAGCTGCAGAACCAGATTCGAGCTTTCGTGCCACAAAATGTCACACAAATGTCAGCCTTTAATCTTCAATATTTAATCATATGATCGTTAACATTCATCAGTATTGCTATTTCTTTGATTTCAATTCCAATAACCGTGAGAAAGCACAATCCTACACTGGCTCAAAAAGCTTTCTAAGCAATTTTCTAAGAGGAAATCATAGAAAAAAAACTCAAATTACGAATCAAACATCAAAAGCGTGATGTTTTTCAATAGATTTTCAATTACATTTTATTAACCCGAAAAGTACCTCATTTATACCCTTGGAAATGTTCGAATGATGATGGCGAATAAAAAGATTTCTAGCACCGTCTTGCTGTGAGGGAAAAAATATCAAAGAATACCTCTTTTTCTTTCTGGTTCTCTGATAAAAAAGGAACACAAATTCTAGCACGTTGAGGTTGCAAAGCAATGCGTTTGCCTATAAACATCACTATCGGGTTCATTTCATCAAACGACCTTCAGTACGGCGGCGAGGACAAAATACAAGGACAGTTCTTATCTATTTCATCCAAAGGCAACACGACTAGGGAACAACGTTTGAGGACAATATTAAAGGAAGTAATAATAGGCACCCGGAAGATCAAAGGGTCGAACTCTAACGGGTCCCTGAAGGTAAGGCAAAATACGGATTTTATTGTACAGTTTTGTAGTAAAATTCTACAACAGGATGTAGATAATGAAAAGAAAAAAGTAGCATGAGTTCTGTCCAAGATAAAAATTATCAAAATGCTACTTTAACTATTCCAGAAACTTGTCGCCATAAGCTCAATTAGAACTACCTGTATCCCGGAGCGCTTATCAGTATAATAGTGCAAATTGTTTCAACAAATATTCTCGCAAACAATGTCTACAAATTAATGTTCCAACTAGACCACCCGGGCATGTAACATAGCGTGTGAAAAATCTAATCGTGCATTTGGAACCGTTACAAACAGAATAGGCTTTCGAGTGAATTTACGATAATCGAATGTCACTAGTGTAATACATATCATTAATTCTCGTATTTATAGGACCCATTCGTGTGTAGCGCATTAACACGACAATCCCGCTCGCACCAGAGATACAAATAGAATGATGAACCATCGCTTTTCCTCCCAACTGATTTGCATTTAAATTACAGTTTTTTCTGGTGATGTTTTTTTTTTCTTTGGGTTTCATCCGCAACCTCGCAGCATTCTTCTTTTCGAGCGGTGTAATATCAATTTTTTACATGGATAACACACAGAAAGACACCATCGCGAGGACAGTGGATGATCGTGTGCTTGCTAAATTTATGGTAACGCGATCCTTCGATTCGCTTATCATCTGCTCGGTGGAAGCAAGAGGGTTAGTCTAGTAGACCGAATAAACGAACGGAGGGGAAAAGACAATCCCCAAAATACATCGCACCGAAACGGAACTTGTTTCTTACGAGCACATACGTTGTATCCACCAAATCTACCTCGCATCCGTAGTAGCGAAAAGTGATCGAAAGACGACGCTGAAACAGCTGAATGCGAAGACAATTTTTTTCTGCTTTCCACTTCGCTCAAGCATAACTTCACCCATGATCCGAGGGATAAATTTATAAAATTAAGTTTTTCCTGCTGCTCGCAACAATACGGCAAACGCACACGCAACGTGGCTGTAAGCCAGCCGAGTTTTGTTTGAACGGCAAGCTAACAAACCTTTCTTCAGTACTCTGGCAAGCTCTTTTGGTTTTTAGAAAATCCTTCACAACGTATCTATTTATTTTTTTAAACAACATGCCTTTAAACTCTTACACAAGTTCAACAACAGTATAATACATTTGTGTATTTCATCTGTTCAATCAAACAAGCATGCGTGCAATTTGTGAGCGCGTACAAACTGTCAGAAGAGATGAGTACCACCTCGTCAGTTCATCTCAATCAAACTTTGCAAGGTACAGTTAACTTTTGCCCGACACTTGGTGCGTTGAGCATAATTACCCCTGTTTTAATAGACCTTAAACACCGAACATATGTTATCTTCACCAGCAAGAGCCATTTTCACTGGTGCTAAACTTTATCAAACATAATTAATCCCTATGTGTGTGCCGTTTATTGGAAGAGTGCTTAAGCTCAACGCAATCAGCTGCCAACTGCTAAGTTTTTAATTACGTCTTCACCGCTCCGTTCAGCTAAGCTGTCTTCAATGTATCTACTAACAGCATCATATGCTTTATTCGTAAAATTATGCATAATCTAATTAAGTACATCTTCAGTGTTGTGCCGTTCACCGCATGGTCAAAAGTTCCGATCATCATTCATGTAATTATACTCAATACAAGTAATTAAACGTTCCCACTAACCAGCTGCCGCACATTGCATAATTTGGTACTTAGCTTGCTATACAATGTACTAATTTGCATAAAAACGAATAACTAATCATTCGATTCCCACAATGTGCTACCACCACTGTTTTGATAATGATAACAAAGCGCCCGCCAATACTGTAACGACTTCTTTTTGGTGCGCACACTTAAAAGCGTAGCCAATCCAGAATAGAATTTCAATTCAAACAGAAAATAGAAAAAATGCAAAAATAAAGTCAAGGGTACTGCGATTGATTAATTTTTATCTTTCACTTCACAAACTGACAACATTTTCCTAGAATCGAAGGAAATATGGCTTATATTAAAATAGTCCTATCAGTGCCATGTCAGCCTTCAGCATCATAAATTGCATGCAGCAAATTAAAATGCAATGTGCAGCATGCAGCATACCGTTCGATAGGATCAGTTGATTTCGATGAATATTTTAATCAGAATTGAATAATCATTTCATTTAACCAATGTTTCCACGTTGCAAAGCCGACTCGTTTTGCATTGTGTGGAAAATAAATTGTTCATGCTTGGTGAAATGCTAAAGTAATCGTACCGTTCAAAATCGCACATCGTGCCGTCATGCTTCCTCGCCTGCGTGCGTAAAAAAAAGCGTATTATTTTGTTTCCGTGCCGAGGTGAACGTAGTAAGTAATTAATAACCTCGTCATGCGTACGCGCTTTTACGACAGTCGATGCCAGTTGCATTCGTATTGCATTCTCTGTCTGCTATTTGTTTCATAGAAAAATGTGAAATGTTACTAATTAGCAGTACACGTGTGGTGTTTTCTACCACGCTTTTACCAACGATGATTTTGTGTTGGCAATGCCACACTTAACTTTGTATATTGCTGGTTAGGAAAGGTTAAAATTCAACATCAGTGAGTTCTCACAACGTGGGCGAAACGGAGCTAAGTTGGCTCTTTAGTTTGGTTGTTAACACCTGTTAAGTGTAGGATGTGCACTGACTGTCGATATCAGGAATCTCGAAAATACGGCAACTTCAACAAATGCTTGTGGACTGAAGTAACAAACGGCTAAGCGTATTTTCTTGACAACAGTCACACGTTTTCGTGGGACTGAAGGCAATTAGACTTAATTGTGAATTGTCAGAATTTCATTGGTCTAGAGTTAGAGATCCTAATTGAACATGTGCGATGACTCTGAATATTGTGAGAATTAAAGGATGGGAAACCATGGAAGCTATGGGAATAACGCGTGAATTAACCCACTTTATCTTAGCATAGCTTTGTTCGGTCAACGTTCAATCTGGATGATGATCGGTCGCAGTCGAACATCGAACTGGTTTAGCGCCATTTTAGTATTTTAGACGACTTCTTGGTCGCACGAGAACCATCAAACTCAGTTCGGGAGTACGGGAGTACTCTAAACCTTACGCTGTCGATCGCCGTCACCTGTCTTACTGAATCTTACGTTCTCTTTTTTATGTCCATCCATCCAAGCGAATCTAATAGTTTTCAGATGTCATTTGCATGTTCATATTCCTACGCCAGTATTTATCAACTCATTTTCGTAGTTTTTGACTTATGTTAAGTCGGTAATTTCATTAGGCCGTTCGTCGTTTGTTGCCTTGCCTAGCAAGAGAGGGCACATGATCCAAACCCAGTAAAATATGAACTCACATAGATTGTTATGACAAGAACCATAAAGAAACTGTCCCCCTGCAACATCTGAGTATGTTTTTTCAAGAAATACCTTTGTTGTGTTAAACCCATCTGAATTCTGACTCCTGATTCCAAGAGTTAAAGCGTAAGCAGAGAGAGCAGTTTGTACAGTTTGCTGCAGTTTGACTAGGGCATACACTTTCATTTAATTCCATTACTTGCCCACATATGCCCAAATATTCTCGTCACCACAATATTCTAACTACTTAATTGTTAAATGAAAGTTTCATATTCATATACACATGTACAAGTGCAAGTTTAACGATGTGCACACAAATTTGTGCAAGAAACTATCACTATCGCTACAATGTAACAAAAGGTAAAGCATAAAGAGCACGTGTAAAATGCAATTGCGATCACACTTCCAGACTTGCACCACGCATTGAGTGCAATTTACAACAACCGAGCCGGGCCAGAAGAAAAAAAACCAAACTCCATCTGTAGATAAAGTACCCACAGTTCTGTGGCGTGTTACACACCAGACGAGCACACGCGCCAGATACGTCCGATAATTTATGTCCACTCCACTAACCGGTGGACAGACAAAACACTTCATCCTAAAACACTCGCACAAACCATTGTATAACCGGTGTGCCGGGAATGTGGGAATGCAACAATGCTAGTGATATGCAAAAATTTGCATAACACACACACAACCAGCAGCTTCTGCTGGGTTTTTCCATATTCCACTCCCCGTCACCTCATTTCAGCATCATGTCTTTTAGCGACTTCTCGTCTTTGCGCTACAGCGCTACATAAATTAGCATAATTTGTATCTGGAGCACGGTCCTGCCTTACAGTGTGCATGTAAGCGCTTTCATACGTATAATAGTGGCGATGTCGTTCGTAAATCGTATCAATCTCTTTTCGGAGTTCACGAAGCAACGCTTGGTTACACCGGTGGGCAGCAACCGTCCCGTACTGTCCTTCCTGGGATGAAGCTGAAACGCATGTAAATGTAAATGAAGTAATGGCAACGCTGGTAGGTAGCTGCAACCGGCTTAGTTCAGATATGCTCAAGGTCGGAGCCATTTGATTTGATTTGACCATTTTAATGCTATGAGTATTGCTATGATTTAAAAAAGCGGGTTCTCCTTTTTTGCTGGCAATCCAAATTCTTTCAATGCTCAACCCGGTAAGGAAGCAAAATGGGATAATCAAACAAACGGTAGCCAGCTGCCTTGAATGGGTCGCGTAGCTCGCTTGAAGGTATGCTTAACCTCACATCAACGAAATACCGTTTAATTTTCATGTTCATTTTCGTTCTCATCTCAACATAATCTCAGGCACACCCCCCAATGCATGCCAGCCTTCCCATTCTGTTTGCTCTAATCAAACACCCGAAACGGCACAAATCCGTCACCAAGATGATCTGCCCGGAAATGGAAACCGTTCTTCGGAACGAAACCCATGGCAGCTCTTTTTCACGAACCAACAGACGGATGCGAAAACCCGCTTCCCAATGAATCCGATATGCAGTTTGCACACGAAAAAAAAACCAAACCAAACGACACTGCACTGGTGCTAACCAACGAACCGTTAAACTAGGTGTACTGTACGGAAATTTCTTTTGCCGTTGGTGGTTTTTGCTTCTGCAAAAAAAAAACAAACAAACCCGAAATCGCCACCGGATATGCTCGGTTGACCATTCCCGCTGCGATCGAACGGGTGGGCCGCATTTCGGTGATGGGAAAGGAAAAACAACGAAAGGAAATAATGAAAAACCACGTTCCAACCGCCGTGTCGTGTTGTTTGGTGCAAAATCAATGCAATTTTCACTTTAACGACTGTGGCTTATGGTGTGCAACGGTGCGTGGGACATTCGGGTATTTCGACTTGTGTACCGTCCTAATCCAATTGCTTCACCCAACTGCACTTGTATCGCTGAGTGCCTTTTTGTTTATTTTTGGGGTTTGAACTAGCGTTTTTTTTTTTTCAAACGATACCCTCTAGCAGTTTTGTGTCACAGAACCTTCACATGCAAATTTAATTTTCACTTGCCTGTTTGCAAATGGAAATAAATAAAAATAAATGGATTTTGGGTCGATTAAATGGTAACAGTCATTCATCAAACAAAAAAGGTAACATTGCCACGAGCACAGGAGTTATGTGGTAAATAATATCCGGTCCAGTGTTCACCACAAATATTTCCAATGTTCAAAACGTAAATTGAACCTAAATCAAGTTACTCTACAATGAATGACTTTCTTTTATAATCGAAACATAAAAAAAACATTTATAGTAAATTTCTTCGAACTTTACCGCGTTCTTCATACGACATGGAGGTCTCAAGGTTTTCTCTTCCAACCTGATTGAATTATTCAATCTTAACAAAGCTTTTATCGTGCGCCACAAAGGTTATAAAGAGTTCAAACCGAAACATATGTTTAATGATTGCATACATGCAGGCGTTTTCGGGTAAAAGGCACACTCTAAAATTACCTTGAGTGGAATAAAACGTTATACCTTTACGACTCTTGCTTTTGGCTTCTATAGTCAGAAAAATGCGTTACTGTAATGTAATATATTGTCTTGGTATGTAAGTATCTTAGTATCGAATCACCAATCCAAGAACGAGTAAACCATATTACGAAAACTTCACAATCATCCAAAATAAGTTGCTTAGCGATCTTCAACTAACATCACCCACCTGCTTGCGTCTTGCGATATATTAATTCGATTTCACTCCATTCGATTCGTTCTCCCGGGACAATTGACACCGACAAAGGATAACGATTGGTCGTGTGATTAAATGCTCCCTGATCAATCCGGACGGTCGAAATGATAAAACTGCATCACCAGCAGTAAGGATGTCAAGGTAGATATTTGCACAATTACCAGTAACACAATTCAGACCTGCCAAACATCTACAAACAAGCAATTCAGTCAAACGAAACAATCCAATTGTCGACGGAACGTCCCAAAAGCGTTCACTTTACGTGGCGTGCTCTAATCATACCATTCCATTAGCACCGTGTTTAGAATTACTACTACTTCGCAGCTCGACTGACCCAGTCCGGTAATTGTTGCACGTATTTTGCAACGCTACAAAGCACCCGTGCAGTTCGGCACTACCCTTTCCGGATGCGGCGTCCAGTTCCAGCAGGAAAACGCAATCGAACGAAGGATCTGTCACCGGTGCTGGGTACAAATTCGATTGTCTGCACCACAAGACATCGCTGTAGCTGCCACAGTGCACGAACAAAGGTATCATACGACCGGTGGAAAGCAGCTCTCCATTTTCTGGCATCCATTATGCAATACGGAAATCGTAGGACGCGTCCAATAGTGTCGCGTCTAGAGAGTTTACCATCAGAAGAACAAGGATTTCTAGTCATTCGTAATCAACAGAAGCGTTATCTGGCCATTGACTACTTCCTTTCCTACCCTCTCTTCGACGGATAACTCTTTTTGAACAAGCTAACTAAGCATTTCGAAACTGTAGTTGTGCAGAATGTTGATATCTATAATAAATAATGAGCTCCCGTGTGGTATCGCCAAATTCCAAACAAATATCGTTAGTAATATCTAATTAGTCTAATAATACACCTTATTGTTTGTGTTTGAATGAAAAGAAACTTACTTTAACCTGCAATAAAGCAGTATGAAGCTGTTATTTAAGGGAAAACTTTATTTGCAGCTCCTTCATTATTACATAACTACCGCAAACACTCTGCCTTATCTCAAAAACACCATCTCACATAAACAATCATTACCCACATTATCCGTGTTTTAGCAACATCTGCCAAGCGGAACTAAGATTATCATGCACCTCCATTGGAAAGTGTAACGGTGTTATACAAACTCGCCCATGCACATGCATAAGATATTTATCCGGCAAATCTCTAAACCCCATTATTTGATACCAGCCCGGCACTAGTGCGTGTGTTTCTAATTATCTGCCCGTGGAATGCGCCCGTACAAGAGTTGCGCCCCATATTCGCCGAAATCTACAAAACTTCCCCAGCATCTTACCTGTACCGGCACAGCGTACCGTGCGTTGCTAGGGATTTTCGCTGGCACAAGCGCAAGGGTAGAACTTCTAATGAGCCATTTGTTTAATGCCATTGGATGGGTTGCATCGTTGCATTCATTACACGTACCGGGCGAGCTTTCCATCTTGGGCGATTTTCTGGAAATGCGAACGTACTCGACACCGGCAGCGACGTTCCAGCTGTTAAGTTGAAATTGTTGCAACCGTACCATGCCACCATCGCCAACGGAGTTCCCGGAACGCTGCTGGGAGCAACATCCCTGGAGAGTTCCCGGGGGAATTCACCCTTCACGCGTTACTTTCCCGGAAACGTTTGGACATTTCGAATGCTGTGCTGTAGATGTGCCAAAAAGGCAAAAGACCAACGAAACAAAAAAAAAAACACGGTTCAGCACAAAAACTGCAAACGCAACGCCATGCAATGTTTCGTTTTCTGGCGAAAGGATAATCTGCTAAAGTTCCTGTTGAGAAGGGGATTGGTACCTTGTTGCACTTACCGCCCGCACCGGCCCCGTAAAACCATGTGTCCGGTGGATGTGATCTTGCAGTGGAAAGGAAAGGTCACGGTTGCCAACGTTCGTAACACGCCGCAGGTGGTATTCAACGCATGGGCCGTACTTCCGTTCCTCGAAACTCACCAACAGCTCGGTCACCGGTTATGAATACGGGTGCGTTTATCGCATGCTTCGGCAGAAATCCATAACACACAGCGAGCATCGTAATGGAATCGTAATTATCAAAACCATCCTACGACGAGAATTAATTAACTACGAGTTAGGGGGAATCTTTCGTCAAATTTCTACCCACCGCTTTAGATCGACATCTGAGACCGGAATGGTGAGACGATGCCATTCTCGATCCTTCCACAGCACGTTCGTTGATGAACAGTGCGCACATCCATTATTTGACAGCAACCGACCATTCGCTTCACCATTACTAGTGACCGATCGGGGAATTGTAGCACCACTAGCAACAAATCGCTCCCATTGCTTGGCTCTGCTGTATTGCTAATGAAATTTACATTTCCACCCCACCAAAATCAAACACCCGAGCAGATGCACAACCAACACAATCGGCACTGATTTGGGATGTAATCATCGCACCGAAAGGTGCACCCACCAATGCGAAGGCTGTGCTGAAGATAAAGGATAAAGCTTCCCGGGGGCACACAGACACTTGGGTAGCAGCTAACCAGGCGCAATTAACAGGCGGCCAGGTCCAAAGTTCTGGGATACTGGATACGCTGATCCTTAGCTTCCAGCGACGTACATCAAAGAAAGAGTTTGCTGTGCTGCTTAGGCGTCGGGAATTTAATCAACCAACGAAAATAAAGGTGGATAGCTGAGTGAGTTTTGCGGCTCCCACGCAGGACACAATTAGTCTAAAACTAGCAGGAAGGGGAAGAGGTATTTGAGGGTACATACTATTGTTATTGTTTACAATGATGAAATTCACACAAACGACTTCTGCTTACATTGACTGTAATTATTGCGAATAATTCAATTACAACCTTTCGTGAGGAAGCATCAAATAGCTCACTAGCTATCCGGCCCATGTTTTTAACAATAATGCGATGTTTGGACACATCTTCATGCCCACGGCCATCTTGTAAGAATTAAAGCGCAATTTTAAACTTTGCATCCCTTGGAGCCTGTTGCCAAAAACATGGCTTCTCATTTTTCCCCACCGTACAGAACATCCTAACTAAACATCAAAAACAAACCGTAATCCACGTTCAGACAAGGTCCGAATTCCAAGTACACTACGAACGTAGGCTAATTTCTTCGGATCACTTTTCAAACCGGGAGCGATAAGCGGTGTGCGATTCTTCTTGATGTTTTATCCACTCATCTCGTTCGAAGAAGTATCGTTGCTGTTTTTGGTGTTCCGCTGTTTGCTTGTAGCTAATTTTACAGAACCACCCAAAGCTTTGTTTTTTTTTTCTTCGATTAAAACATTTCCAAAGTAAGTTGCTCTGTTTGAAGTTTGTACAAAGCTTGCCAGCACGGTGGTGTTGTTCTAAAACCAATCACATTATCCTAAACAAGCAGCATTGCAGCTTTCACTCCTTTCGTGAGAAATATGAATCGAATGGAAGCGACGCGTCACGGTGTCAACCCAGCCACCCAGCTAGTTGATCCCAGACTTCCCAGCTTGGCCGCCATTGTGAGTAATTGGTAAATATAAACTAATCTAAAACAACACCCAATTCTCGAAACGTCGATTTACGTAGGCCTGGACGTTTCGTTTGCCGGAACAGGTCACAGCCATCCGATGTTTCGTTTGGTAAGCGTGAAATTGGCCTTCCCCCCCAACCAATTCGGATCGGCACCAGACCGATCCGGAGACGCATCAGACGATCTCGATGGACCGATTTGAGTGCGACCACTCACTATTATCATAGTCGCCCAAAGTTAACCTTCCACGAAAGCACCGTAATCAGGCAAGCAACGGTGGCATTGAGACGTCATACGGAAAATTTGTCTACGTCCCATAATTGATGCCGATTGACCCGAAGAAAGGTTTCGTCTCGCAGACCAGCTGGTGCGACTGGTCGGTCGTACTGTTTCCAGAAATGGAAACTCAATTTCTCAGTTGATGAAGCATCAAAATCAAACTGTTTTCACAGTCGGACTTGTGTCGGTTTGCCGCTGCTGATCCGTAGCCTGTCTGCTTGAAGCAATATTTACTGTCGAAGGTTTTCTACAGTCCACAAGGAGCGAGCCATCCTGTTTCAGGTCATAGTTTTGGGTACTCCATACTCATCATACCCAACCATCCGGCTTATTGTGCGACATGCAAATGAATGGAGCGAAACAGCACTATCCGATACCACTTTATCAACCTTCGGAAAGTTGTAGCTTCAGGGCATTTGTGTGACAAACTTTGGCAGGTGTCCCATGTCATCACAAACCTTACTCCTTTAACTTTCTTTATCACATCTAGCCACATTCCCAAACACAACGAATCCACTGCATATCGATGAGAAACTGGAAAATGGGTAACACAACCGGAGCCATAAAATATTTAAAGGTTTACTGTTAAAGCATGCATCAATCTGCAACAAACCCCGCAGTTTGCTCTTAGCAAAACCCTATCATCATATTCCGGTTGGCGATTTGATATTTTCGGTCCCTTCTCAAACCGTACATAAAAAAAAAAACAGAAATCCAAAGCTTATCTCCCGTAGGGCTGTGCCAATTCCACCAGCCCGGCTGCTGGAAACGGTCAAGGCCTATCGCACAATTTCTGGGACGGGTCGCAATCCTAAGAAACGAAACAAAGCCCCAAAAACCCGCACGGAGCAACGTAGAATATTTTCTTTGACCGCCACGGTCAAGACGAAGGTCAAACCGGGCCACTGCTCAACAGATTTTACGGACCGCGCCCGTACCGTACTTCATTTGTCCTGTGGCCAATATCACTTCATTAATCACTTGAAACTACGCCCCAGAGCACTTTGAAAGTCGTACAGACAGATGCCTGTCGAATGCCATCTCCCTTTTCGATGAGGATCGTTCAGAGTTTGTCTAAAAATACTAACACATTCATTGCGGTACTTAAAGGGCAGCTGGCGAATGGTACACTTTAATGTGGGAAAAATAAAGCTATTCAACTTCAGATTCAAAAGAACTATCGTATTAATTGCTAAGCTATTTTACGAAAATGTCCATAAAACGGACCGGATTGTGAACGGTTTAAGGGCCTTCTGCAACAAAACACAACTAAGTAGTGGTAGTTCTTATCTTAGTTATTTAAGCCTGAAGCCGGTTTTTATTTTTATGGCTTCACGATGATGGTCCCAATTTTCCACTGGCATGAAAATTGCATTAAGAAGGTCAATGTTTGTCCACGGTGAGTCAGTACTAATGAAATTCAGTGCACGACAAGAAACGTTTGAACCATCCCAAAATTGAATTAGCGCACGGTAAATTCATTTCCTTCTTAAAACATTCACTATATGTAGTAAAACTGTTGATAAAAACACAGCGACAATTAAACTCAACCGTGCATTAAATTGTGCCACCGTCCAAGGTTGAACATTGCAAATACGTTTCAGGATCACTTCATTTTGAATAAATCATGAATTCACTGCTGCCATGCAGTCACTAAAACTGCTTTAAGCTCGTCCGTTACACCCCGGTTCCCATGGCAACATAAAGTTAAATGAGCAATACGTGAAAGGTACGCAATTTTCTAACCAACTTCTTTACGAGTGATAAAATTCAATTTTCATCAAAAAGAAAAAGGTCGTAAATGAATTCTCCTTTTTTCGGCCGGACGTGCTGCATGGGAGGAGTAAATTAAATCTCTAGGCCCGTTTACCCAAACCCGGCCGGATACTGTTGGGGCGATTCTTCACGTATCTAAACAAAATGCACCGTAATGCCTTACTTTAACAGTTCCGTTCTGAAGTGTTTTTTTTTCGCTTCTATGGATTAAATAATCAAATCAATTATTCACATTAAGATGGTTTTGAATCGTGAGACTTTTTTTTGTGTGCCTCGTTTTATTTTTTTTTTACATTCGTTCTCAAACAGGCGGCAGTTTGTCGAGCATTATCTAAGTATACGCACGCCCCGCAACCAATTTCGACCCACCATTTTGTGGCATCTCATTTGCAGCAGTGCATACCTCATTAAAAGGCAAAATTGATGCGAACAACAAGGCGCATGGTACAGGTTCTCACTCCCCCTGCTACCAGCACAATGGCGCACATAGTAGAGGGAAAAACACGCGGGCGTCAATTGAAGAGCACACTGTCAAATGCAAATCCAATTACCACAAGATCTTGTGGAGGTGGAAACATTAGGGGGAAAAAAAACAGAAAGACTGGGAGGTACTTGGCAAAAACCGAAAGAATGCTTTGCTTTCTGCGGAGGGCGCACACCAAATTTTACCATAACGATCTCCTCATGACCGATCCTTACTACCGTACTTATCGTCTTTCGTCCTCATTATCGTAATGTCTTACTCTCTTTCTCTCTTGCGAAGGTTAGCAGCAAAGCTACGTTTCGTTTCGTTTTACTCAGCACTGTAGTGCTGGATGCTGTGATGGTATAGTTTCTTCCGCTTTCGGACACTTCTTCAATGGGTCGGAGCTGATGAATCTCTTCCCAGCTCAAGTGTCCGTAAACTTAACACCGAGTGCCAAAAAAAGACTGTGGGGGAATGTAATGCTCACTGTCACGCATCCTGCTAGGAAGTTCGAGACGTTGACTGACTGCTTGACACGCTAACCAGCTTGTCTGCCAAACAAACTGACAGCCATCTAGCTGCCAGTGCTCCTTGACCACCGGATGGGGAATTCCATGGCAAAGGTTAGGGAATTATGGCACACCAAAAATCACAATACAACTAAATTACCAGGAAAGATATCGTGAGAACCTTTCGCCCACGACGGATACACTTGACAAGAGAGGGATCTGACGGTGACGAATTCGTGCATTCGGTACGGGATTTGAGTTTGGTCTGTTCATTATAACGGCTGTACGGTGTTTGTTTACTGAGGCAATAATATTGCAAGTAACAATGTAAGCTTTTGTACTCATAATGGAATAATCATTTAATGTAAATCGTTTCTTTGTCGAGGATTTGTTCACCTCTACCACAGGTTTCGTTCCTAATGCACATCGTTCAGCGCTACCGGACGTCGCATATAATAAGTGTGTTACTACTCCTCGAACCGTGTAATCTATCCGCGTTGTCACTATCAATGCCAACCACCGGAAGCCAAAGTTGCTGTCAAAAAGTTGTCCGACAGAATGATTTCGGCGCCGGATAATAACGCCCTTTGGTCACGCACAGCCAACACTACCGCCACGGCGAAACCATGCCACGAAATCCGGAGGGCTATTGATCAAACATTGGGATATTCCTTACCGTTGGGCTTCCCACAACCTAGCACAACAATACAGCGCATGGGAGCACATCAAACTAGACCCCAAACCGCACCGACATCATCCGTGCTGACACCTCCAAATCACCACTGTCATTGATAGGGAGTATGGCTTTGACCCTTGGCTTTTCCTACACCGAAGGACCTAAGCTAGCCGGGGAAATGGAAAGGAAAAGCGACACGAGCACGGTTTATGCGTATGTCTGTGTTTATGATGTGGAGCGGTGTTAAAATTGAAATCTCTCACCCTCATCATAGCTGTCATCCCGCCGCCATTAATCATGACTTAGGTAAGTTGAATACATGCGGCACCGTCCGATGTAGTGCAGCTTTCGGGGCAGCGCGCGCGATAGCAATTTTCTCACGCGGTATCACGCGGAAGTGGTGACAAATGAGTGTTGAATCGTTTTGTCACGTTGCGTGCCAAGTACGGCGGGAAGATACTCGGGAAGGCGGGGGCAAGTGACGGTGCAACGGTGCAGGAATTATCGTGCACCTCCCAGCGGCACCACAAATATGCTAACTGCCAAAGACAGTGCGATCTCGTTGCTGCCCCCTAGCACCTAACTTCACCCCTTGGGGAATGCAAATTTATTCCCGCCAGGGATGGTACAGTGCAGCTGCATCCGTTGCAATGTAATTAAATTAACTTCCACACGCTTTCACTTTAATCAGGGCATTTTGCGGTGGATGTAAGTTATGGGCTTTTGATGGTTGAATTAAAGTTGTGAAAACGCTTACGTTCAGAGTGAAGATGATAATGGTTGAATGTAACGATTTCAGGACTAATTTCATTGATCTCATAGTTCATTCACCAAATAGACACCAAGGCTGAGTTGGATTCTAATTATCATTAAACTCTTCCAATAAACAACTAAATTTTAAGTCACATTTTCATTGGGTGATTCAGTGTCCTTTCCAAGGCTTATAAATGTGACGGTTTATCTGTGTTTTTTTTTTTTTTTATAAAAGTGTTTATTAAAAAACAACTTACATCCTAGTTAACAAAATGAAGGGGAACACGTAAGGATGACGTACAGAGTTTTACAAAGAACATTTAAGGATTGTTACATCAATCGCAGCATTGTTGTTTCCAACAATGTGGATGACGTAGTTTGCAAACAAACGTAGGATAAGAGTCCTCTTACTTGAACTAATGTTACTTAAGACAGGTAAGAGGAGGGAAGGGAAGTTTAGGGAATGGTTCGGAACGATGACTGCAATTTCGTGCAACAGTATGCTCCAAGCATTAGAAACCCTCACACACTTAGCAAGTTTATGCTCCAGGGTCTCTGGCTGGGAGCACACCGCGCAGGCCGACGATGCTCTGTTCATCCTCTGCATTAGCATCCCGTGTGGCACCTTGTCATTAACCAACAGGTAGAGTGCTGATTTCTGGATCGAGGACAGTTGGTAGTTTATATTCTTCCAGATCCATCGCCAGTTTGTGGAAGGTGATGTTTGATGATCTCTATTTACTTCGTTGTTCAATGACAGAGAATGTTCTTCAAAATATTCAACCATACCCCAGCGGTACCATTGATCTTCAGGTTACTGAAGACTGATATGTAAAGGGCCCCAAAATTTTACAAACCAAACATAAAAACTAAGAATGTTATGGACAAACCCGAAATTTTACAGACCATCATCAATTCTAGCAAATACGTACAATAATGAGATTGATCCCTTTTCAAGAAAATCTTTTATTCGAGTTCAAGAAAAGCATGCTCCAAAATGCAATATCCAAGAGATGATAAAAACCCATCCCGGATATCCAATTGGCTAGGAAATAGAGGCATAGCGTATCACCTAACCCACGTGTATGTATCATTACATCATAGGTGTAATCGAATGAAATTTCTCATTTCAATGATTAAATTCAAAACTAAATGATGTAATCACGATACCTTTGCAGAATCACCGCATCAATTAGCGTTGGTCAATACCCCACAACCGCACGGATCGCCGTGTACCGTTGGGTGCGGCTAATGTGCGATAGTTTGCTACGGTTGTTGGTTTGGGTAAACAATCAACAAAATGCATGGCCGAGGTCTCTTATTGAATTCCCCATCATGGCCCATTAGTTCCGATTTCGAGGGGTACCGTTCCGTTTCAAATGCCGGCCAATCCATTCGGAGGCGGTACTCCGAATGTTGTAACAAAGTCGCCGGTTGATAGAAGCAGATAGCTCAATTTCGCAGTTCCCGCGGGTGTGTATGTGGTGTTTTAGTGTTTTGGTGCACTGTGGTGGCATCTCATTGTGGACGTTCAATCGGGCAAATGTATCAATGTTCGCATTACCCTAATAACAGCTAAACGGATGAGCTGCTGCATATAATTCGAATATGGAGCTTGAATTGAAGCATGATTCCAATTATGATCTTCCATCAAATCCAAGCGCTCAAGCTTTTCTTCCATCGTCAAGTGTGAGCATCAAGACTGCAATCATGACTGTTAACAAATTTGGCAGGTGGAATATTAGCCCATTTCGAAGCAAAATCAAACCATGCAAAATGAATTGTGAGCCGCAATCCAATTCGTATGTGCGTGAGCGTTATTCTTTCTAACGCCCAAACACCGAGCACGGTTTGCCGATCGAAACCATTTCCACGATACGCTACCCATTACGCATTCGGTACGCGAAATTCAATTTGCACCACCCGCACAAATGGATCGTTTTGGGGGAAATAATTCATCTGTATTAGAATGGTAGGTGCCCCCCGGAAGCGGGCCTCCCATTTGGGTGTAGAAAAACGATCTCGAAAGGATAGAAGGATGGCCACAAGCTGGCCAAAGTTTTGCCCCCCTTCCATAAAGGGACGTTCGAAGTGGCATCTTGTGCGATTTTTTTTTTTTGAAAGACACTACACTTTCGCCACATTGGAGGTAAAATTTACAGAACGAACATAACGATCACGTTTACTGTAGGCTTGCTTGGATTGTCATTCGCCCCTTTTTCCTTTTTCGCCTCTCAATGCAGGCACTCAAAGGTTACCGTCGCTGTGTAATTTGTTTTCCCGCTCATGTTCTGTCAGCACATGAACGCAACGGCCCCGGCCAGGTGCTGCCTTCGGGAAGATGTTCGCCGAACTGGCTCACCGTAGCCGTACGCTTCGAACCGTTGCGAAACGGAAACACTTTGCTGTAATGGCCGGATGAGCTGCCGGGCGGGCGCAGACAACCTGTGTCGTTCAAGACACACGACTAGCGCCGGCAACGGTGACTCCCGGGTGACGGTCGACGGCTCTGTTGTACCTGAGCGAAATTTCCGAAATGGGCTCAGTGCCACAGGAAAATCCGATCACAACGTGTCCCTGCCACCAGTGGAAAGCGTGGATAAATGTTTTGGTATCTTTTTCCCCCTTTTTTCACTTTCCATTGCAATCCAACCATGGCCAGTGGCGATTGCAGTGCGCTCGTTGGCAGACTGGAAAAGCTTAGCTTTCCCAGGCACCGTTTCCGACTAGGTCCGGTACGGGGTTGCACGTTGTAACCGGGTTCCATACCGAACCGAGCTAATAGGGAAGCTGCACGGCCTGCAGCTCTCTCGAACTTCATTAGCAATAAATCACTGTCAGCAGTTCGGCACAAACGGCGTGCGGGCCGTGGTTCACAGCGTACGGTCCGACGGAATGTGTCACCAGTGAGTTGAACTAAAAATATTGAACGTTCAGCAAAAATGCACTCATTTTGGATGAAACAACCCCCTCCCCCCAAAGGGTTGTGTTTGGCATTGCACCGGAAGTGCGTAATGAGAAAACTGGTCACTAGACGCTGAGTGTGCGATGCTCAAAGGATGACATCTTGCTAGGGGAGTTTGAAATGTTCATCATCATCACTTGTATCCAACTGCAAGGAGTCCAATGGGTTGACTTCTGGACTTCTCGGTAGACACTTGATGGTGACCAAGATGTTTTAACTCTTACAGCATTAATTTGTGGTAATTTTTTATATGAGTTTGTAACATTACATACATACATAGCTTTAGAAGTCACATACTCTCATCCTTCTCATTCTAACTGCGGATTTATCATCCTTCAAGCTTTAGTGTTCTTAAATCCTTCCAAATGATGAAGCTTTGTTTTAAGTAAATATTTAACATCCAAGGAAGCCAACGTCTGTGCAAATGATTCACCAATCAAACACTTTCACTGTCAACGGCTCCTGATTTATATTCTAGTTCGTTATTTAATGTTTCACATGCCCATTTTAATGCATGCCCATTGACAGTGACATTAGCTTAATGGACTTTCCGCTAATACCACACACACACGCACGCACTGATGGAGTGCATAATTGGGTGAACGGAATGATTGAATTTAACTTCCCGGCCGTACAATCCGCATTGTGCCGCATCAGTGCCGGACAGTGGCAAACACTTCACAAACCAAAACCGTTTAGCTTTACGCAGCAATGGATGGATTAATTGCATCGGTAAATGCACCGGCAAATAATCGCATACCCCCTCAATCAATGAGCCCAAGGGCGTAGCCCTAATGAGTGACGCTGAAATTTTAATCGACGCTAAATCGTGCATAAAATTGGTCCTTTAATGTGGGCGAAGGTATTGCCGCTCCAGAAACTCGAGAGCCGTTCGTGCAACTGCTATTGTAATCCTATTTCGGGCGGAATAATAAGCAAACGTGAAATGTTTATCGTTTGGTGGTCTTTACTTTAGATTACAGCGAACTGAGCGACCAAGTGCACAAGTCAACCTTTGCCGGGGGAATGATGCTTAGGAAAGGTTAACGAGAGCAGTAACGGGTAAGTGAACTACTTTTGTGAAACTTTCCCCAACCATTCACTTTTGGTTATTTGCGGATTGTTGTTTCCGCCAGCCGTTTGCCAACGCTTGTTTGTTTCAATTCGGACGCCGGGGGTTCGAAAGCAGCAAGCTAAAAACAGGAAACTTCTGTCACACTAAACTTACTGCAATTACATCCGGCACTCGGGCAAGCCCCGGGGTATTCGGGTGCCCATGCACCACCGACAATCCAACTGGACCGTAGCCAAAAATCTCCAGGAAAGGGCTAATATTAAAATTACCTCCAATCCGGTGCAACACATGGCATCGGCAGGGGCAGGTTGCGTTTTGCGGATAAACTCGCCAGAGTAAGTTGTTGGGAAAAACTTACCCCGAAAACCCATATCCTTCCCGATCGGGTAACATCTTTCACAATCCGTTTCGGTGGAAAGTTTTTCCACCGTAAAGTCTAGTGTACGAGCCGTCCCCAGAAACATCGACTTGACCACACGACACGCACAACGCACACAAAGGCAGTGGTGCGGTACGATTAAGCTACGCTTCCGGTACCCGTATCTTCCGGTTCGTTGAGCACGAACGAAAAACGCATGAAACCATAGATGGCGCAACATGGCTAAAACATCGTATCGAACTCGACGAGGGGACAAGATTATGAAAAAGGACGTCAGAAAGAGTTCCGCCCGGTTCGGCAGCACATGTGCCCCAAATACAAGCCGGGACGGGGACCGGAAGGACCGATTTATGCAACCACTTGTTTCCGCTTCTGCTCGATTGTTCCCTTCCCTCTCTAGCGCTTACTTTTCAACCTCGAGCGAAAATTTTGTCCGCTTGACTTGCGTTTATGGCCAAACGCATTTCGTCCCCGATAATGTTTGTCAACCGTCAACCCACATGGGTGGTTCGGGTGGGGGATGGAGGTGAAGTTAGTGAAAACCGGGGGTCCGGAAAGTTATGCCGTATCAGGGCGGCAGTGTGCCATCGTTGGAAAGCATTGACCCCACTGGACCGCTACCCCTTTTTCTAAAGCGACCGAAGAACAGAAAAAAACCCCGCAACACACCAAGGAAACATAGCACGAGAGCATGCGGAAAGTTATGTCGTAAATTGTTTTTATACGGGACAAATATTACTTTTAACTTCGGTGGCCACCTTTTTTCTGTGGCCCCGTTTTTGTGGTTTCCCGCATTGCAGCGACATGACGGAGGCCGCAGGATCTCGCCCAAGGGAAAACGATGTTCGCATGAGGCGAGGTTAGCTAGAATTTAAATTTATTGAACTGACCTCATTACTACACCCACGGCTAGGGGTCAGCCATTGAATTGTAGCGCACTGTTACATCCTATTTTCCTGTCTCTCTCTCACTCTCTCTCTCCGGCTATTCTGGTCCCATTCATTGTGTTAGTAGAACAATTGCAAGAATTCATCATAAAAGCGTTGTCCAATGTTCAAACGATAAAATGAACGCAAGATAAAAGCTCTCTATATTTTCCCTCCAAACCGGATAAAATTTATGTGTTAATAGACCAAACATAAAAATCACCCACAACCACTATCACATCTACGATACAGACATAACAATATAATTGTTCATTTGTTCGCACAGATTGAAAGCGGCATTAGCAAACAGAAGAAGGAAAAACAAAACCCCACAGAGCTTTAATAAGTCGTTAGGTATTGTAAAGTGGGTGGTTGTTTAAACACTCTGCTTAATCACACACACTCACACACCGGAACAGAAATGCAAATAAGTGTGACTTTAAATGAAAATAAATCACTTTATTAACAGTCAATCAAGCAACCCGTTGGGAGCGAGATCAATTTATTTAATTGCTCATTATCGTTCATTTACGATCAATTAATTGATCGATATTGCATTAAATTTTCCATCACCTCGTAGCAATACATGGCGGATGTGTCTTTGTTTGTTCCCGTAATACAATGTAACGCTAGTATCGTTTTGCGCTGTGTAGTAGCCTGTTTTTTTTCAATGTTCGATTACAAAACCCATGCCCATCATAAAAGCGCGCCCATCAAGGCGCATCTATCCCGCCAGTCCCGACTTAAGCAGATTATCGAAACGGATCCTAATCCGTCAGACCGGATGTTGGTGTGCCAGCTGAAACAAAAGATTATATTATAAAACGAGATGTAATTCGATAAACCCTAAAGCTAGTTGGTTGGCGCTCCAATCCAAATAAACGACAGAACAAAAAAAAACCCTCCCACTGACCGGTTGCTGGTCCGGGCTGTGGCCACTGCTCATTTTTCATCGCTAACCCTGTTACTGGGGGTAATGTAATTTTCACCGCGTTCGCCCAGAGTCCCAGCTGGTGGCAAATAACAACCGTTGCACCATTTTTCAATATCTCAACCCACTGGAACAGAATTGACTGCTGCTGCTGCTGTCGTAGTGCTGTGTATAGGGAATGGGGAGTACCAGTAGCTAATCGAATGGTAGCCAAAAACAAGCACCAAGCTACCAACGAAACGGTAAACAATAGCAAGCACGACAACCACAAAAAATGTACAAAATCAAATTGGCCCATTCGCATTGGTGGATCATTTTCCAATGCATTATTAACGGCTCTCACTCATGTGTCCGGAACGGTTGGAATGGAGCTCAACATTGATGTTTTGATGAATTTTTAATCATCCTTTCAAACAGTTAATTTTACGGCGTTTGAAATGCATCATGAAAAATTCGAAATATTTCCAGCTTCCTGTAACATAAATCCCAGCGAAAGAGTATGGTGTACCGCGTTGTGATACAATCACTCCATTAGACTAATGTTCTTTAATCTGATTTTCAAGTTGAAGTCTTTTCAGTATATGTCCAGCAGAAACTAGTACAGTTTTTGTTTGAAGTCTTTTATCCAAGTATAAATTATGAAAAATATTAATACTATATCAAATGTTTTATTATATTTTAGATTCGTTTGATCAATTGTTTTAATTACAAATATATTGATAAGAAAGGATATGTTCGAAAGGGGTTTTCTCGAACTTGAATCAATTTTTCAACTTCCATGGCATACTTTGGAGAGAAATAATAGAGACTTTTATGATAACTCATCAGCTCACATTTTTTAACAAAATCTTCTCAAATGTTCATTGCTGACAGTATGGTTTCAATTGGTGCAGCAATCAGAACCTCCTCTAATCTAATTAAGCTGCAAATATTTCAATTGTTTGTTCGGATGCAGACAAACGCCATTTTTAATTTGTGCAAACTTCACTGATTTTCCGACATTCGATCGAGCCACTCGTTTGCGATGAAATGTATTTCGCTCATGCCACGGCATAGGCAAATCTCCCGACGAATGAGTACCAATCGCTGCTCGGAAGATGTTTTTCCATGCTGGTGAAGCACCCGTAGGGCAACTCTGTATAACCGATATAACAAATAGACACCCGTAGCCGAAGACGATAGACACCAACACACCGTGGGCTACTCCGCAAGGTTCCTTCACGGGTGGCACTCCCAAGGGCACCTTCCATTATTGGCCCACACGGTAGTAAACGGAACGGAGTGGGAAATATCCCGTTCCCCCTTTCCCGACACACCGTGACAGGAAGACGCATCGTAACGAGCGTCTTCCGGATTTGGTCCATGCACAATCTATTCCCGGGACCCGCTACCGAACCAACCGACCCGGTGCACCGTCAGCTGTATTTTCCCACGAATCCGTATCCCCGTAGCCGAAGCGTACCATATGGGTTGGGCCAAAAGAAATTGAATTTCCTCTTGGATTAATCTCAGACAGTAAATCTCGTTTTGCCCGAACGTTGTGTTGTTGCGGAAGCGGAGATAAATTTCCCATTGTTTCCGATGGACTTTTCCGGTTGCGGATTAAACGGGGTACGTGCGACGAAAGGCCAATGGGGTGGGGATATATCCCGAAGGCCATCAGGACCATTATTCCGTGCCGGAATCGAAATGCTGGCCTGTTGTTTCCTTCGATCCCGGCACCGACCGGTAGCTCGGCATCTCATGAACGATCGATCCCTTCCACATCCCGTACGATGCAATCCGTACCAAAACACCGTGCGGTGCATCCGCCTGGACGGCACTCAGGACGATACATTTTTCTATCTTCTGCTGCTGCACGCTGCGCGCGGTACAAGATGGTAAAGACTGCTACCGCTGGGGCTGACAGTTGCTACAGACTTTTCAATTTTCCAATCAGCTCCATCAATCTACCGATTGCTGCCGATGGGCCTCACGCACGCACGGGAATATTGTGTAAAACGAAAAGCGGAACAATAATGGTAACGATTGCCGATGGATGAAGAACCAGTTGCTAAGCAACCGGGCCGGGAGAGAGAGAGAGGGCATGGTTAAAGCGTACCTAAGATGCAATAAAGACTTTGGCATCATTGGCATACGGGGTCGAAGGAAATTGATGCAATTAAAAGCCATACACTGCCGCTGCACGCGAACGACAAAGTCTTCGTACCAACAGCCTAGAACGATGAGGCAATTCACGGATTGGCAAAGAATGCATTTCATTTCACTCTTTCCGAACACCGAATCCTACTCCCCGTGCCGTGCGCCACTTGCCTTTTGATGAAGATATTGCACGTGAAGTATCATTCACGCCGCAGCTTACCCCACACCAGCGGATGGATCCATTAGAGCTAAATCAATCAAACAGTTCCGGGGATCCATTTGCTTTCGGTGCACTATTTCGCAAAACAACACACAGAAGAGCGAGAAAAAAAACCCATCTTCTCGCCTATCCCTCGCTGCAGTGTGGAGTGGAATCGACAAGATAAATCGATTCATGTCAACCCGATGCCGCTGTCGGAATTCGTTGGAAACAAATGGCAAGGAATAGTTGGAAATGGTTGTGCTTTTTCTATGCTTTGCTGAAACCATTTACACGATTGGTGAGTTCGGAAGAAAAATAAATCCCACATGATCCGGATCCACAGTTAATAGGGGATGGTGTAATAAAAATGTACCATTGCCGGGGGTTTTTTACCCTTTAAATTACAATGAGCTTATGCAGCTAGCCATCTTTTGTTACGAATAAAAGTGACCGTGACACAGCTGCGTATGAAACTGTAAATGCAAAAATAAGCTACTAATAGCGAATGTAGTTGAAATATTTGAACGATTCACTTGTATCCGACAACATCAAATATCACCACGAACAAACATCAAAGCATAAATCTCCAACAGGTCTTTCTTAAAAAAATGTTAATCTTCGGGCAAAAGGAAATTTAGGAACATCAAGATTTAGATGAGCTATTACCCATTCGTGCAGTTTGCTTCGTCAAGCTGTATCATTTGTTGTGGAGGCAGTGTGATGGCGTCCCAGAATTCATCAAATAAAACAGTGTTTTTTATGCTATGCAAACCATTAAAGAGGCTTTAAAACGATTCATAACATTTACTCTACCACTGGTGCATGCTCAGTGACAGATTTTCCCTTAATTTACCGTTAAAAATTACCAATAAATTAGGGGTGATTTTAGGGGGGTTTTTTTTTAGTGAAAGCTATTTCTAAAAGTTCTCACTCCACTGTTAGTTAATGTGGGGCTTTGATTTACGATCTTTGATCACCTAGCTTCACACTGTCACGTATTTACTTTAATCACGTTCAAAAGGGAATAATTTGGCACCTCCTTTACCTACTCCTTACAATCGAATCGTTCCGTCACACAGATGCGTAATGAAAACAATATTTACCTCGACGGTGCCCCACTTTGCTGATTGTAACAACATGCCAAAGCAAAGCAAATCGTGTTTGCAGTAGCGCCACTGCTACTATTGCCACTGTTCAATTACCAATCTAATCCTGCTGCACATAATTGCAAATGCATAACCGGCTGCAACATTGTTAGCAAAAGCACACCCCTTCGGCAAAGCTTTGTTTGCTGAAGGAATGGAACATTTATTTGCTATCGTTTCTTTGCTAATACCGTGTCAACAGCACGGTGATACAAGATTGCAATGGATTCGCATTTATTTTCCAGGCGTAAATCTTCACAATCATCGCACATTCGAGCGATTGTACAGATTCGCCTAAACCCTTGCTTGTCACGTTCTGTCCAAGAACTTGTGCTGCCTGGTAGGATCAACATGTAAGACACTGCGTATGCCTAAGACTGTCCTTAATCCAGCCAACGGGGGAGAGAGGGGACCGTCCTGATAGTCAAACTATTCCACAATAACCTTCAAATCGTGATCCAAGGGCGTGCTCCCGGCACGCAACGCTTCGGAACGTTCGGTACATTGGCAAAATTTAGATTTCTGCACAACGGAAATTACACCAGACAAAGTGGCTACGAGTGAGCGCTTGGTGCTAACCACGCGTCCGGAAGCACACATCACCGGAAGGACTCGATTATTGTACCAACGTGCCCGTGTGTGTGTGTGTGTGTATTTTGTATGTACTTTGCCGCGTATGTGGTACGTTCACCATGGACGTGGATCTGTTGCGAATGAGATAATTAAATCTACACCGAACAACAGCACCCTGCCACCGCTTTCACCTATCGCATAGCACGATAAGCAACACGATAAACAACACTTTTTGATAAATATTTAGTTTGTACAACAGCATCAACCCCCAAAAAAAATTAATTAAATGTGCATTAAAGCATGAGCAGCTTCCACACGCTAAACCCATAAGGCAACATCCTTTTTACGGGGAATTCTAAGCGCTTGTGCTAGTTCTATTGCCCTCTCGTTATTTTTGCTTGTGTTCCTACCACTAAATCAACTATCCCGAACGCAACGATCAGGATTCTTTGCTCTCCCACTGCGCAAAGGCAAAAAGCACAATAGAAAAAAAAATAACAAATCCTCTCGCTAGAAGTAGTACACAACAACAATCAACAGAAAGGCAGCACCCACCCCACCCCCACACAAAACCGGAGTAATGTTTCGTTCGTGTAGGTATTTATGTTCATAAACGGTTCGTGCACTCGGTTCGTCCGGCACACTCCAGCACAATGCCCGGGGAGTGTAAAGCACGATTGCATAAATAAAGTGCAAACGTATCGTCGTAAAACTTGCCAAACACAAACAAATTTAGCTCCTTGCGCGTCGTATCGCCCGCCGGCCTCGACCGGTACGCCTTCACGGGCGCCCGGCAAAAGCTTACCCGATCGCCCAACACATCTAGCAGCGCGTTGCAGGCGACACCAACAACCGCAAAGCCATCGCTTTCAGCGAAGCGAGCGAAGAACAACCGAAGCCAAAGCGGGAAGCATCATTTGCATAAAATGCTTCCGAAAGAATGGAAACTGTGTTGCGCTGCGAAAGGTTAGAGAAAATTGTCCACCATCCTCACTCCCGGATCGTCCCGGCAATAAGTAAACACGTGTACGTTTCGGCAAGGCGTGTTAACCGGGGCGGAAGGTACGCGCTGATAGATTACGCAGGTAATTGCGAACAAAAAGTTAAGCAAATTTTCAATTACATGCGTGTAAACAGGGAGGAAGTAAACAGATGATGATGATACGTGCAAAAGGGAACTGTGTCACTGTGTTGCGTTTATACGTTAGGATTGTTTTCGTCAACAATATGTTTGCAATATATTAACTAATTTTTATGGCAATTTTTTTAACATAAAACATAATTTTATAAATGTTATTGCTAGGAAGGCCTTATGGGTGAATACTGTTATGCAGATTGCATGCATTTCGGCGTTTATTTTGCATACGGTGTGCAGTGCTCAACGACACTATTGGTCCCCGTCATAATGTGGGTTTTAAGACGTTTGTTCATTAAATAGTATTAGAGGAGTCAATTCACCTCTCTATCTCATCCAACTCCTCTCCACCCTTACTACTCTTACAGATGATCCAAAAGTTCTCACATAACTGAGTGAGCTGATTAGCATGACGTAACCGAATCACTGTAGGTAAATAATAATACCTCAAAAGCTTACATATGTGATGAGAACTATGTACTTATTAATTCAGTCACGTCAAATGGGTAATCTAAAGATCTTTTTATTTTTCTAAAATTTTAAAAGACTTTAATGATTAAATTATCTTTTTTCATGGCACGGTGGTGCTTAAGTACTTGCAGGGTACCGCTCAATCGTTCAATAAACACAAAGCACAGACCTGGACCTACGATATAAGCTATATGGTAATAATTCACCATACTAAATGGTTTGATAAAGAATCATAAAAAGAGATAAATCTCCTAGCAGAACTTGATAAACAGGAGACTTCTACTGCAGCTGTGTCTGTAAATTAACGCTTTATTACTTGGAATTCCGATTATAAAAAGGTTGTTTTACCAAATACCAATTTTAACTCAATCTTTCTTTGATGATCACTATACAATGTTCATCAAACCGGCAAAATGAACGTCAAACGATTTTAATAAAGATTGCCTTTTAAAAACTAATTAATCGTCCAAATACCGCTACTTATTAGAACCTTCCCAATTGCACCCTCGCATAATGAATCCGAAATTTGCATAATGAGCAATATTGCCAGTCAAAAGATCGTCCCCTCGCTGTAATGTATCGCTGCCGATCATTGTGTTTCTCCTGCGAAAATATTCACCATCCCACCCAATGACAGTCTTATTTTATCAAAGCTTATCAGTGATTCGCTCTCTGCTGCTGGTATGCGATCTGCACAATCGGTGCCTCATCCTGGTCGCATGGGCAATCAGTCCCTCGTCGGCGGCACTCGATGTAATGAAAAATTCCTCATTGAAATACGGCTCGACGGTATGTCTTGTCACCTACGGTTTCTGAGGAAATAACGCAAAAAAAACAGCGACCACGCAAGAACGCAATACGGAAGAAGCAAACCCAACGGTGTTGGAGCAGTTTGGAATGGTAGGAGGTGAATCAGTGCACGGTGCATGGGCCACAAATAAAAAACGCACGTATCGGAATTCAATTACACCGTCGAACCGTTGAAACCGTGCGTTTGATCTTCTGCACACAACACGGATTCATCGCTACGGGTGAATGATTCCATTTCGGGGACACGTTTCATTTATTTGTTCTTCGGTTACATCTTCAATTAAACCGTGCCTTGCGGGTAGGCCGACCGTTTCATAATATCATGCGCTATTTTAAATATTTCGCTGCAAATTGACTGCTCTGCTCCATTTGTCTCAACAATTTCACATGCGCATTAAATGACATAAAGTGTTACGAGGAAAGGTGTGTCTGAAGTGCTTTAATAATAGTTCAGTACAATGAAAATTAATCATGATTTAAAATAATTCCACGTTATCAATTGAAGAAATTTCGTCCAATTCTGCGTGAATATACATGTTCTGATGTTTTTGAAGCATCAGCTGCACGTCAGACGATTCGTGAACGGTAAATAATTGATGTGAAATCGTAATAACACTCGTTTCATCAAACTCATCCGTACCCGTATGCGATCATTCAAATATTAATGAATACGATATCTTTTTACCTCGCCATTCAAATATCTTTTCCCGACTAAAGCCATTAACGAACACATTTTTAATGAATTATATTCCAAATCAATTCATTAAACAGTTCTCTCACAATTGTGTGATGCACCATCTATTCCCTTGGACCCATTGGTTCAGCCTGGTAAACCTTTTAAACTCACAAACCAACAAGTTAACGTATGCTACTACCACCATACGTAACATAGTTATCCTTCCTTCTACGTATCGTTTAACTTTTACAATTATACCCTGTCTGTTTGTGCCTTCAAAGGGACACAGGTACCACAGGTACACAGGTCAAAGGGACACAGGTACTCGTTAGTCTGCTTGTAAATGTGTGTAACACACGGTTTAAACATCAACCATGAACCGGAGCTTTTGAAAAGCGAACGTATGAATTTGCCGCCACAAAAAAAAACCTACTTGGCACACATTTAATTGCTTCTGGATACCCGACGGCACAGAGTTATATTCGGTGTGTATGATGATCATCATCATTATTGCTTCCATGATTTCAACATGTTTCTTACCACTAGTAACGTATACAATTCCCTCTCTCTCTCTCTCTTTCTCAATCACTACCTCTGTCTTTCCCTTTATTTTGCCTTTTCTCCCTCTCTCCTAAAATTAGACCGAGAAAAAAATCTGATTCACCTCAAACGTACAGCATATCCAACTTGCTCGGAAGAGGATACTGGCTGGTTGGATCCTGTTTGGGAGATTTGTGCGTGGATTACGTTTGCGAAAGTTTGCTAACCTCCATACCATAATGCAGCTGCTACCGAACACATGGTGGGGCGATGATGATGATTGAGCGCTAAACTGGTGCGAACATACCATTTTTCGGTTCTACAGCTGATTCCAACGTCAGCAGTAGATCTTTAACTTTAACTAAGCTACAATGTAAGTAGAGAACACGATTGTTCACTCGTTAAGTGGACGGAATGAGTAAGTTCTACCAGTGCAACTGAAGCCCTGGTGTGTAGTATAACACTAGGGCTTCCGTTGTACTGGTAGAATTTGCTAATATTTCACCATAAATTAGCAGAAAATAATAAAACCAAAGGGATAATATTTTAAAAGACAAAGTAGGTTGATCGTGCTTGGTTAAGTAACTCCTAAAACTAGTCTATATTAATTGATTTTTACACAGCTAAGCTTTGCTGTTTTATAAACTACTAGGCGTCTCCATTCTTTTCCTTGTCGCTTTAATTACTTCAGTCATGTCATCTATATAAAGGCTTGCTGCAATTGTTTTTTTTTTTTTAAGAATCGGTTGTTCCAGCTGTTT
Source organism: Anopheles marshallii (assembly GCF_943734725.1). NCBI lineage: Eukaryota > Metazoa > Arthropoda > Insecta > Diptera > Culicidae > Anopheles > Anopheles marshallii. The sequence continues at coordinate 75,544,489 of NC_071327.1, read as the reverse complement.
CATCTATGGTGGCTCGATAATTATTAAATGCACGCCCTTCTTTGAAGTGGACCAAATGTCAAGGTACGAGACCATTGTACCAACCATGGGGCGTCTCCATTGTTCAAAAAACATTTTCCAAACGCGAGAAAAAAACAGTATTAATCGGTTAAGAAATGTAAACAAATGTATCGCGGAAAAAAAATCTCCTTATGTTACATTAAACATGCTCAATCAACACATTAACCTTCGTGTTTGCGTACGAGTAGAAAAGAACCATATTTGCTTGCTCGCAAAACTGGCAGCTTCCGTACGCTATTCGACCATTTTGCTCTATCGCCAACATTCAAGCACGTTCTCGCTTTTTATTTTACTTTACACGATGCGGTGCTATGGGTTCGCTTCAAGAAACAAGGCAAACAAAAAACTACAAACCAACGCAAAAAGGCTCACCCGTGTAGGTCTTCACCCATGAGCATCCTGTGCGCATTTTCTTTCCCTATGCAACGGGAAGAGATTTTTTTTCACTACCTCTCTTTCTCTCTCTTTTTTTCTGGGTGAACCGTTTTTTCACTGCAAAATGCACAGCACTAGTTAGCTTTCGGAAGCAACGTTTGTGCAGAAAGTTTAACTACTACTGCATCCCTCGAGCGGCAGCAATCGCTCGAGAGGAAGTCTGATTTAAGCAAAAGTGCATCAGTGAAGAAACTAGCAAAAAATGCATCCACACACCCACATACACATACTTCAGCACGGAACCGGACCGGTGGGATTTTATCACTCATAATTAAATGCTAGCTGAATGCACCCGAAAATACTAACGAACGTTTCTCAACCCGCTGCTGGAGACTGTGACCAGCCACAGGGAATAACGGAAGGAAAAAACTTGAGACAAAAAAAAAAACACAACTTTGGATTTATTTTTGTGCGCCACTTTCCATTCTGTGGGGTAAATTTTAAGACGGGGATACAAGTGGTAACGATTCGCTAACTAGCCGGTTGCCCACAAGCCACCGTAGGTCAACTTGTGATTTATGGTAAATTTGTCTTTTACAGTATTTTTTTTTCTACATGTTTCGCACCATTTCTTGCCTGCCGTTTCTTCGTGAGCTTTCACAAAAGCCACAGGATTCGTGCGTGATGGGAGCAAATGGAACGGAAAGCCGTACACTAGTTGGAAAACTGCAAAAAATGAAACCATTCAACGGGGCCCTCCCCGGGACCGGCATAGTAGAGCCTTAATTTGTTGATCCTTCCATCCTTCGGTGCCACACGAGCTTCACCATTGCGAAAACCGAACCGGCACGATGGGTTGATTAATTGGCCAACGAGTTTTAGAGTAAATCGCACATAATTAGGCAAACTTTAGTTAGGCAACGCCGGTACCATACGCTACACAGGGGGCACGTGTAGCCGGGTTGCAATGTCCGGTAACGGCGAACTTTATCGTTTCACTTACCCCGGAAAGCGAGACGGTCAATTGATGCGATCGATGCAAATGCAAATTAGGGAACGGAATGAATGATGCAAGAGGAGGTTCGAAAACAAACAAAAAAAATCCTGCACACATAAAACTCCTAACGGAATGCACAAAACCCAGGTAAGGTCAGGCGAGGGATGCAATTTTGCATAGGACTCAATTAGTGCTTTCTGACGTGGAGGCGAGCTTTTGCTTCCGCCTTTCAGTACAGTCCTTTTTACAGTGGGGAGAAAGGCAGAACTGTGATCAAAGTTGTGAAACGTGCTTGGTAGCAAGTATTCACGTAGCGAAGCAGGTTGAGTGCAGAAAAAGTTAGTCCGAATTGTTACATCGTACTGTAAATATTCACCCTCTGCTTGGACATTGCAAAGTTAATACGTGATACCGTTAATTATTTATTTCAACATTCGATTCGAGAAAGGAAACCTACTGGGCGAGAATATATGTTTAATTAGACTATAAGCAATTAATAAAAACATAAAAGCCTATTTTTAACCAAATCTTATTCAATTATGTCTGTGACTCTTAGTAAATATATTTATTAAGGTTTTATCAAGGGGGTACCACAACAAATTTGCCATTTTTTTGTGATTTTGAACAGAAGTACTTAAAAATGTTAAAAAAATATCTTAAAAATATTAAACTAATAATTAAAAGACTAAATATTTAAACTAATTACAAAACTATACTGTCAAATTACTGTTTAGCTTGTTGTAAAGAAGACTTAAGAGATGCTTATCTGAATATTCTGCATGTTCCATAAAACATTAAAGCTTTCTCGTGATGTTGTGTGATGAGTTTGAACCTTTTTTTGCGAATTGACTTATTGTTCTAAAACCAGTCTTTCAAGACAGCTTCACGGATAGCTTAGATGGAAACGATGATAAACATCAGAGAGGAATAAGATAGCAGCGTGGTGTTCATAGAAGAAAAAAAAACATAGAAATTTTGAAAACGTTAAGTCTTGAAATGTTTACATTTAGACTTAATGATAAGGCAATAGTGACCACATAATAACTATGACGACTGGCTCAAAATTCTTCCCAAAACTCAATTATGCGATAAAGCCTTCAGGCCAATTGACCCTAATTTTATATCATTAATTTACACTCACTTTTCATCATTACGTTACAAACTGCATGGCATTCACCCCGAAAACGCCGCCGATAGCATAAAGTTGAGCTCATTGTAAATAACGTGATTTTCTTCATATCAATACCCAACCAAACCGCACCAGCCGTACAATCAACTTTTGCAAAGTAAACTCCCAAACGCAACGTAAACCCCGAAGCCAACACATCGTACGGTGGTGATCGTTGCTCCTTTGCCTTTCAATTAACCGTGTGGATGGCCACCAGGGCGATGCATGCAGCCGTGGCAGGGTGAACGTTATAACATTCCACAGCATTCCCCGGGCTGCAAATCGTGCTGAACAAGCGGCAAACAGACAAGATTCCATCGTCTACGAACCACAATGGAATGTTGCCCATTTCTGATCTTTTTTTCTTCCTTCGCATTAAAAATGTGTCCACTTTCCGCAGTTTTCCCCTACCCTTTGTACGTCCCAGGGTTGTGGAAGGTATCGTCATTTACTGTTCGCAGCAGTTCGAACCGCAACCAGTTGCAGCAACTCGCGCCAACTATGGACAAGGAGGTCATGTTTTGCATATAAATTGACGATTGCCATTGCAAAATGTTGTCATAAATCTAACGATAATGTGGCAGTGATTAGCGCGCGTACAGTGATCTGCATCGTGACGTTTCCCGCGATGTGGAAGTGCAACAGGACGAGGAGAAACACATTGTGCCAACAAGGCGCTGGTTTGGGGGAGCGGATTAGCGGTGTCCTACGATGGAACTGGTATCGTAACAGTTGAGAAGGTTTGCTGCATTTGCATACGACTTCACCATGTTCCCACTTCGCTAATGTTAATGTACTTTCGTGTCGATGCAGTGCCACTGCCCGCAGTGACATTAGAAGACATTAGTCGGACAGTGTAACTGGCGAACTAACCGCATTTAGCAAACTGTTCGTTGTCTGCAGGTATACAAAACAAGCTGACCTATTTCCAGGCGGAGCAAAGGTAGGATATTTAAAACAAGTGTGGCACCTTCACATTAAATATGCAGTACAAAACTTTAACAATCAAACTATAACTTCTGTGGATTCCGTTGCTTCTGAGCAAACCCTTTAGAGTGTCCCAGTTTTAATATGTTTTGGGTTGAATCCTAGTGAAGAAATATTCAAATAAACTTTACACGAAACGTTGCTGAACCTCGTCCACCTTTGATCAATATTAATTATACATTCCACTCCTAACCATCCTGAAAGATAAAACAGAATATCCATTAATGCTTGAAATATCCCATCAGTTTGCCAGCTGCCCCACGTCCTGATAGACATGCGCTTTTTAAAATCCATAATTAGAGCTCAGTGCATGATTCGACCGGCATACGGATTATGTGTTTTGAGGGAAAGCACTAACCAATCCAAACTATCGGTAGATCATCGCCAAAAAACGCCGTGCATTCCTCCCGGTACAGCTTAGAACACATCGATGCTTCCCCATCCGTACAAAAGCCATCCCGTAAAAACCATTATCCGGTTCCGGTGTAATGAAATCTCCTTCCGGGCATGAGTGGCAGCAGCTGCAGCACTTGTAGTGCCTAAAACTTCAATCCATTCGTTCTTTCTACATCCTTTCATAGCCCCTCAACCTCACACACACACACACACAGGACAGACACAACCGTGACTGTAAGAAGCTTATTCCCATTTGCTTTACCACCGGTGGTCCGAGCGATATCCCTTTTGGCAAAGCGATTGGCAAACCGCTTATCGGGTGGACCGGATCATTTTTTCCGTGTGTTTGCTTTTCACCGTTTCCTTCACCTCCATCTATCCAAACACCAAACACCCCATCCCGCACACGATAGTGACGATCGGACCATTCAGAAACGGAATTGCAAATGATGATGAAACCCTCGTGGACGATGAGGGAAACACGATACGGCACTGGATCTTCGCTGTGCTTTCAGGTGATGTGCGCTTCATTCATTATGCATAGCTTTTATTGCATTAATCTGCTAGTGTGTGAGTGGCAATGAATTTTTATTACGTGTGCAGTGTATCTACTCTCCTCTGCAGCTCTTGAGAGGACACTCTCTTGGGAAAGGGACTGCAGTGTCTGTGAGAAGTGTCACAGTAGAGCATAAAACTCCCCCCAACGGAGAGGCGAATCAAATCTTATGTGGGATGCACACGTTCGCAATCGGCCGAGTGATGGTCAGTAGAGTGGTAGAGATTCGGCTGGTATATGGAATACATCGATTAACTGATCCTTTGTCGCCTTCCATGATGGATATATTAATGATAATTGTATTTCCCAATCTCTGTTTCACACTGGTACACTGACAGTGGGTTGTGAGTACAGTGAGGAGCATTCTAACAGCATTTGTCTAGCTGCATATCATGCCGATTGTGTGAAAAAAGTGTGAAACCACAAAGTTATAACTAAGGACTTACGAAGAAATAGTACAGCAACTCTATTGTCAAACCTTATTTCAATCTTTGTGAAATATTGTCCACGTGTCCTCTGACTATTTGGATGACCTTGAATTACTTTCCGGACTGGATCGGTCGGTGTCATTCTAATGACATTACTATCCCAACAGAGCCCTGCAGCTGTCCAATTTGCTGTGAAATAATGATCGTACAACTCGTAGAGCTCGTGATAGTGATCGTTCCTCCCAGCATCCTTCTCAGTATCTTCCTCTAAAACGCGGCTAAGTGGGTTTCATCATCATTGGACTAAGTCCTGAATGAAAGCCGTATGTACCGAGTGCCGGAACCATATAAGTTCTATGTAGTCTTAGCAAAGTACGTACTCATGTAGTTGCATATTCATATTCTTTATACAAAATTTAACAGAAGAGAATGGAACTAGAAATTTAAAATTTTCAAATCATGTTTTAATAAAAAAATAAAAATTTTTTCTTTAAAATTACACTTTTGACAACGATTCTTACTAAGCGCGCCGAGCAGATAAATGTCCAACTGTAAAATATTCACCCTTAAAAACACATCACTTTAGCACACACCTGGGATTTACAACCGTCCTAATTTGCTTATCTCTCATCTGACCCAATCTAAAAGGCTAACACTATTTGGTTCCAATGTGCCGCCGTGCAGCAAAACAGGAAAATCGCTCCATAAATCCATCCAGCTAGCACACGAACAAAACGGAGCAGCTAAAATGCATCTGCACCCAACCCAAAAAAAAAGGTGCTCATCCGGCCGCTCACTGTAATGTTATTAAATTACGTGATTGAAGTTCAAATAATCGCAAGTTGCCGTTATATTACCGCTGCAAATGGCACGCTCGCGCTCATGGCTCGATGGATGCTGTTTTGCTTGCTGCACACAGAAGCCGGTGCCCGAATGCATAAAACATCATCAACCACCCAGTGCCACCCGCAACACATCAGCACCGAAGCTGCCAGTGCCGGCGAACGGTGTGGTTCCCGTTCCGTTCCGTTACCAGCTTATCCGCATGTCATCAAGCATGCTAGATTGATGGTAATAATTTTCACCATAGCAACACGTTTTGAATATGGGGTGCTGTTACCGGTTTGCCGAAAAAACTAACCGGTGCTGTGCTTGCCGGTAAATGACAACTCGTTGTTAGGATGTAAATCGTAGCAGGGCATGGAAAAAGTATCTCCTGAAGCTAAGCTGTCATACAAGGGAGACCAAAAAAAAACACACAGAAGCGAAAGGCAATTGGGAAAGCTGTAGCTGAAAGTACGTGCCCATTGTTAAATTGTTATCGGACCGTAATTCTTTGCCGCACACGGCACATCTAATACAGCGTGTTGCCATATGGAGGTATCTGGCGCAGAAAGGAAGGACTTTTTTTCTGTTGTCTTTGTCTTTCCATTTCGGGACCCAGGTTGTTGGACAGCTTTTTTTTGCCCCCCTCCTTGCTCCTGTGTTAGCTTTAGCAGCAATATAAATCATGAACCAAAATGTGTGATGCAAATATTTCAAACCATTTACCGCCCCGTGGAGAATGGATCGAGTGCACGGATTTATTGCACGGGCGACCTTTGCAGGCGACTAAAAGACCAGTAGAATTTGGAACTTGAAGAAACGGGCGACAAAAAATACCCACTCACACACACACACACATGATGCAAAAGTAACATCCAGCTGGTGTGCTGGTTGGAAGTAAAGTTAAAAAGAATAGTAACGCTCTGCAGCAAATGGGATCTGTCATCCACCCTTATTGTCCCATTCCACCAGAAACTTTGTGTTAAGGAGCAAAGCATAAAACCCAAAGCTTCTTTTACGGCAAAGCAAAAAGGTCATACCGATCGGTTTGCGTTAGTGGTGAAGCGATAGAATATGCACCAATAGCAAAGAAACCCCCGGTGCCGATTGCATGCTTTTGCGCTCTTGCCGTGCCAATTCCGTGCACGGCGCGCTATAAATCTCTATTGTGGGATGATCTCCACGTTCTGTATCTACTCCGCACAGCACCTCTTTGCGCGTTTGCTCTTTCTTTGTCCCATTTTCGGAACGGTCCGAGATCATCGTGCCCCGGGGATGTCACGAGCAAAAGCTAGCAAATGGGATAAAATATGGGCAGCACAATGCTTTTCCACGCGCAGATGACGGTTCGCTAGTGTGGCAGAGAAAAAAGGGGGAGCTGCTTTTCATTCATTGTGCACATAATGTACGTACAAGCTTCAGCAAATGATCACATCACAATGTGAACTGTCCGGCATTTCTCCATTATATCTGGAGTTACTACTTCTTGGTTTTGGAGTTACTACTACTATTATTTCAATTTGAGTTATTATTACCGATCTTGACACGATCTTCTTGTACATCTTCTTATGAAGCCTTCAAATCACCTTAATCAAACCTTCGTCCTAGATCCTTCTCATCAATTGCTTGCACTATTTTAGATACCCTAATTGTTCCTTAATCATCCCAAAAATATATTCTGCCTTTAATTTCACGCTCTCTTATATCTTCTCTGTCCAAAGCTTTACAGGTAGATCACCATGATTCTCAGTATTTACTGCTCAAAAATCATGGAGGCATCATGGAACTCCTTATAAATTTGTTTAATTCTTACCTAACTTTATTATCGTTAACGAGTTCTTATCGTACAGTTTCATGTCCCAACAGGTAGACCTCAAGGAAATGGTTTAAGTTTAAGTTGGTTTAATGGACGAATGAGCGCCACTCGACGGTTGTTTCTAATGTCAAACAAGCTTCATAAAGATCAGCTTCTAGACATAGGTTTGTACATTTCAAACCCAAAAGTGGACAAATTTTAGAAAATCAACATAATGCCGGCACTAACATCACCACACTTGTTGTTATTGTATTTATCTTAGCTTAAATAAGCTTGTAAACCGGAAACACAAACACACTCTGCAGACATAAATAGACAAAACTTATTCAATTAGGTTGTTATTCGATTTCCTTCCCGTGTCGTTTTTCAACCGTTGTAAAACCTTCACCTGTTCCTCTATTCGCCGTATCGTATCCACGTAATCCTGTGAAAAAAAGGAAACCACAAAGAGGCGTTAGAAAAGTGGACAAATGTTAAGCTCCATTGATTGTGCGCTCATTACCTGGCTCGTGGAATTACCATCCATCAGTACCGGCTGGCGTTCCCTTGGCTGTTGGGCGGGTACCTTCGCCATCGGATAGCGCTCGCTGCTTGCCACGGACGCCACCTTGCGCAGCTCCGATACGGTGCGGTACGTATACTCATTGACTCCCGAAGGCATTCCCAGCGAACAGTACGTCTGCGGGTAAAGTGTGCCACACCAATTAAAACTTTCGCCGCTTTGCCGAATGGTGGGTAGCGAAACTTTCCCACTAACCGATTTCTGTCATCTTCTGCGGGACGACAGTACGATCGGTTGCCTAATCTCTAAAGGGTCAAACCACTTACGGTACACATTTGTAGCACACTCACCCATTACACACTTACCCGATCAATTTCGTCGTAAAGTTTTAGCTTCTGTACTGCCAACTGTTCCAGCGCCACCTGGTACCGCTGATCGAGCGGACGTTCATCGGCAGACGTTCCCTTGGAGACGGCCACCTTTACCGGGCCACTGTTGTACCGTGCCAACAGTTCCAGCTCCTTCAGTTTGATGTCCTCTTCGGCGAACAGTAGATCGGTCTCTTCCCGTTGTCGCTGGGGAATTGTGTGCATTAACGAAGCAGCGCGCATCGAAAAGTTTGTTCCACAAACGAGCGTGAACGCAACCGGCGGGCACACCGAATCAGCACAATCCAACCCAAACCCCGATGGACGATGGATCGATGGATGGGTGTGGGATGAGCAAATAGAAGCGCAAGGAAATAAATGAAAATTCAATTTTAAAGCAAATTCACTACCGTGTTTTTTGGAAGGGCGAGAATGCATCCCCACGGACATACATACCTCGCGCTCAAACTTTTTCAACAGCGCATCAAGTTCCCGCTCCCGTACTGTGGCGTCACTGATGAGCTTGGCATTGTGCACGTCTAGGGAAAGTTCGTTTTCTCGCTCGCGCAGCTGCTTCCGGTGGAGCAGCAATAATTTCCGCTGCATTTCAACACGCTGTTCCTCGCGCGCGATTGCTTCCTCCAGATTGCGTTCCACTTCTGCAATAATACGATCAGAGCGAAACGTTAACGAACGAGAGCGCATTTCTTGGGACGGAAGTATCATCATCTCCGAACAGATTGCCTCGATATTTGAGCAAACGGTCGTGAACGGGAGGGGAGGGTGAGGTCAAATAAGGGACAGTTCTCGGCAAGCAGTAGTCATCCCGAAAACAAACCATTGCAGGAAGAAAGAAGCGCCCGTTCACACCCCTGGTCGGATGTCCGAATGGATGGATTGGGTGGTTCCTATTATTAATTCAGTGAAATGCAAGCATCTTGTCATACTTTCGACATGTTGCGCTGAAGCGTTCTCAAGAAGCAAAATACATATTTGATGATGACTTAGGGAACGTATTCTCAAGACAAACAGACGTTTCCAGGGGGGAAAAAGAGCATGACCATTGCCGATATGTGGGAAGTGGAAAATCGTGAACGCTCGGTGAGTTTCGAAACATGGTGCGCTTCCACTCGATTGGAATGCGCTCCATTACTGAGCTACACTGTTTGTTCTATCAACGACACAGATCCGGTTCATGTTGCGGAGAATGCAAATCTAAATTTGACAGGCCTGTGCAAATATTAGTTTCAGTTGTGTAGCAAACTCATGTAACGAACATATTGCTTAGAGGAAGAACATTCAGTGTGTATGTGTAAGTAACGCAAGTCAGAAAATTCCGGAGTCGACTTCGGTGTGCCATAGATGCTGAACTTTTAACCAGTTAACCGGAACAACTCGGAGAGTTCCGACTATTTCTGACAGCTCCGAACTTCAACCGGATCTGGTTAATTTTAAAGTGTATCATTTCAATTAGCAATGCCGGTATGTATCTTTCGATATGCTTAAATGGAGAATTGTCCTGATTTCACGAGTACATCAACAGTGGTTTACCGTCGATGTAGCTATTTGTATAGAGATTTTCGAGGTAATTTTTACCGTTTCATTCCTTTTTCCTGTTATTTCTGTTAGTTTTTTTTGCGATCTTTAATGTGGGTTTCTCGATGATTGTCCAAGGATTTACTACCTCTTTTTTAATAGAGTTTTGTGCCATCACTGAATTTATACTGAATTTATAACTCTCTGCATTTCAATGTGCCTCCTTCCTCTCTTTTATCGGCACAACAACCTCAATAGGTTCATAAGCCTGCCATTACTGGCATTGTTTGACTACTGGGGGGTCAGGTGGCCCCAACAAATGTGTCTCCTAGGGACCACTTAATACTATTTTTTCACTTTAAACACTCTCTAGTCGAAATCTGAAACTAGACCTTTCATACTGTCGATCCATAACTATCCGACTAAACTAATTCACCGAAGGGAAATAGTACTTCATATGTTCTTTGAACAGAAATCTGTCACAAAAAGTGATTCATAATGTTCACTTGGAACAGCTTGTGGCAACGAAGCAACCGCATACGACTGAGCGTTCCTTGCATGAAAAAAGGGTCTACATGTGGAAGGCTCTGAGTGTGCATTAGCCAAAAGATCTAAAAACAGTTTCGGACAGATTTGTGTTCGGTTCTCACTACTCCGTCGGTAAACATTCCACGAACGAAGTTGACGACCTGATAGCATAATAAAAACCAAACACATTCTATTATTCATCACTAACGATATCCGACGATATAGAAAAATAGATGATTACCTAAAAAAAAAGCAATAAGAAGAAAAACAATGCTCGACGGTCAGTGGCAAACATCACGTTAAGCCGCTTATTTCTTCCCAACGCATCCAACCAATGGACAATGGGAAACGGGTAACGCTTCGTTTTCGGTTGACTTTAATACGATTAAAAACAAATTCCTCCTCCACACAAAACACGAACGCCACTACTATCATCCCCGCGGCATCCATCCGCTATTCATTTCTGGACAGCTAAGCTTGATTGCTCATGAGCCAAATTGGTGCAGCGCTGTGTTACGGCCGTAAAAGGATTGCTGCCGGCTGTGCGCGTACCTGTCATTATGGTTCGTTCGACCGGGTAGCACCCAATTTACTTACCCTGCACGCGTTCCGCATGTTCCTGGCGTATCAAGTTGTTCACCATACGGTCCTGCAGGCTGTGCTCCAGCTTTTCCAGTTCGATAATTTTCGCCTCCAGTCGACGCTGTTCCGCCTGCAGGGCGGTCGTTTCCGTGCACCGGACTTCGGTTAGTTTTTTCGGAAAGTTAGCAAAGCTAACGTACGTCCGGGTGGATCCTTTTTCCCACGCATCAACCAATTCGCCGCCGGCCGACGATGCGGACGGTGACCGATGGTTCGATGAATTACTGCCGAGTGACGAGAAATCAATAGCATTATTAGTCGCGCTATGAAAAACTCCCGGTTTTCCGGTGGTCATCGGAGGGCACTGATCGCGCAATGGTCGAGCAGCGGAGTCTTGGCGGTACTTCTCCATCCGGTGGTAGGTTTTCTCACGCAGCGTATCCGCTCGACCAGTTGTGCTTAGCGGTACGAAGGATTTAAAGTAATTCCTTGGATGGGTAGCGTCGGAGCAGCGTTCCATTAGATCGTGTGCACGGCAAACCAACCGTCGCACATCGAGCGAGTTCGATGGATGGAAGTAAAATTTGTCTATTGCTGCACCATTCCCAGCCATTAGTGTGCCCCGATGGAGGCTGCTGTACGCGGCGATGAGAAACACCAGAAAGTACGACTCATTCGACAGCACGTGGTCCCACAGGGCTAGCCATTGGTCGTCGCTGCAGCACCGTGCAAAGGCCGTCTCCATCAGCGGTGTCACGTACGTGCGGGACGCAACATTGTGCCGGCGATAGAATGCCATCAACCGTGGTTCACACTCGGCCAGCACATTCTCCACCATCGCCAGGTAGTTGAACGGTTCCAGCGGGGCAAACTCGAACCATAGCTGACACTGATTCACCAGCACCGTTGCGACGGTTTCAAACAATCCGAGCGCATCGTTCGGTTGCTGCCGGGCGAACGGTAGCACAAAGCTGGGCATGTAATCGATAAGCCCAAACACGGGACACCAGTGTGCGAGACAGGAAACGGTTTTCTTTAGGTTACGCACGGTACGCTGATCGTAACCGGCGAAACGCTGCTCGTAGCTGGCCACACACGGATGAGGTCCGCGCTGCAGCAGCATACCGAAGCTTTCCGCATTGCCCGGCAGTTCCTGCAGCGTGCGCCAAATCGTGGCACGATACTTTGTCGGATATTCACCATACTCCTTCAGTATCGGTAGCAAACGCTGCTTCGGAAGTGTTTTCGATAGCTAAAATTAGACAAAGAAAAAAAGCGATTACAAAATCCGCATGAAATACAACCGATAGAGGGATTTGCACACGGATGGTCACGTAATTAGATGCAAACTAAATTCCGTCCAAATATTTCGCGCGAATTGAAAGTGCTTGTGTCCCCAAACAAACTCACCTGCTCTTGGAGGGCATTTATTTGTTGTTCGAGTTTCAGTTTGCGTGGTGACCGCAAACCAGCATTCCCTGTACCGGACTGCATCATCACCGTACTGCTGCTGCTGCTGCTGCTACTGGACGACGTGCCATCCGGTCGCACGGTTTTACCATTGTACATTGTACGGGATCTGTTGCCGTTTGGAATCGCATCGGAACCACTCCCCACCTGATACGATTCCAGGTTGTGTAGCAACACCTCACCACTGCTCAAAACATTGGCCAGCATCCGTCCGTTGGGAGCGATCCCAAATTTATAGCAATTATGTTCGGCCCGCTTCGTTAGTGGTCGTAGCAGGGGCATATTATTCGTAGTTGTGCCACCGAATTTTAGCAGCATTAAATCATTGTCAGCGGTACGGATAGTAAGGGCACACGCAACCGTTGGCCACCGTACACGACCGCTGCCGGTATCGCACCCGTTGCGACCATTGGCCACCGGTACGAATGCAAAGTGTGTGATAAACAAATTTGAAAATGCAACCACCCGACAGATGAGCCACGAGTCGAGCGCCAGAAAGGCTAAGGTACCGTGACCGTACAGTACTGCATAGTATTGACCGTCGGTGGTTGGTTGTGCGGTTATTATGCGCCTTCCGGCGACTGGCGATACTTCAATGAACCGTTTCACGCTAAGCTCGACATTATCCGGCTCCAGCCGGTCAAAGGCGATCGTTTGAGGTGGTGTGTTCTTAAGATAAAGCTCGATAAGCCGTGTGACGTTTAACTCTTTGGCTTGCTTGAAACTGATCCGGTAGGCTCTGATAATCCCGCTGGTGTTGTGGCTAATCAGGGATGTACCGTTGGAACCGGCGAACCAGTGCCAGGCGTTCGGGCGGAATGAATTATTAGATGCCAAACCGTAACTAATGCGTGACAGTTCGGAGAAATCATCGAGCGAGTACAGTTTCGCACCGTCTTGCGATGCTGCCAGCAGATATCGACGATCGTACCGTTCGAATGGTTCGGCACTGGATGGTTTGGAGTGTGGCTTTGGTACGGATTGGGGTGTACTTGTCAGATGTACAATCCGTCCCGGGTGGGCATTAAGTTTACGAACACAACTGTTTGTATCTGAAATAGAAAGGGGAGGCTTTAAACTTTAGCGCAAAATAGAATACGCGCACAACGCATTGCGCTTTACCCAAATCGATGATAAACACCATTCCTTCCTTGTTTCCAAGGGCAACCAGATTACCGCCGGAGAGTCCTTCAATCACTGTTATTCTGGCAAGCCGTTCCTGTAGCATCCAAAACCGCTGATCAACTAAATCGAACACAAAAACATTATCCCTAAAGAATGGAAATAGGTGTGAGAAAGAGTTTGTTTTATAAAAACATCAGCCCACTTGACAGCTACCTATGATCTGCCGCGATCAATCGTTCATTGTTCCAGCTGAATCCCGCCGCTGTAAATCGTATTCTTACCACGGTTCCATCGGTCTGATTCCGCACGGTATGGTGCAGATGTAACAGCACACTTAAAACACACAAAAACGATTAAACGAATGAGGGATAAAGGGTTTTTAACTGCTCCGAAACTTACCCATCGTTTGAGGAATTGAATTTAAAGCTTGCCTTACTATTCCGCTTGCCAATAGTGCCCGCATTAACTTCCATCTCGTCTAGCCCATCTAGGCGCAATGGCGCACTTAACGTACCCACGCAAATGTGCAACGATTTACCGGGTTTTATTAGCAATCAAGCCACCAGCAGTGCTAAAACATCAATTTCTTCGGCACGCACAAAATATGAACGTACATTACGCGTACACGTTGTTTACAACAGCCCGCACCGTACGTGCACCATTGCTTCCTACGCGTTGACGGTCCCATCAACACCACCAAACGCGGTTGTCATAGCAACAGGTTGCAAGCGAATGACGACCGCTATTCGGCGATTGTACTCACACACTGTCACTGTCGAGCGAAACAGCTGACAGCGCAAATGTGGTTTACACGCGCTGGTACGGTAAAACGCACGCGGACGGTTGGTTACGAGCTGTTTATCTTGTTTATCTACAAATAAACTAAACACTTTGTTTTCTACTGCCACTGAGCAGCTTTGTAAACAAATTGTATCATTTCGGTAAACATTTCAAACAAATGCCGCACACTTGCGATGCGTTGAAACTCCGAACAACCTACCGACGTGGATGGATGGATTGATATCGTATTGAGAGATTTTCATTAGTTTACGACATTTCTTTCGCTAGCGTATGAACATATAATTCTACAACAACATTCTCCTAATCATACAGCTCTTCGTAAATAGTTTATTTAAAAAAGAAGACAAAAGATAAATCTCTCGACGAGCCACACAATTGGATAACGCGAAAATGTAAGCATGATATACACTCGTCAACAATCTGTGGGAGAAGATGATGATCGAAAGTAATTGACTTTGGTTCTAAATAAATAGATACGAGCGCATGAACGTGTGAATGTATTTACTCTAAATATATACTTCCAATCTAACTCGAAGTCCTGGTGTCTTCTGCTCAGCAATTGTGATCGATCACATCTGTCACATCGGCTGCTGGAAGAGATTATCTTATACCTGGTGTGTCACGGTGGTCGCTAAGCATGCAGCAAAAGAGATACCAAACGCATCCTATACCTCCTACTCCGCGTTATACAAATGCCCATGGAACGAGTCAAAGATCACGAAAGCCAACTGCCCTGTCTATTACGCCTTAGAGTAGAGTTCTGTTATGTTCGTTCTTGAAAATGTATCCCAGCTCGGAACACAAAAATCCCCTAGCTCCATCGCTAAGCAAAAAAGCAATGTGACAAAGTCTTACCGATAAGCGAAATCAACTCCGCTTGCAACTATAACACGTGTCACCATATTGTTTCTTTTTGAGCAAAAGCAATTTTCTTATCACCAATCGTTGCGTGGGAGGGTGGTGAATCGAAATAGTTTCCTTATATCTCGCAAATACAGTTTACAAAGCATCGAGTCATCATCACCCAATCTTCTCAATCATCATCACCACAAACCCTTGGTTTTGGGGACATTCTTGTATGTGTGTACGTGTGTGTGTGTATATGTATATATAAATATAAAAAGCTATCACAAATCTCTCGAAATCGACCCATTCTAGGATCCGTGGGCGCGCGTCATTTGTGTTCGTTTCCGGGGAGTTATTTTTAAAGGGACAATCCGGGATCGGCAAATGAGAACCGAACAAATACTTGTCGAAAATGAACGAGACGTCCGGTGTTCTAATAGCAACACCAACCAACACGCTGCTCGTCACCGTGCGCTATATGGTCCCGGCTCCAGGATGGTGTCTCCAGTCTGCCCATACCGTCACTTAATATACTGTCATTTTCCACCGGAATACCCATCTGTACGACACCATTTACACCTGTGGTAGAGAGGAAAAAATACGCGGGTTGAACAACGATCAAACCAATTAAAATAACCGTGCGCGATGGAACTTACGCGTCGAATAGCCGGACAACACGAGAGAATCGTTCGATTCGTATCGCTTAAGAGATGAGCATACGTCTTTGCCGGAGAGCTTAATTAATCCTACTGCTATCGATATGAACACTTGCTCGATACCCTGAAAGAAAACAACCCGCACAGCGAAGGTTAGTGATCAAACGTACAATGGTACATTGGTATGACCATTTACCTGATCGTGTAAGGCGGATGTTTCAAAATAGTTGCCACCGATCGAGTTCGCGTACAGCATAGCTTCTTCCCGGGAGACGGCACGTTTCGCTTCCAGGTCGAGCTTGTTGCCTACGAGGGACAGTACCATCGGTTCCTGCACATTGCGCTGCAGCTCCTGTACCCAGCCCTTGATTTCGTTGAAGGAATTGTACTGCGTCAGATCGAACACCAGCAAGGCGGCATTTGCGTTGCGATAGTACAGCGGTGCCATGGCTTTAAACCGTTCCTGTCCCGCCGTATCCCAAACCTGGAAAAGCATAAGCAAAAATTAGTAAACATGCCGTGAAAACAGTTCTAGAAGAATCAGTTCGAATCATGAGTCGACTCTTATCTCTTATCTTAAGATATCTAAAATCGGATATCGGAATTTCTTAAGATATTGAAGATCGCGTATCCTTTAATATTCTGAAGATTTCCGAATCTCTAAAAATAAATTTATGATTCGTCAATCTCCACAGATTTATAATTAATTTTAAGTTAATTTTCAGGGATCCACGACTCTTCAGCGATTCCTTATCTATTCTTATCAGATTCTCTTGCACGTTCTTGTTAGATATACCTGCATCTTTACTTTGTTGTCTTCCAGGTTAACCTTGCAGGTGAAGAATGATGCACCGATCGTCGGCGATACTTCCTTGGTGTACACGTTCGAAACATACCGCACGACCAGACTCGTTTTTCCAACACCTGTAAAATAAAACAGACGTTGTTAATAAAATGTAGCTTCGTTTTAGTTGGAACCTCTTCCATAGCAAACATGCAACGATAGACACAGAGTAAGCACATTCAAACATTCAACGAGTATTTAGAACTCAATGGTTTCCCTATTTCCACAACGCAAGATGCAATCTTTGCCATTCCCACCGAGGATTGATAAGGTTGATAACGGATGGTGCATTATTTGTCTTCCGAATAGAGCATCCCGTTTTATGACCGAACGTTAAGATTAGATTTGGTTCCCAGATGAGAACGTGCATTCCCCAGGATGGACATTTTATGAGGCGGACAAACAAACACACCGACCACTACAGGTACCGTGCCGGTTGCGCGAGATGATCATCATGCCGTAATCATTGTCATGTTGTGAAAGTGTTAATTCCCTTCAATAAAATCAAAAACAACAAACCTCAACAGCATTAAGATAAGGAATCAAATTACTATTAAAAGGGAATCAAGCTTCCAGGGAAGCGAAGATAGCAGCAATGAAACCGATATCCAAGTATCGGGGAACGGGAGGACAAGCAGAAGAAGAAACAAAATCAAGCGAAAACTGCGGGCTGCGAAACGGCCGCACCACACGGAACAAACTGCACATCCAGCACTTTCTGCACTGATAAGCACGGTCACGGGTATAGGTACCAGGCCGTTTGATGAATAACAAAATCCGAAACCTAATCCCATGGCGAACGAAATTATTTGCAGCACAATTGCAGGTGTCTTATGAGCACCGGACAGGTGGGAAGACCGGTGGGAACTGGTTTTACGGGGTCTTGGAAGGGAAAATTTACGAAAAAGCAAGGGAGCAGTGGGTAGGAAACTCGATATCAATATCGAAACGGAACAATTGCGGCAAGTAAAAGACGTATGGTATGCCTATTCCAGGGCTTGGTGCTTATCTTTCACTGGGTGGCTTTAGACGCGATGGCCCCATTTTGCACACTCTGCATGAAAGCGAAAGTTCGATACAAGTGAACCGATGATCTTCGTTTGCTAGCGTCTTCTTGTGGGTGGTGGAACAACAACAGCCCGCCGTTTGCTGTGCACGATCGCCGTATGAAAGCTTGCCACATTGCCCACCGAAAGACACGCTCAAGGTGAAGGTCACCCCCAATGGGGCTGGGAATTCCGCAGAAGTTAGCAACCCCTCCATCAACCGTCTGCGCATCAGTTCTTTGAAAAACATCATAGTATCCTCTCACCTTGCGACCCGAGTACGACAATTTTCGCTTCGATCCCTTTCATGCTGGCGTACGGGTGGGGAGCTAGGTGAAGGGGCTAGGGGTGGCTTTCCACACACCGTGTGTATTTGGTTTTCCACAACCCAATGTCTCCAGTGCAGATGAACGTATGCGTATTGCACTGTACATATACAATCACCCCCAAAATACCGCACGATGCAATTACAGTTACAGCCGGGTTAATTGAATTACGTGTTCTTCTGGGGCCCCTTCCACCGGGGAACCAATAGAAGGAAACCAAGGAACGAATGTACGCTTTTTGTTCCCCCTTTTTCGGAGTTTTTGTCTGAGGCTGAGGCGATCGTTTCGAGGGGTTTTGGGTGTCGAGCTTTCTTCTCAGCATCCGTTACATCGAAGCACACACGTCACGACGAGGAGCACGGCGACAGTACACGCGGAGAGAGCGAGTTTCGCGATACAACCATGCCAACACGAACACCCCCGTTGTTGTTACAAAGCGTGTTCTTCAATCGTTTCCGCCTGATGTAACCTCCGTTCGGTCGCTCCTTTCCGTACGGTGCACCGTTTGCTGCGGGTAGCTTACTGCCTGCCAGAAGACGGCACCTTTCACACATAACGTACGCGGCACGGCATTCGTACGGAATTATTTGCACTTTGTCTTGTTTCTTTTGCTTCCTCCCCGAACGAACAACAAAACTCCGAGAACTAGAACTGCACGACGCAACAAACGAACAATGCACAAATCCGACCGTGATGAAATGTGACACGATCCTTTGCACTGGAAGTACACTACGGTGGTACGGTAAATTTGAAATATGTCCAATTTCTTGCTCAATTTCACACAAAAACGTATGCCCGTTTTCCGTAACACCGATTTTGTGGTGGGGGACACGTTCCGCTTTCCTTCTTGTGGGGCAGTGTTGTGTGGAAAATCTTGCTCTATTGACATCCGTTGCTGGCCAAAGTGTTCGCTCCGTGTGCTATTGTAAACAAAGGATGGCTGGCGTTTGACAGATAAACGATCGCTTTGGCATTTGGAAATGGTTGCTGTGATTCAAAGCGTACGATTTTCACAGCATCTGGTTTTGTGGGTATGATTTCTGGCGCATAATTTACTACCACCTACAAACAGAAGAAACTACTCTTTTACTTTTTCACTTTTCAATCAAAACAAAATCAAATAGTGTTATCAAATCTTTTGTGACTTTTTATCGTTTTTGTGTCAAACCTCGAACACAATGCGTATTGTGTGTGTGCTCTCCCGGCTGTGTTCCAAACACATCCTTGTCCTATAGTATTATTGTTTTAAAACACTTAATAAAGTGATTAAAATAACTTCCTTCTTGGCAGGTGAAATAATGCCGACCAGAAATAGAATCAGTTGATCATGTCGATTCGGGGCAGCTACTCCCATACGCGTGGAACGGATTCTCTAGCTTGATCGTGGTTGCCGGCTGGAAGAACGACAAATAGTAGCTCCAAACCTAACAGAACCAAAATAACACTACCGACCCGATCAGTAAGAAACTTCCCTAGCGAAATGAGCGACCCACTGCCAGAAACAGACCGGGAAGAGGTCATGGCCCGCCACCGAAAGGAAAAGAAGGAACTACAGTGCAAAATACAATCGATGAAGAAGATGAAGGTGGATAAAAAGAAAAAGAAAGAAATCCAAGAGGAGATCGCAAATCTCGAGCAGGAAATAGAGCAACGGCATGCGGATGAACTGAATCGTTTGAACCTTTCGGACGCACCCGAACCCTCAACCAACCAGCGGGACAGTAACGAGGAAGCGAATGAAGAACCTAATGACGACAATGGAAAGGAAGAACCTCGGCTCTCGAAAGCGCAACGCAGACGAGACAAAAAGGCACAAGACAATCGGGAGCGTGATGCACAGATTAAGGAGGAGCAGACGCAGCTGCTTAAAAGCTCCCCACGTATCTTGGAAAACAATCGTATCAACGAAATTCTTATCAAGCGTAGCATGCTAGCCCATTCCGTACCGGCCGATGGCGATTGTCTGTACAATGCGATCAACCACCAGCTTACCCAGCTGGGTGTCGGTTCGTACAGTGTGCCAGAGTTGCGACGTATGGCTGCGGACTACATAGAGGCTAACCGGGACACCATGATATGCTACATGAGCCATCCGGACACAGGAGATATGCTCAGTCCGGAAGAGTTTGATAAGTACTGTCACCAGGTTCGAGCTACAAAGGCATGGGGTGGTGAGATCGAAATTAAGGCCCTATCCACCAGTCTGAAGTGTCCCATCGAAGTCATCCAGGCTGTCGGTCCGGCGACCGTACACGGAGAGGATGAGAGTACTGATCGTAAGTTAGTGCTAACGTACCACCGGCATATGTATCGGTTGGGTGAGCATTACAATTCTACCAAACCAATACCACCACCATAACGCGAAGTGGACGATTGAAATGGAAAACTAATAATTCGATTAAATATATAGTCATTGTCTCCATCAAATGAGTTTATTGAATGGCTCTTTTCCTTATTCACGATCGTTATCAGCTACCATGCTAACATCTGACTTGTTTTGGTTTAAATAATTCCTTACTGAATAGTTTATCCTGCTTGTAGTCGAATAATCCTGGCTTTAAAATTCTTTTATTATATTCATTTCTCGTGAAAAAAAATCAAAACATTCTCGAATGTATGATTTCCATCCATGCAAAAAAAAACTTACCGTTTGTACTGTCAGTGGAAACCCCAAACAGTCGCTGTCATTGCGCAAAAAAAAACAGGTTCTAGAAAATACAAAACGTTTCCCTGTTCAGTAGCAGCAGCTGTTCGATCAAGTTACTCACAGAAAACAAGAGTGGATAGTTAGGGGCAGCTGCATTTGCTTGCCTATTAAGTGCAAACGAAGTAATCACACAAACGCAACAAATGGCAAAGGTAAAATACGACTGGTACCAAACAGATACTGCCGTCACGGTGACGGTTTTGTTGAAAAATGCAGCCGAAAAGAACTACTCCGTCCAGCTCGAGCAAAACGCGCTCACCCTGCAGGCCGACGATATTGAACCAATTGCACTCAATCTGTGGAACCCGATCAACGTGGAGCTGAGTGCACACAAAGCGACCCCAAGCAAGGTGGAAATCAAACTCGCCAAACTTATCGCCCAGCGTTGGGAAGCGCTGGAACGGAAGGTACTGACCGAAGAGCCACAATCTACGTCCTCCGTCGCCAAGAAGAAACTGCACGATTGGGATAAGATATCGAAGGAAATTGAAAATGAAGATGAGGTAAGTTGTTTATCAGTGCTTTGTTTGCTTGCCGTATTCCGCATTGTTTCACCTCTTTTGTCAATACTAATTTTAGACGAAGGACGACGTCAGCGCACTGTTCAAGAAGATCTTTGCCGATGCTAACGAGGACACCCAGAAGGCGATGATGAAATCTTACTACGAGTCGAACGGCACCGTGCTCAGTACTAACTGGGCGGAAGTGGGTGCCAACCAGGTACAGGTTAGGCCACCGGATGGGTGTGAGTTTAAGAAGTGGCAATAGGCAAAATACACCTTCGGTAGCAAACTTTCTTTCATCGCTTCGAAACCGATAAGCACTGTTGTTCGTTTGTCGCTCACCTGAACGAAGTGTACGCTCATTATTAATTTAACCTCTGATGTCGCCAGGAGTGTGCAAAGCCGAAATTATCACCCTAACTGTTCGCCACCTGCTTTGGGAAGAACATTTTCAGTGTGTTTTTGTAGTACTGATCGGCAAGCTCGTCCGCTGGCTTCCCTTTAATACCTGCTAACACTTCCAATACTTGGCTAGAAATAGAAATTCAAGGATTGAAACAATTGCAAAGGGCTTCCCTTGGAGAAACACGAAAGAAAGCAACATTTACCTTATCATGACCGGTTCGCATCGACCGGCAATGAGCGAGTTTGGTTCCCACTTTTCCTTTTTCTTCACGGTAGGATACTTGCTCTTCACGTGTTTCGACCCTGCGTGGGATGGTCGTATCTCGCACCAGGGACTATCCGTTTCCACCATAATCCATTCGTCCGGTATCTGTGAAGCGACACTAAGATTTTCTTCCGTTTTCAACGAACAACCATTGATCCCGATAGCGAACCCATGCGCTATTAATGTTTCCGCGGCTTCCAGTGTACCATCGAAGGTGTGTACTACACCACGCTTCGGTAGTTTGTCCAGATTCCGCTGCAGAACATCGATGAAATCGTCGTGTGCATTGCGACAGTGCAGAAATAACGGTAGATCGTATTTTGAGGCCAGTTCAAGCTGCTTCTCGAAGTACTTCAGCTGGATGTCTTTCTCGCAGAAATGTAAACGATCGTAATCGAGACCACATTCTCCAACCGCAACCACCTTGTCGGGATGTTCCTCGATCTGACTGCAAAGCGCCGTGAAATACCCTTCAGGATCTGGAACAAATTCTCCGCAGCGTGTCGGATGACAGCCTACCGTGGCAAACAGCCTTTCTTGATTAGGACCAGAGAAAGTACCGGTAACAATTACGATCGAGTTACGGACACAAAGTAGATGTTCCAATCCCTCACCATCATTTCGGACGATATCAAACGTTGGCTCACAGTCGGAAAGTGTTCCCACCGTCACTATTATTTTATCCAATCCGCCGGTCCAGCTACGGTGAAGAACATGGCACAAATCGGGTTCGTGTTTGCCCGATCCATTGTAGATCCCTTGGTACATGGGATCGGTCAGATTTGCTCCAATATCTAAAACAAAGATTAGGACACGAAGTTATGGTAAGAAAATAGCGTGTAAACCTTTATTCTTACCGATAAATTTCATCATGCTGCAAAGATTCCTCACTAGCATTCGTTTCATCCATGTGTTTGGGTTGCTGTTGTTTGCATTCATACTGTGCGAGTTGTCAAGTCCGGCATAGTGGGATGACTTCGGCACAATAACGGTCACACACAAAAAACATTATTATTTCCTCCAAATATGTTAATAGTTGCTACAATCAACAGCTAATAGAGTTTTGTTTCTAAAATACTGATGAAGCGATCTTTTAAAAATAGTTATCAAAGAAAAACCGTCACCCACAAAATCGATTAATCGCATGCGTTATCAAACGATAAGTTTCCCGAACCGTCTTGCGTAACGCTCAGCTGTCAAAGCGAAAACATCAACAATTCGTGTTTGTTTGTAATTAAAAGCGGAATAAAACATAGAAATCGCAATAAAAAGAACACCAGCACGGGACGCTGAGCTTACGTAAAGTAAACTCCCAACCCCGTACGTCTGTGGACGGCTTCACGCGGTATTAGCACCATTTGCCGCCAATGACAATTTTGACGAGATGTTTTCACTAGTAGCAGATTATGGCGATAGTGAAGAATCGTCCTCATCCGATTCATCGGATGATAGTACCGGGGGACAGCGATCACAAAATCAGCCACCGGCTGAACCCACTATCAAACAACAAACCAGTACTCTGTGAGCACCAAAGCCCGTTTCGTTGTCCAACATGGAGGTATAATTTCGAATGAACTTTGTTACAGAACGGATGACCAATCGGTGCCGCTGCCCAGCGCCCGTTCTATGCTACAGTCCGGTACCAGTCGCGTCATAAAGGGTAGCGTTTTTAGCAATCCCTTCCGTGAGGCGGAAGAAGCCAAGTTGGCCAGTCTGGAGAAGCACGTAAAGATGGTCGATCCGGAAGCAAACACGGCGGAACAGAAGCGTAAAGTGTGCTGGAGTTATAAGAAGGGTCGGTGCAGGTTCGGTAGTAAATGCAACTTTGCACACGATTCCGATTTGATACTGCGCAAAGAGCTGCCAACAGAAGCTGGCAGTGAAAACGACGAACAGGATGCAGGAACAGGCACCGTTGACGAGTCGGCAGCCACGGTAATGGTGAAGAAACCGTTTCCACCGGATAGGAAGAAACGTCCCGGTTTAAGCCGAGATTTGGTACCACCGAAAAAGGTACTTAAGATGTATCACAAGGAAAAATACGGGATGCTAAAATAGCACGGCACCAAACAGGCCGGAGGTCATCGTAGTGCGACTCACGTTGCAAGCTAATGATCGTGTATTGATTTATGTTTAGCGCTTGTGTAAGATATTAGCTAGAGGTGCGATTTTATTTACAGCCCTATCGGAGCGAGTCCGAATAGAAATAGACACTTTTATTTTCTTTCGCTGAAGCTCATTGTTTTTCATCGAACGCCCGCAACCGTCATCCGAACGATCGTTCTTTCACCCGTGCGTAGGTAATTACTTTTCCACACCTGCACCAGGTGGGTAATCGATTCGGGTTGATCATCGTTCCGTTCCAGCAGCAACCTTGTACCGGGGGCACTTTCCCAGTAGCGTCCCAGTGCAGGATAGTTTCCATTTGGGCATAGTTTCCGTTTGCCCTCCACTGAGTTACCTCCCATTGCTTCGACCATGCGAACTGCCAAATTAACCAATACTATCGCTACACTGTGCTGCGTGGCCAGTTTGCGCAGTGAGCAGATTAATTTCGTCAACAGACCCAAAGGTTCAACGGAACTTTGGGAATCTTGGTACAGGTACCACAGCGATGGAAGCGAATCGATTATGAGCAGTTTGAGATCCGTCCCTGTCTCCAGATGCTTTCCGGCGGTTAGCTCTTCCACTACCTGTACCAGCAGTTCGGGTGAAAATATTCGTTCCACTTTAATCCGTGCCATAGTGTGGCCGAGTTCCTGCTCTGTAAGCTTTCGCTGCCCTTTGTCCAGTATTTGTTGCATCTTTTGGCCGGAAAAATCACACTTTGTGTCGATGTAATACACCGTACAACGTTGCAGTACCACATTCGCGGCTATCGTCATGCATAGTAACGTTTTTCCAGTACCAGATTCGCCACAAAATTCATAAATGTGACCCGGTACTAGTCCTCCCTGTAGTAATGTGTCGACTGAATGTATTCCCGTGCCCAACCGGACCGGAGGTTGAGCTGCTTGGGCTTGTGCATTCCGGTACTGGCCGGCGAAACGTTCGATTAGTTGATTTTTCACCAAAACAATACTTTCGGCGGGAAGATTGGTGATCCTTATCAGTTGCTCTACTTCCACCTTGACAAAGCTGTACACCGTGGTGAGACGATTCTTTTGTAACTTTTTAATCACGTACTCGGTAAGAAGCGGATGTAAATCGGCGGTTAATTGTGTGGCGGCCATCGAGCGACAAACTAAAATTACATTTGATTTCTTGTTTTGGTGATCGTCCGCTGATCCGCACCGGACGTCAAGGAATCAAAACAAATCGAAAACGAGTAGACGGTCTAATCAAGCTAGAAGGAAAGTAAGGAACAGAACGAGAGGAATTACAAAGTTGGGTTACATTGAGTGTACAAGTTAAAAACAGGAATCTTTTAGCGAAATGTTATGCTTTATTGTGGAAAAATCTTACAATATATTTTATTCAAAGTATTGCCCGTCAGAAGCTATAACATTTTCCCATCTTTCAGGCAATTTATGAATTCCATTCCAAAAAATTGCGCCGGCTTGCCGGCCAAAAACGAATCTATCCAATTTCGGATGCCTTGCTCTGAAGTGAAGCGTATTCCGGTTAGGGCGTTTTGCATCGAGCGAAATAAATGAAAGTCAGACGGAGCAAGGTCCGGACTATAAGGCGGGTGGGTCAAAACTTCCCATCCACTATTTTCCAAATAGTTTTTCACGGGTCTTGCAACATGCGGCCGAGCGTTGTCGTGATGAAAAATTAAAGCCTCGTGTCTGGTCGCATATTCCGGGCGTTTTTTGATTATGGCACGCTTCAAACGTATTAATTGTGTTCGGTACAGGTCACCTGTGATCGTCTGACCCGATTTCAACAACTCATAATGTAACGGACCCTTTTGATCCCACCAAATACATAGCATAACCTAGGCGCCATGGATATTTGGCTTTTTGCGCTTGGGATTGTCATAATGGGTCCATTTTTCATCCCCAGTCACGATTCGATGCAAAAATGATTTCTTCTTATGGCGCTCAAGCAGCATTTCAGACATACAGAAGCGCCGTTCAACGTCTCTCGGTTTTAACTCATAGGGGACCCTGCTTGCTTCTAAATGTATCCGGCGGCTTTCAAACGTTTCGAAATGGCTTGCTGAGTAACTCCCAACGATTTACCAAGTTGGTCTTGTGTTTGACACGAATCCTCATCGAGAAGCGTCTCTAATTCTTCGTCTTCAAACTTTTTTGGTTGTCCTGGGCGTTCTTTGTCTTTGATGTCAAAATTACCATTTTTGAAGCGTTGAAACCATTCAAAACACTGTGTTTTCGCTAAAGCATCGTCGCCATAAACTTCTACAAGCAAACGATAACTTTCCGTAGCAGTTTTCTTTGCAAAAAAAATGACCTAACAGAACCTCCCGCAAATGCTGTCTCGGTCGGTTATTAAGTTGTTCATGAACATATGTGTAGGATAACCCGCACCTACACGTGAATCAAGCAAATCAACGTTGTTCAGTGCAGGCAATACACTTTTCAAAGATGTGTTTTAACGTTCAATAGCTGTAATATCTTTTGAATTTTGATGCAAAATATCACAGAAACACTAGATTATGCGTTGACTGATTTTTTTATTAGAACAGTCTGTTAAACTATTGGTCAACCCAAAAACGATAACTTTTGAATAACGGATATGGAAAGAACACATCGTGTTCGCGGATAGCAATGAATCCGAACCTAGTGTAACTTAGATCCAGTTTAAGGGGTTTCGTTAAAATTTATTGTTTTGTTTTGTTAAAATAATGCTAACATTTCAATTTAGTCCTAAACAGCAGCAAATTGACAAACTTTTCACCATTTCGGATGAAGCGCCTAAACGCAATCGAGTATTGAACCCATCGCTATAGCAGCACAATGACAGGAACAACCGTACCGATGCGAAGCGTGTCCATCACTACCGCTTCCGGCAGCACAAGCAAGAGAAAAAGAACGAAGCATTCATTTTCTGCCGTCGCGTTAGTTTCGCACATACGGAGAGTGTGAGAAGAAAATTAGTTTCTGCCTCACCAGAACAAAGAAAAGTGCGAAATTTAGCATTTCCGAATGCGGCGTAACGTATTAGTGCGTAGTGTGCTGGTGCGAATATAGAATGAGTGCATTTATCTTCCGCTTGGGATCGAAATTGCCTTCCTGTTGAGGTACGCATGAAGGCAACGCGTTTTTCCTATTCTGCACCTAGACAGCCCGGGCGGACTCGCCCGAAAAAGAGGTTCGCTTCGAAAAGCAAGATGGCTGCCGCTGGGGTTTTTTTCTCTACAGGTCCAGCACTTACGCTCCCAGCGATGTGCTACGATGGTGCGACGGGATTAACAAGCGAAGTAAATTAGACGGCTTGGTTGCTAGTGAGAAAGCGCATTAAATCACATTTTTGCACACTTTTTCTGTAACGCTTTTGTGGTTTTTATCTCGCTGATGCGGTCGGGGTTACCGGTGAATATAGCATCTGTTCCCGATTTCGTGTAAATGCGAATGGTGGTCAATGTGTAGTGACCGTGTGTGGAACGAAAGGGGTGCTTCTTTAGTGCTACATGAGAGCGCAGCATCGTGTCGCATCCGCCATTCTGGGAGCCAGATTACCGTAGCAGAGAAAAAACGCAAGTGTGGAATGATTTTGACTTCTTTCATTCTGTCTGCCTACCTTTGCCGCATCACCACCTCACTGCCTCCGCGATAGGATCGTCGCGCTTGCTTGGGCTACTTCAGTGTGCTCGTGATTAAGCAGGAGGGGGAATGTGGCGCGTATAAATGTTTGACAGCTGCCTTCGATGAGCGGCTTTTTCGGCTTGTATTTCAATGGTGCTCCTGCATTATGATTTGTTTACAAAGGAATAAGAAAAATTAATTAACGGACAAAAGTATACATCGATGGAAACGACAGCTCGCTCCGATTTGGTGTCCGTTTAACTATTGGTGTGTTTAATTGCGTTTTATTAAAATCAATCACACGGCAGCCAACAAACTGGGAATGAAAATCGGGCAATTTTAACATGATGAAACATTCTACTTACTTTTGTAATGAGCGATTCGTAGTTCCATTCTGGAAAGACGGATATGCAAATAAGATTACAATCGAGGCATTTGTCTGATATCGTGCTGTGGAAAAAAATCTCTTAATGTGCTTGCTGCTTCAACATACTTTCTGTTTCTAACATTATTTCGCTTGCATCACCTCGTTTCACAGATGTATAAAAAATGAATGAAGGCGATACGGCGGGAGGGCAACGTGGTCGAAACCTGGCCCTTCCTGCTGGGATTCATCGAAAAGCATCAACCAATAGTAATACTGTCCAGGTAAGGGATGGAAATTTCCATCGCTGCATTGTTTCATATGCTATCGTTACGTTTGTGGTGTTCATACAAAATTCTTTCTATCCCGCAGCTAACTACTGGCACGCACGATTCCACCACACCAATGTCTCGCTCGTTAAATGAAGACCAACAACAGCAACTGGAACAGTCTCAACAACAGCAGCAGCAGCCGCACCACCACCAGCAGCGGGAGCAACAACAGCAGGGTCAGCAAATGCAGCCTGCCGGAACAGCGACGTCATCGTCATTGTCGTCGCCACGTAAAGGTTTACCGCAGCAATCGTCACCGACATACCAGCCGTCTCCTAGCAGCAACGTAACTATCGCAACAGATCCATCTAGCGTGCATCAATTGTCATCGGCTTCTTCTCATACCCTCCAACAGCAGCAGCAACATAACAACATCATTAGTGCCAGCGGCACGTCAACTAACAGTAGTGCCAGTGGCAGCGTCGAGGCTAATAATGCTAACATTACCAGTACGCCGGGTGGTGAACGAACAGGAAGTGGTCTGTCTGAAAGTGAAGTCGGAGGCAGAGGACGAGGAGGAGGAACCGTCGTCGGTGTCGATGATGGTGGTGTAGTGGTGTTGCCCAGTACGCAACACGCAAGTGAAATTGGTGGTGGTGGTGGAAGTGAAGTTTCTGGCGACGAAAGTACGTTTGTTGTTGCTGAGAAGAGAAGAGTCGAGAGTACGGGTAGTGTGACGGAAGTGGGTGGTGGGGCTAGTGAGGGAATCGGTGGAACGAGTGGGGTAGGGAAACTGTACACTAAAACAAACACTGCATCGTCCTTCACGCCGGCTGCTGTTGGAGGGCAAACGATACTGACCGTTGGTAGTGCTTCAACAGTTGCTGGTTCTGCCACAGTATCGAAAAAGCGCATCAAACTTGAATCGGATCCAGAAACTGATATCAATGTGCTAAAGAAACTAATTCTTGAACACAAATATATGCGATTACGCAGTATCAGAGAGAGGTAATTTTATCTTTATTGAAGTGCTTCATAATGATCTGTATAAGTATCCGTTTTTTGTCTCGATCTTAAGATGTTAAGGCATGAAATCGATCCTAGCACATTCCTAAATTTGATGGTAATCATCACTATTCATCAATAATTATCATTAGAAAATAATTTTTTGGTTATTTCGAATCAAACATAACGATATCCGTGTGGTAAAATAACGTTACTAGCATTTAGTGTGATGATAGATATACTAGCATGAATTTTAAATTCAAATAGGCGGACCTTTGAAGTCCCTTAATATACAGCGTATTAATGTTTGCATCTTACATTTACAGATACAATGAACATGTAGCCGAATTGTTTTTTCTTCAAACCGGCGGCAATATGATGGAATATCCCGTATGGAGAAAGAAGCCACCGACGCCCGCATTCACAAATTTCATACGCTCGTACAAGCTGGAACCATTGTCTAGCAATCTGGAAGAGGCGGGAGAAGCATTGAAGCAGGTAAGCAACAGCTAGTTACTTTTCAACCAAAGTAAACAAAATTTCACGTCTAATACAACTAAAATGATGTTTCTTGCAGCAGTCAACCCGTTCGCTCAGCGGCATTTCTACTACGCCCGGTAGCAGCTGCAACACTATCGGTAGTGTGACACCGTTGGGTGGTAATGCTAGTGGCGATGATACTGCGACTGGTTTACCACAGGGAGCGGAAATCAAAATACCCGGTGTTGGTGCAACGCCGGTCGCCGTTTCGACGACGCTTCCTGCCGCTGTTGCTCAACTTAGTCAGCAAGGTAATGTTCGTATGCATATTCTCACATTTCTTAGGCGTTAAATACTGCGAAAAACCGACCATATTAAAAAAATCGTTGAAACAATTGAATCTTAAGACCCTTCGAATACGAATTATCGAGATGAGAATGGAAGTAGCAATTAAGTGCGATTTTTTCCTACGTTTTGGGGAAGTACTATGCTTGCGTGTCTGTTCAGTAAAAATATTTTGCCACTCGTTATTTAAAATTGAAAACCGTTCATATTCTCACCTATTTCAATTTGAACCTTATCTTATCCCTACCGTCCGGCCGTTCTTGCAACAACCACACGCGTTGTCTTCCGTTCAAAACCCTCGTGGGATTGTAGGACATATACCCGGTAGACCGCAGGGTGGTCGCCATGGGATGGTATTTGGGCAAATTAGTGTACCAACTGCACTTGGAAACTCCTCGCAACTTCTGGTGCCAGGTAGAGCGCACCTTGTTTTACTATTATTCTTTTCTTTACGAATTGTTACGATAGCTGTTTTGTGATTGTTATTTCTTAACATTGTTTCATCGTTTCTAGTGCTTACATTTGCATTTGTTATGATTTATGACCTTTTGATGTACACAGAAGGATGGTAAATCAAGTGTTATTGATGTAATTCTTGCTAGATTGTTGCATCTTGGCAAGACATTTCGCTGCTAGCATGCTGATTTCACATAAGGTCTCTTAAATACAAGTAACAAAAAAAACTGCATTGTTTTGGCTTTATCACAATTGAGTTGCAGAATGTATGTTATAATTTTGTTTAGTTATTTTCATTTGCTTTGCCGGGGAACATGAATGTTCGGTAGTACATTGTTTTCATTTCTGAACGCATGCAATTGTTCAATTTCCAGCTCTCCCTGCAGGCGTTTTTGATGAACGTTTATTTTAGTTAACTTTTAAACACTAAAATATTTATCACTAGCTTTCAATATTAGAATCGTCGATGTGTAACTTGAAGCTTTTTGTCAAACATATTTAGTGTGTAATATGCAAAAAAAAGATGGCTGTCTTGTAATGAAAATAACCGTGAAATTCATTCGGAATGTGTATTACCGAAAGGTGATGCATTGTTTTGGTTGCTTGTTTGATTACGTTTTTTGTCTTTGCTGATTATTTAGAAATGTGAATACAGATTTTAAAATATGGCTGTTTCTTTATTTTTGTTTAAGGTGGTACGCCGATTATTCCGGACAGAGTTGGAATTGGCATCACACCAGCAACTTCTACCATTGACAGGAAAAAGCAAGTTCCTGCACCCGTTGCTGTTGGTGCGCATATGGTAAAGAGCGAGCTACTGGAAGGTGGAAACACAACACCGGCACTTACCTGTGGAACTAATGGGCCGAACTTGGCAAGCCTTCGTGGAGGTGTTACCGTATCCAGCAATCGCAGCACCACTGGTATTGCGGGATCCTCATCTAGGAGTCTCAATAACATTCAACAGAATGGACCTGGACTTGGGCACGGAAGCAGCAATAATGCATCTTCTGGAACATTGACCGGTCAACAACATGGCGCTGCAAACCCGACAGGAAATAGCAATGGCTCGGACCAATACACCAACAAAGCCCGGCAAGAGGTATTCGTTATGCAGCGTGTACAGGAACTGCAAAAGGAAGGGTTATGGACGGAAAAACGCTTACCGAAGGTACAGGAACCCGGACGGCCGAAGGCCCACTGGGATTACCTGTTGGAGGAAATGGTTTGGCTTGCAGCGGATTTTGCCCAGGAACGGAAGTGGAAGAAAGCTTGTGCGCGTAAGTGCGCCCGCATGATTCAGAAACACTTCCAGGACAAGGCACAGGCAGCCCAGCGAGCGGAAAAAGCACAGGAACTGCAACTGAAGCGGATAGCCGCGTTCGTGGCGAAGGAAATAAAAACTTTTTGGTCGAATGCCGAAAAGTTGGTCGAGTACAAGCAGCAGACGAAACTGGACGAGAAACGGAAGAAGGCTCTCGACCAGCAACTCAGCTTCATTGTCGATCAGACGGAAAAATACTCGCAGCAGTTGGTTGAGGGCATGAACAAGACGTCCGCGGGCACCACCCTAGCCGCTGGCAGCAAAGCCGAAAGTTTAAATTCGTCCCGCATTTCGTCTCCGCTGCGCAGTGGACTTACGGGTTCGGACGATGAGTTTCGACCCGAGGCGGAAAGTTCGGACGATGATGAGGAAACGATTGCAAAGGCGGAAGCGGAAGCAGCAGAGGCAGAGGATGGCACCAAAGATGAGGTGGCCGCCCTGCAGAAAGAGTCCGAAATGGATTTGGACGATTTCCTGAAGAATCTGCCGAAAGATTATTTGGAAAATCGCGACAAAATTGTGTTATCTGACCCGGACGACAACGATGAGGACGATGAAAGTGCTGCGAAAGAAGATGAGGAAGCTGACAAGGACTTCAGTGCCGATGAAGACAGCACGGATTACGAAGACACGATTAAGGAGCAAGAAAAGGCTGAACGAAATCAAGATCACAAAAAGGAAATTGATGAGTTGAATGTAAGTATGAATGGAGTACGATTGTGTACAGTTGCGCCTTATAACATTAGTGTTGATAACATGAGATTAAATTTCCCCTACATTTCCCTCCAGGCTGATAATGAGATGAGCATTGAGGAACTAATGGCAAAGTACAAAAATCTTCCTCCCGCTGGTGAAACAATGGATGTTGATTCTGATGACGATACGTTAGAAGAAGACTCGACCAGGAATCGAAAACGGCGGAGAACCAGAAGCCAACCCATGTCCGACTCATCACCGTCCGATGATGACGATAATAGCGAAGGTCTGACCGGGTCTGAAGACGATGAGGATATCAGTGAGGAGGAATCGGAGGAAAGTGAATGTGCGATGGAAGCCGAAGAGGAAGCAATCGGTTTGAAGAATTTGCTAGACGATGAGTCTGGTTTGGCTGGATCAACCTCGGCCACGGGAGTGTCCGGCAAGAGTCAAACAGATAAAGACGATATGCTAAACGATGCGGCAGCAATCGCGGAAAGTATTCAGCCCAAAGGCAATACATTGTCTTCGACCAGTGTCGTGACGCCGATACCCACCTTGTTGAAACATTCGCTCCGTGAGTACCAGCATATTGGTCTGGATTGGCTCGTGACGATGCATGATCGCAAGTTGAACGGTATTCTGGCAGACGAAATGGGTTTGGGAAAGACGATTCAAACGATTTCGCTGCTGGCGCATCTGGCGTGTGTCAAGGGCAACTGGGGTCCACATTTGATCATAGTGCCATCTTCGGTGATGCTGAACTGGGAAATGGAATTCAAAAAATGGTGCCCGGGATTTAAAATATTGACCTACTACGGTACACCAAAGGAGCGCAAGCTTAAGCGCACCGGCTGGACTAAGGTGAACGCGTTCCACGTATGCATTACGTCTTACAAGCTGGTCATACAAGACCATCAAAGCTTCCGGCGGAAAAAGTGGAAGTATCTGATCCTGGATGAAGCACAGAACATTAAAAATTTTAAATCTCAACGCTGGCAACTGCTCCTAAACTTTCAAACTGAACAGTGAGTATACCGTTTTTTTTTCTATTTTTGGGACTGCGTTTATTTGCATGAGACGTTTTCATAAACATGATGATAAAAAGTTTACGTTAAATTATCTGATGGGAGCTGTTCCTCTGTTTTAGAGAAACTTTTCCTTTTTTAAGATGACTTTATACGAGGCATTTGTCTGATACAATCTCTAACGCGTGCTTGCATGAGAAGATTGCGTATTAAATGAGTGTTGTTCTACATTTCCTAATGTGTATTTCCTGCATTTCAGACGATTGTTACTCACCGGTACACCGCTGCAGAACAATTTGATGGAACTGTGGTCGTTAATGCACTTTCTGATGCCCCACATATTTCAATCGCACCGTGAATTCAAGGAATGGTTCTCGAACCCAATGACTGGGATGATTGAAGGCAACTCCGAATACAATGAGACGATTATCAAGCGCCTTCACAAGGTCTGTACCCTGTACGTAATGTAATATTATGATTATTTACGCATCTTATCTTATGGATGCTTCTGCTGTGGCCGCGTTAAAGCAGTCCGTTTTATTTGGTTAATCATCATGTGTGTTTTGTCGGTTTCGGTGAAGTGTGTTCTGTTAATACACGTTTACATCTTGATGTTGTCGGGAAATTGGTTTTTGGCATTTAATTTTAAGAAAATAACTCTAAAACATATATTTTTTATTGTTCTTTCGTCTGTCGGGGTGGTACCAACCACATACTATGGCAATATGTTTTTTGTGTGTGCGTTGTGCTGTCTCCTGTTTTGTTCGTGGTTTTGTTTCGTTTATCTTGGGTTTGGTGGTAAATAATCATAATGTTACATTAATTAATAATTGTTTCAAATAATACTACTTGAACTGTTTACCGCGTCGAACCGTATTAATGTACTTCTCTCTCTAGGTTCTACGGCCGTTTCTGTTGCGGAGGTTGAAGTCGGAAGTAGAAAAGCAAATGCCGAAAAAGTACGAACACGTGGTAATGTGTAGACTATCGAAGCGTCAACGTTTTCTCTACGATGACTTCATGAGTCGAGCAAAGTGAGTATCAGTCGGGTTTCAGTGACAAATGATAGTTTCTCAATTGATTATTCGGGTTCTGTTCAAAAAATCTTTGCAGGACGAGAGAAACGTTAGCTTCCGGCAATCTGCTAAGTGTTATCAACGTTCTGATGCAGTTGAGAAAAGTGTGTAACCATCCGAACATGTTCGAAGAACGACCGACGATATCACCGTTTCGCATGGAGGGCATAAGCATAAAGACGGCCTCTCTCGTTTACAACATGTTCAACTACGATCCGTTCACTGTAAGTTATAACGATCTATAAAGCTGCTTTTCATGATATTACTCCACACCGGGTTAACGTTCCATGTTTTTCCCCCTTCATTGCAGCAAATTGATCTGTCTTCCTTAAATTTAGTGTTAATACAACTGGAACTACTGCTGCCTGCGTATGTGGCCCACCGGACACAGCACCTTTGTATGCCGAAACGATTGATCGAAGAAATTGATTCAACGCCAATGGCACCTCCACGTTGTCCTACTGGGAAACTACGATTGCACGTCCGTATTCCGGATGTTCGCGTGCAGGAATCGGTCGGTAGTGGTAATCGTGTCGGCGTCAGTGCCCGTACGGGAGTTCGCGTAGGTACCAGCCCAGCAATGAAGACTGAAGGGACGAAATTCGTTCCGCTTGTAAATCATGAAGCATCCTTAGATAAGAAATCATCACTCATCGGTTCGGGAATCAACTCGAGAGCAATGGACGTACGGAAGCGCCCTGCGTCGACAGTGTTAATGATGATGGGTGGTACATCGTCAGCGGCGGGAATAACAGCAATAGATTCCAGCAGTGCTGTAGGTGGAATAAGCGGCAGCAGGAGCATGTCGCCTGGTTTAATCCTGCGCAAACGAAGTGATATTGCTGGTGGTAGTATCATGTCTGTGAGCGCCCCTCAGCAACAACAAAGCCGGCTAAATGCTGGACAGGTAGTGCAGATCATTCCTCAGGTGGCGTCCGGCACATTAGGTACGACTACTTCACAATCTTACATCATTACCGGTCGTCTGCAACCACCAGTTAGTGGCAATAATCAGACGATATTTCACCGGCCTGCTTCATCGTCCTCGACGGGTGGAGTCAGTGTGGTTCCGGCCCAGCGAATAGCAACGTTGCAATCAAAGGGGGGAAATGTGAATACATCCACGCCATTACCCACCACAGCAAGTGTCAGTCGAATGGTGCAAAATGTTGGTCAACAAACGCAGATCTCATCCACGTTGGCCGCAACGATTATGAAGGGATTAAAACAAAATTCTTATTCCTCGAACAAGAATGCAAGCGTCTCGGGCAGGACATCCGAGTCAGCAGAAATAGAAGCACGTCAACGTACCGAGTTCTATTTGGCATGCATCGAAGAATCGCGAAAGGAGCGTCGAAAAGAAGTGTTGGAGCTACTCGGGCGTATCAATGCGAAGCGTTGCGATGCAGCACCAATCTATGGCAAAGATCTGCGGGAAACGCTATGCGCTTTGATTGATGAAGAATTTCAACAGCGATCTAATGAGCTCATTCCATTCGGCATTGCCGGCTTATATTACACTCGGCGGGCAACGTTGGCGCATAGCAGCGTAGGCAATAATACAAGCTGGAGTCTCTCCGAAGCGATAAAAACTATTGACCAGCGAGCGAATGAATTGCGTGCTACGATCTCAAATTTTGTCCTGTTTGTGCCTGCTGTGTGTGCCCCGACGCCATACCTGCAAGTGTCTCATCCGCATCCTTCTAAATTGAATGTCGAGCAACATTGGGAGGCAACAATGGCGGAACAAATCCAACCAGCAATTCAGCTGTTGCATCCGATTATATCTGCCATGAGTACACAGGTAAGCATTTTGTGGTATACCAAATTCTTTACCAAATGTAGTAAAACTATTTTTGAAACAAAACTATTGTCCATATGATTGGTTTATGCTTGCTCTTTAAATCAATCGTTTTGGGTTTATCTTCGAAAACGGTTTTTGCAATGGAGCTAGAATATGTTTGACGTTGCATTCCTGTTGGCGTATAATCGTCTTTTTTCTAGCCTTATGGCAGGAAATTTATGGAACTATCATACAGTTACGAGCATCATTTAAATGGTTTTGCGTGGAGCTTATCCTGTGCAGCTTTTGTCGTGATGCAACATTTGTTTTGCGTACCCATACACAACACGAATTAGTTACATATTCTGAACACTAGTCTTACTAACTTCTTGTATTCTATTCGCAGTTTCCGGATCCCCGTTTAATACAGTACGATTGTGGAAAGCTTCAAACTTTGGATCGTTTGCTGAAGAAGCTGAAATCGGAAGGGCATCGCGTATTAATATTTACGCAGATGACACGAATGCTCGACGTTCTGGAAGCCTTTTTAAACTACCATGGGCACATTTATTTGCGACTGGATGGTACAACGAAAGTGGAACAGCGGCAAGTGCTGATGGAGCGCTTCAACAACGATAGGCGCATGTTCGCTTTCATTTTGTCTACCCGTTCCGGGGGCGTTGGCATTAACTTGACCGGCGCCGATACTGTGATATTTTACGATTCTGACTGGAATCCCACAATGGACGCACAGGCACAGGATCGTTGCCATCGGATTGGTCAGACGCGCGATGTGCACATCTACCGGCTGGTGAGCGAAAAGACGATCGAGGAAAACATACTGAAGAAAGCGAACCAGAAACGAATTCTCGGCGATTTGGCGATCGAGGGTGGCAATTTTACGACAGCTTACTTCAAGAGTTCTACTACCATCCAGGACCTGTTCACGGTGGATAATGTGGAGCAGGATGCGTCAGCTCGTCTGGCAGAGGTGTTGGATCGTGATCGTGAACGAAAAGATCGTTTAAATGCTAACCTTTCGACACCTGCTGCAGTGTTACCAGCTGTAGGCGAAGTTGATAGCAACAAATCGGCGATAAATGTGTTCGAATCTGCGCTGGCAGCTGCGGAAGATGACCAGGACGTGCAGGCGGCCAAGTTTGCCAAAGCCGAAGCGTCGGCCGATTTGGATGAGTTCGATGAGAACATTCCGATCGATGAAGACAAATTGGCGGCGGGCGAAGCTGATGGCAAGGAGCCGGAGTTGAGCAAAGCAGAAAAGGAAGTTCAGAATCTAATTAAACAGGTACGTTTTACTATGGTAACTCACATTGCTGCATACCACATACCGTTGCATGCTTTCCAACGTTAGCAAAGTGATCCGATTCGTATGGATTGGAGATTTGAGCTGATTCTTTGAATGCAAGGCTCATTTCATTGTTTGCTGGTTGGTATAAAATATTCCAATGCAGTCTCAGACGGCGCATGGCGTATACTTGTGCGTAGCCAAGTGCCATCAAAGTTCTCATACAAATTGTTCGCATAGATAGCAAGGGTTCATAGCAGCATCCATTATTGCTTTTGCCATTGGTAGATCGTTAGTGTTCGTTTGTGAAATGTGTATTTGAAGCTAATATTGCGTTTCTTTGTCTTTTGAAGTTGAGTCCTGTCGAGCGCTACGCTATGCGTTTTGTAGAGGACACCGAAGGTACCTGGACTGCGGTGCAGTTGAAAGCGGTAGAGCAAGAGATTGAACAGCAGAAACGCGACTGGGAGGCGAATCGTTTGGCGGAACAGAGGCGTAATGAGGAAGCTGCTCGGAAGCGCGAAGCAGAGGAACATGCCGACCTGCTGACCTTCTCCCGGGAGGATGCCAAAAATCAGGTTAATAAAACTCATCTTAGTAATAGAGCTATAAGTGGTGGTAGTAGTAGGAAGATACAGCGCAAGATGCGCAGAAATGACCGACCATCGAGGTTGACAACATTGACTAATAATGACAGAAGGACGTTAAAGACAAGAACTACTGGCAGAGGCCATACAGTGACGTCGATATCCAAGGGCGATGGATGTAATAGTGGTGATAGTAGAAGCGACGATGGGCTCCATGTACGAGGACAGAATCTTACATTCAACAGCAGGAGGGGGGTGCCGTCTGCAAAGCAGAAATTGCAACAGAAGCATCAATTGAGTGGTGTCACCATTAAGCAAGGTTTAGCTAATAACAAATCCGGTGGAACCATACTGGGCAAACGAAAGTATCCAGTAGCTGTTTCGAAGTCTGCTGAAACTGTACGTCGGCAGCAAACTAGTAGAGCAGCAAATTTGCGTCAAGTGAAAGGCAGTGCAAGAAATGCCAACACAGTTGACAATTCCCCGAACACAAAACATGCCAGAAGGGGCCATACAAGAGCGTCAGTAGTGGAGGTTGATGAAGATAGTTCGGTTGAAACATTGCAGGAAGGTGAAGAAGAATCTCTTCTTGAGGAAAATGGTTCCGATTCGGAAGCGATAGACAGTCCAGAGGACGGATCGGAGAAAGACGAAGTGGATCCGTTGGAGGACATCCTTCCAAAAAATGTGAAAACTAGGAAGCCTGGCGTTTCTGCCAAGGGTGAAAATCAGGTTGGATCGGGAAAAGAGGTTACCACCGTTACTATTCGGCGAATGTCAAGACGATTGTCAGTAGCATCTAAAATCGTGTTAGGGGCTGCAATGCTAAATAGTAGCAATAATCTTCGACAATTACCGAAAGTAAACGCTACCAATAGTAGCAATGCGCGAGTAAAGCTCTCACGCCAAGTTCAAAGTTCTGTTTCTGCAGTAAAGAGTAACACTACTGCAGATTCATCGAACGTGATTGTCGCGACAGCCGGAGGTTCGTCAGCTAGCTCCGCTGATACTCGCACATCGCACGTCTCGCACGAACAGCAACAACGTGATCGTGTTGGCAATGAGGTGGTAACAACGATGACTTTATTGAAATCGCTTGATGAGTTTGATAGCGAGTGCAGTCTGGATGTGATGGTGGATTCCAATGATGCACCCGATTCAGACTCGAATCAAATGAACAGCTACTACAGTAATTCCGCTGGTACGGGAATGGCTCAAGATGAAGATGCTTCAGCAGCGGTTAGCGGAAGCAATGTGAAGGAACAGTCGAGACCCACTTCAAGGGGCGGTCGATCGTTTGATAGCAGGAGTAAGACACCGATTGCTACTCCAACATCGTCCATAGTATCTTCAGGTGGTGATCTTACAGTCGATGAAACGTCCGATGATGTTGACGAGTCGAGTATGACTAAAACTACACCACGAACGCGTTCGCACGGAACGGTGGAGATTAATCTGTGGACTTTGGACGATAGTCCCAAGCTACCGGTTTACAAGCGTACCAATAGATCCAAAACACCACAACTTTCACAGAATTCAAATCATGCTACCGATAGTGGCAGCAAGTCGTTGGCTGATGAAACTGAGGGATCCAGTTTCAACAAAAAAGAATCGTCTTCAATGTCCGAAGTGTCAAAACTGTCAGAGGATTGTAACATCAAAACGGCACTTACTAGTAACCACGATTCGAATCACAGCTCTGAATTGCCGAACTCTGCGACTACCGAACGTCAGCAGTTGAAAGTGGTGAGCTCTGTAGGAGCAAAGGAAGACGTGGTGGTGCGGAGCTTGAAGGTTGTTGTGAACGACCTTTTGAAGACCGCCACCAACTCTACGAAGAAAGTACCGGAAGTGAGCGATGGTTTCCGAACTCCAACGCCTACAAATCCCAAACTGCGCAAGTTGAAGCGATTATCAAAGGCTGGCGGTAGGGTAACGTCTCCCAATACGGCGAAAGAACAGCGAGCAGGAGGAACTAGTAATCGCACGTTAGATGGGTGGCTTACGAGAGGAACGATTCGAAGGGAAGAAAGTGATCTACACGAATCTTCTGCTGTACACAATCATGTCAGTTGCGATTCGGAGATGAATGCTATTAATGTTGAAGAGCACAGACGGCCGAAATCGGAGAAAAAAGTGCACGATGAGTCTGGGTCGTCAACACCGCTTTCAACCTCGCTTGCCAGTAAACCGTTCGATTCTGAGGAAGAACTTTTACTTTGCGTGCCTCACGAAGAGAACGATCCATTGGGAAATGGCGAAGTTTGATGGTGGAACTTTAGAAGGTTGCTGTGGGAAACCGTGAACATTACTGGTGTATCCATATTTTATTTTTGATTTTGTTTTTAACGCATAAAACATCACAGTGTTTGTATATATTTACGAGCATTTCAAACTTTGACAACTGCTTGCGCGCTCTACTACCACTGTCAGACATTGGTTGGTCCAAATTGGGAAAAGTATAACTATTATCATGTAAGCGAAAAGTATTTGTAGACAATGTTATACAAAGACGATCACGATAGAAAATGTGTTAGTTTTAGTATATTCTTATGTTTCTTGCACCATTTTAAAAGCACAACCCCATTGGACGAACAGTTTCGCGGCAAGTTGTGTCCGTTTACCCTAATTTATTATGAATTGGTTGTTGCAAACTTTGCTCCTAGGGCAAATACTGCTATGTAGATGTAACGAAGAAGGGTTCACATCTGTGTACATTCGGTTATTATTATAGTCTCGTCCTGTACTCCCATCCCGATCACATCAAACACAGGTGGCAAGACAAATCGCCGAAATTGGACACATACGCGGGATTTAACATACTGTGAATTTTTGCTATAGTTTTTGGTGTCATCCAATATTTTTAGAATCCGTAAACGCTTACATATGTGCGTTTTATTAACCGACTGATTGTCCCGTAATTAACTGCATATTGTGCCGGAGGAAATGTCCCGATCTGTTGGAATAATGATCCATTTAATCAATAAGCCAAGTTCTATCCCCCATAGTACCTTCCTTCTCCACCGCAACATTAGCTCTCTCGGTCTGCCTGCACCCTCTGTCTCATTATGAAAATGACGCAACAATGATGTGAACGCTGTGTATCGTTTAATTGTGATAGCATTTTATTAATGTACATTTGAGCGGTCGACATTATTTATTTCTATCATCATAATTATCCTTTTCATCTGGTTGGTTACACTATGCTTCATATGCAGGATTAGTCTTTAAATTGCGTTTTGATCATCGTATACGCGGTCCTGTTACGCCGGGATCGTCGATCAAACATATCGCTTGTGTATGCGTTTTTTGTACGCAGCTTTTACTTTTATAGACACGCCACAACGCAGGTATGGTGAGGAAGTTAAAAGTGAAGTTTGGAAGAAATGTTGCATTACGGTTCTGATTGTTTTCGGAGAAAAAGATTATAAATTATCCAACAACAACGTATGGCATGGCATGTTTGAAGATTGCAAATCTTCGTCTAAATATTTGTGGCAGGTATTGACAGTGCATACTCCATAATGTAAATATATGTATAATAAGAAACAATCACGAGATTATTTCTGCATTGTACAGCCTAGAATCATAATAGTAATACCTGTCTAACGCAACATACAGGTCAATACCTCTATGAATATTTTACTCTGCATACAAACGACTTTACTTGCTGCCGAATGCCGATTTATGACATGTATAACTGCAGTAAAATCAGGCGAACTATATCGAAGTAGAGTAGTTCTATCCGTGCGGATTTTCAGTTTGGTAACTGGGAGTTTAATTTTCCACTTACATGTTAAATTAACAAATCAGACACCGGGCCCGTTACTTTTTCCATTACGGCTTGAGAGATGGTTATGTTGAACTATCTGACTTTTTTTTAATAACGAAACATTATTCAAGCTGGAACGTTGCAAATTACAACAAATTGGATCAGTGTGGATTAGACACTTCTTATTTCTTTTCAGTCTAAAACCTTGT
This sequence comes from Anopheles marshallii, assembly GCF_943734725.1. Lineage (NCBI taxonomy): Eukaryota > Metazoa > Arthropoda > Insecta > Diptera > Culicidae > Anopheles > Anopheles marshallii. The sequence goes on along the minus strand of NC_071327.1, from coordinate 75,501,957 downwards.
ACAAATGGTTAAAAGATAAAATGTACATCTCCATCCTTTGCTGCCTAAGTGATTAATGTAGAAACAAAACAAAAATGCCCAGAACAAATCATATTGTAACATAACGAAAGGAACGATTACTGACGAAAAAGGAACAATTTGCATGACACGATTCAAACTCATTCGAATGTACGAATGGCAGCCATTCAAAGAGCAATAGTGGTCAAACAAGCAAAAAATCACACTTGTGTATAAACGTAGCCTACCAAACGATAAACAAAAAGGCAGTAACACACTATTAACGAAAATAACAATATCCCAGGGAAAAAGATGCAGAAAAATGCTCGATGAAAACAATATTGCAATATATGGAAAACGGGGAAAAGGCATACGCAACTATGAAGCGAAAGTTTGCGAGAAAAAATTAATAGAATAAACAATTGTCCTTGCTGAGTAAATGCTGAGTTGATGAATTCATTCCAAGTATGATGTAAGAAGAATGCGATTGAAAAACAGAGGAAACACATTGATAATTTAACAGAACGGCTCTCCGTGTACGACGTGAAAGTTCTTTTCACACGAATGTGATCAATTTTTGGTGTCACAAAGCAAGAGATCGTTCAGCGGCTTCGTCGGAAGCGTAAATGGTTCTCGAAACCTAAAAGATGATACCATTTGTATGAACAGTGTGCTGGAAAGAAAAGAAACACATGAACAATGTTCCTTGTGGTAGCGAGAACTACTCGTTGGTTGGTGGTGGTATCAATATCCTTGTATCTAGAGCAGCAAATATGACGAGAACGCAAAAGTATAAACGAGTTTGAAGCAAAACATGAAATAGATCAATGGAGAGAAAAAGAGAGATACATAGAAATATATATAGAGAGAGAGAGAGATGATAATGAATAGTAATAAGGACGAGATAAAAATCCAAACCGTAACTTGCTGTTTATTGTACGTTCTTGATAATTCTTACACTGATACCCGCATTAAAATGACCCAAACAAAATTATTATTGCAATCGCGCTTTATAAAGCAAAACGAACATAAGAACACGCAGAACCGCACTGTATTATGCGCTGGATTCTGCAATCTTTATGGCACCAAAAACAAGAAACTAACGAAACGAAAAAAGAGCCCTGATATTTTATTGCACGTATGAATAGTAGTTACATTTTCTGGAAAAAAAACAGACTTGGGTCACTGGAATGGCGTTGAACATACGAAGAAATGGAAAGTGTTCTATAAAGATTGCTTGCGAACGTACATATAAGCAACACATATTATTCAGACAACTCAACAAACAGCAAGGGGATGATTTATTTTGTTAATTTTTTCTTGTAATTTCTGATGCATTCGAATGATATACTGAAGCACAAAAGAGCAAACGTAAGATCGCGATTCTATTAGAATATAGGAGGTGTGTATTGTTAGTGGAAGCTCAAAGTTACCCTCAGTTCCTACTGGACTGGACTTGGTCTTGGAATTTAAAATGTGATAGATTTGTATATTTTGCGGAAGCAAATTAATCGTAGGGCAACCGAAAAATTATCGCCAGTCCCACACGAGTACAATGCAACAATACAACGAAATCCAAGATGTTCACAAGAAATTAAACAACACCAAGAAGTGCTAATAGTTCCATTTGTTTTGTACAGTAATTGAGCGATCACTGGCGGAAGAAAAGCAAAGAATCGAAAACTAAACTATTATTCCGCGGACGGTGTAAGTTTCGAAAGCATCAGAAAATTATTAAGAAGACAAGATTTGCTAGTCAGCGACTGAATAGCAGCACACTGCCCGTGATGCCGAACGCGAGATGCGGTGGACGAATGTGATTGCGCATGTCAAGATCCATCGCATCGCTTCGGTATTGCGCGCATTGTGTTACGCAAACCAAAATTAACAAAATAATTGTACGGATTTGTAATATCTCTCTTTTCTCCTCCCTCTCTCTCTCTTTCTCTCTCTCTCTATTTATCTTCATCTCGGTTTGTTCTAAAACTTGCACTCTTCGCATGTGTGTACTGCGGAAATGCTCTAGATATGGATATCGGATAGCACGATGGAGAAGATGCCGGTGAGTATCAGAATATCTTATCCATTTTGTTTTACGTATTCCAATAGTACTAGCTTTAGTTATAATTGATCTTTAATCGAGATAATTATTCGGTTCAATTATGCTTACTTCGCGTTCCATTAATTCAGTTTAATTAACGCTAAATCTAGTATGGAATAGTGAAACAATAGGGTATGTCCATTTGGTAATAACGTACATCTCTTGATCAAAACCAAACCAAACAGATGTGGTGTCCACCAACGCCCCCGCAAGATGATAACGATCTTTACGTGGATCACTCGTTGACGTTTCTGTACGATACGTCGGACATCATCCCGGAGGGTGAGCTTCCCCAAGTGTACGTGAAGAAAGACTACAAGCGTAGCCGTTCGGAAGCCGGCTTCTATCCGGACGGGCGCCGACCACCGAAGATTCGTCGCGAGGATACCTACTACGCACCGCGCTCTCTGTTCGATCGGCCCACGCCGCAGATAGCGAAGCTGCGCAAGGAGTACAAGCTGCAACGGTACAAGGGCATTATCAAACCGTTCCCACCGATGCTGGCCATAAAACCGACCACCATCCCGATGAAGCCACCGGTCGAACCGGAGGGTGGAATACCGGAATGGACGGTGTACGAAGACATGGCAATCCTGAATGTGATACAGAATCTGCAGGGTTTGCCCCTGAACCTGATGCTCATATCCCCGGGTCACGTACCGAACTGGGATCTGGTGGCGGACATTGTGAATCAAACTTCACGCACCTATCGGCTGCCGAAGCAGTGCCGCTATCGGTACGAGTCCGTCATAATGCCGCGCGAAGAGGGCAAGCTGCTGGAGAGTCCGAAAAAACAGAAAAAGAACAAAAACCCCCAGAAACAGTCTCCAACGACGTCGTCCTCGCCGCCACTGACTGCGGGCTCTTCACCACCGAAACAGATACGGTCCATGCGCACCGGGCAGCTGTACATGAACGATGCAAACAGTTCTTTCATCAAACTGATGCGACAAAAGTTCGATAATTTACGGACGGCGTTGGGCAAAAAGCCCGCACTGGGGAAACCGTCGCTCACCAATACGCTGCCGGTGGCAATGAAGAATCCAAAACATGCGCTTGTGCTGGTTAAACATGGCATCACAGCGTTCGATACGCCACTGACACCGGTCGAAATAGCAACGCGGCGTGCTGAGCGGTTCCTGAAGGAAAAGCACAAAATGACAGCTGTCCAAGAACAGCAGCAGCAACAAGCGCAAGCCCAACAGCAGCAACAAAATGCACAGCAGCAGGCTGGATCCGGAGCATCGCATACAGCCGTCGTAGCTACAGCTCAACAAGTTGCAGCCGCATCATTGGTAGGTGTGCAACCGATCGTAACGAGTCAGCAGCAGGCAGGATCGCACGTGCAAACCGTGGTCCAATCACAGCAACCATCTGCAGCAACGGTACAGGCGGTGGCAGTCGCAACTCCCGCCCAGCACCTACTTCAGCAGCAGCTGCAAATCCAAGCGCACGCCATTTCTCAACAGCAAGCGACCGTGCAAGGTCAGCAGATAACGACTACGGCGACTGGGCAGGGCATACAGCAGGCCACCATCGTCGTATGTGGCGTTTCAACGAACGCTACCTCGACCGTGGCTACCATCGTGCAGGCTGGTCGTGCCGCTCAACCGGTGGTTAACATCTGCGCCAGTCCGGGTCAGCAACAACAACAGCAAACGCAACAGATCGTTAAAGCGATCGTTGCCAGCCCGGCGAATCAGAACTTACTGTCCCAGCAGTTGGCACAGGTGGCGGCACAGCAGAGTAGTAACGCGCAACAGTCCGGCCAGCCGGGACAGCCGCAGCAAATGTCGGTCGTTTTAACGACACCGGTCACCACCATGTCCGGTGTGAATTCGGTCCAGCTATCGCAGCCACAGATCGTATCCATCCATCAGCCGGCGCAATCGTCGCAGCAGCTACTGCAGGGTGGAAGCGCAACCATTACGCAAGCGTCCCAATCCTCTATCGTAAACCAGGTTGCTGGCCAATCGATTCCGCAGGTCGTTTCGGTGGCACAGCTCGGAAGCGTCATGACAACGGGTACGGCCAGCAGTGCCACGATACAGCCCACACAGGTAGCCACCCTTACGACGTCCGCCCTGCGCGCTCAGCGGATTGTGGCACCAACGGGGACACTGCAGGAAGTGGTACTGCATCAGCGTTCCGGTTCGCAGAGCCCAACCGTAGTCAGTGTGAGCAGTCTAGGCGGTGGACTTACTCCGGCCCAGCTGCAAACCGCCCAGTTGCGTCTGTCGATGGCGGGAGCGCAGCAAGTGTCGGGCGTGGTCGCAAAGTCGATTTCCGTCGGGACGGTAACGAGTGCGGGCAAGCCGGTCAACACGTCGCAGATTCAATTCTACCGTCAGCAGCCGATGCGGCAGCAGCTGAAGGTGTTACATCCGGGGACGGCGACACAGGTTGCTACGACCGGTGGTGCAACGGCAACCGTGCTTCAAACGGCTGCCGGCCAGCCAACGATCGTTAGCCCGGCCATCATTCAGGGTAACATCATCCAGACCGGTACGGTCGGTCAGACGGTTCAGGTACAGCAGGCAACGGCTGCCGCTGGCACGGCCGCTGGTGGCACAGCCGTCGTTCAGAAGGTATCCGGTGTGACCACGGTAACGGGTGGCAATGCCGTGACGCAGGTTGTATCGGCTGCCGGCGGCACGATCGTGTCCCAGACACCGACAGCCGTAGCAACCGGTACCGGAAGTACGATCGCAACCGTGCAGGTCGTACAGGGACAACCCCGCATGCAGTACATCAAGCAATTAGGTGGCACGAAGCACATGATCACACGCCCCGTAACGGAGAACGAGATGCAGCTAATGGTGAAGCGTCAAATCATTAGTCAGCAACAGCAGCAGCAACAACAGCAACAGCAGCAGCACAACAAACAGATCATTCCGCAGGCGCAAATCTTCGCACAGGCAAACCTTCAGGTACAGCAGGCGGGAACATCCGGCGGCCAGCAGATAGCGACACTGGTGAAAACGTCCGGCGGTACCGTGGCCGCAACCGGCATGACACTGTCCCACGTGAAGCCCGGCCAGCTAAAAACGATCGGCAATCAAAGCCAGGTCCGGCAGCTGCACATCCAGCAACAATTCCTAGCGCAGCAACGCAAAGGAGGCGCGGGCAAGATGGCGCAAATTACACACGTGGCCGGTAAAGCGGGACAACCGACGCAGCTGTTCCTGCAGGGTTCGAAAAATATCGCATCCGGCACAACGATGACGATGCAAAAGGTGCAGCATGTCATACACCATGCTCACCAAACCGGTGGGCAAATAGTGCTCGGTAAGACTGGTGTCAGCCGAATGATTCCAGTTTCCGTGTCACAACAGCCCAATCGACAGGCGATACAGGTGGGTGTACGATTATGTGAATAGGTGATAGAGCGTACAGCTAATAAAAACACTTTACATTTCAGGTGGTATCGGCAACCTCTGCCGCACAGGCACTCGCAGCCGGCAACATCAGGATGCATGTACCGGGTCAAAACATCGGTACGATTAAAGTGACGGGAAGTACCCCATCCGCACAGCCGCAGCAGGTGATTATCAACACTATTCAAAGCCAACAATCGGCACGCTCCAATGCCAGTCCCGTGCGGTTGCAGACAACACCCGGCGGTTCACTGGTGGCCGTCACGGTTCAACAACCGCAACAGTTGCAACAGCAACAACAACAGCAGCAACAAGTGGTTGGTACGACCGTAACAACCTCGCCGAACGTATCGCAGACGGTGGTAGGTACTGGACCCGATGCAAATCAATCCACCACATCCGCGGCTGGCAGTGGTGGTGTCAGTACCAACACCGCCGGAACCGGCAACGGTCCAGTTCAAACCCAGCCTAGCACTGGCGTGGCTACCGCACAAGTTAGTTCCGCCGCACAGCAGGTACTGACACTGCAGCAGCAAACTGCTGCGCAGCAACACATTACCACAAGCGGCACAGGTATAGTGCAAGCAGCGGCTACCGTCGATGGTGGTACTACTACCGTGTCTACCTCGGTCGGTGCGTCTGCACCCGGGGTTGCATCGTCCGCCGGCACCACACAGGTGTCGTCCGCTGCAGTAGTGGCGAGTTCGACCGCAAGCGGTAGTGGACCGAACAGTGGTGGTGGTACAACAAACGCCACACAGCCCGGACAGCAGTCGCCACAGGTGAGTATGATAAAAAAGAAGCAATCACCGAACGTTGCGAAATAAGCATACGTGTAGTGGTAAGGAAAAGCAAAATTTGCTACCGACTTAATGTAACGGTTCGGTACGGTTAGGAGGAAAGGAAAAGTATGTGAGATTATTGCTAATTTAGTTTGTAAAATGAGTAAGAAAATGGACGTGTGAGGTATTTGAAAGCAAAAAAGAGGAAGTAGTTTCGATTTTAATCTTGAAAATACATATATTCGAACACTGTTCAAAGTCTAAACATAAAACTTCATACGTTTATTGTGTGTCCTGTGAGATGCCATCTACTTGCGCCAGAGTTGCATTTTACTAAAAAATCATGAATCATTCCCATTCGTTCCCCATCGAACCAACCATCCCGTTTGCCTGTCGTTGATTTGTTATTATTCAACATACATTGAATTATGAATTTTGTTCGCTTCAAATGACAGTTTGGCTTACCTTTGTTTTTTTTTCTTTCTCAAACTAATTCTCAATTGCGACGAAAAGAACATTTTTTCTTGGATCAGTGTTTAAATGATCTTTTCCTGTTTACATCAGATTAGTTGTACAACATGGAATGGATTAGCAGAATGATAAGAAAGTAAATAACTCTCGCAAGGCTTGTAGCTCGAGTGAGAATAGATAGTTTTGTGAAATGTTTTAAACTAAATTCCAACTACTGGCTATGTACTTCTAATTTGCGACGAGTGTTTAGAATTTACAAATATATCCTTAGTTGGCGCTACATACGCTATTGATCTCGCGAACTGAACCTTTCTAGGGACAACCTTCAGCGCCTAATGAAGAGAGTTCCAAATCGAGATGCAAACGAAACTATGATTCGTCAATCCCTATCCTATAGCACCACATTGAAATATAAATGGTTCTTTTTCGGTGTAATCACATTGCTCGACCGTTTGTTTGCTTTAATCATAGCGCCTGATGGAGCTTTATTTAAGACAGTTTTGTAATTACCATTAAAATAAGAGTTGTAAATAGATAACGTTTAAAGTAAACAAGCAAACATAAACATGAATCTTTGGCGTACTAATAAGGAAACATGTCTCCTTCAAATGAGCAAAATGAGAGAGAGAGAGGAACGAAACAGGCATACAGGCACAAACTCAATACCAGCAGGCAGTGTTGCCGAAAGGAATTAGATGCTTCTATATAACTACAACGAAATAAAGGCATATTTTTGATGCTCTTCTTACTATACACATTACAAAGGCCCGCACGCTTATGTGAGCATGCGTGCGGTGTTCTTCAAGAAAATATGATGCTATCAAGGATGATCAATTCGTGTTCATTTATAATTCTTACATCGTGTTTTTTTTTTATTTTTCTCTCCATCTGGCGTTGTAATAAATTTGATATGTAGTATCGGGTTGCGTTTGAAAATGTACATTACAACTACTTGTGTAAGCGGGGAGTGCGTCGTTTAGCGATGCTGCTCTTTATTTATCGCCATAGGTACGACACAAAACTCTAATCGCTACGTACTTGCATGAAAACAACAAGGGATAATGTTCATAATAGGTGTAATCTATCGTAAAGTATTAATAGCAAATAAATTGGTAAACAATTATCGCAAAAAAAGATTCAGTACCCCTATTCGCTTTACACGCGCGTAGAAGCTGCGTGGTTATGGGGGTACAGAGTGGATAACCTCCAATAGTATAACGAAATATGCAGTATCGACGTGGTTAGGGTGATAATAGATGAAGGGAATGGGAGAGGTGGGAGTGGAGTGGAGTGAAAATAAATACAAAACCAGAAAAAACCCAACACTTGCTCATCGCTTTGCTGCTTAAATACTTCCTGTAAAGAAAAACATTTTCCCCCCTTACAGTGGTAAATCAGACATTTTTTCGTAGTTCACCCATTCGCTAGCGTTGGAACCAAGTTTCGGGAAATCGGAATCCGCTCGATTGTCGATCCGATTATCTTCATCCTCCTCTTCCGTCTCTTCGTTATGGGCTTCCGGCAGTGGTTGATCCTCAAAGTCGACACTGTTCCGGCCGCTGCCGCTTCCGGATACCTTTGCCGTGGTAACGAAACGATCATTAACCCGCCCTAGGAGACGCTGAAGCTGCTTCTGCAGCAGTTCACTATGGATCGTAACATCCACATCACCACGTTCGTTTTGTTTGGCGGTGTAGAAGAATGCGTCATCGAAAGTGTCCTGCTGCTCGCTAGTGTTTTTCAGTGGACCCGTCTGGTCTAAAAATCGTACCACGGGAAGCAACATTTCCTCGTAGCATTGCTCAGTACTGTCGATGACGGAGTGTCTTAGAAGTCCCGTGAGATGATCGAGATGTTTTGCGCCGGAAGGTGCGTTAGCCGTATGAGTGTAGCACAGGTGAAACAAGTGTAAAATGGCGGCCAAATCAATCTGAGCTCTGCAACAAAACGTGACATTACTGGACCATGAGCAAGTACGCAACTTTCACACAACTTACAGTTTCATCTTATGACGTGCGGTCTTAAGCTGTAGACAAACCTTGGCCACCGAGCTGTGATTTCGCTTGAGCAGCATTAATATACCGTCGAGGGCACGCAAGGAGCGTTCCTGTAGCTTGACGACAAACCGGCGCTCGAACAAACGCATCTGTCCGGTGGTGATCTCCAGCTCTTGCTGAAATGTTGGAGTGAAGGTGTGTTCGGTTGAACCACAACAGTAAGGCTTTCGTACTCACCTCTAGTTGCTTTACTGCTTTTCTTATTTCACAATGTGTTTGCAACGATCTCAGTAGTCCACTGATTGATGGGACTCCACTGATAGCTACTTTGCACGCGTCTTTTCGGTAGGATCCATCCGATTCGGAGTCTCGTTCCCCTTGTAGACGACCGATGAGGCATTCCAATACTAGCGCAATAATGCCAAGCTCGTCAGATTGAATGCGAAAACGGTTCGTGTTTTTGGCCGCTACTATCGTAACTCTACGTCCATCTCCAGCTCCTATTGGTTGCAGTCCAAGTGCACTGGTAGTACTGCTGCCATCGGAGGTAAACTCTGGAAATAATTGTCCCAATCCACCAACGGCATTATTTTGCGGTGTGCTACTAACTACTGACAGGGTTAGTTTGTACTGTGCTTCCTTTGAAGGTTGGCATGGTTTGAGGAATAGCTTCAATGGTAGCAGAATTTCCTTCTGCAACACCCTCGTGATGCCTTGCTTGTTGGTGTAGGAGCAGTACACGGTTACCGTGCGTGTGGCTGGTAGCGTCTGCTCGGCAGGATATACCCACACGTCAAATCGTTCCGTGCTGTGTGCTACCACATCTCGGAACAGGTACGCCACCTTCGAGCACCCAACAGCCAGATCTGTGGTGATGGTAAGCTGCAGTACCTCGAGTTTCGGTTCCACCTGGACCGTCACACTCAGTTGGCACATTTCAGTGGCCACTCCCGGGGGAATGTTTGTCGGATGGGTGCAGGGGATCGTTTCCTCACCGATGGTAACGACCACCTTGACGTCCCTTTCGGCAGCCGCGTTGGCAATGCTCGCGTCACTTGGATCCACTCCGGCACGTATTTCTCGTTCCAGTTCCAGCAGTTCCATTTGGCAGCGAGCAATCTCGAACGGTGCTAGGTTGAGGGCCGGTACGCGAAACAGCTGCGGTTCCGAGCCGAGATATCCGATCGTGAGAGATCCGGTGGCACCGAGTGTGACCAGTGCGCCTGGGAGCCCTGTTACATTAGCGCGGCTGATTGCCACCGGGACGTCAGCCAGCTGAGCTGACCAGATGATTTGATCGCTATCGTACAGCAGCAAGGATCCACTTTCGGAAACAACCGCCAGCATTAATCGTGCACCGGGTTCTGAGAAACAACGAATATCCAGATAAGTTCAGTGGCCACATGGCGAGAAAACCTTCCATACCTACCCCAGTACCAACCAGTGACGAAGGTGTGGAAACAGATCGGTGAGTAGTCAAGCTTTTTGATAAACCGCACCTTACCCGTATCGGACACGCACAGCACATTGTTCTCACCCAATATCACGATGACGGATTCGTTGCTGAAAGTGATGGAAAATCGGGTAAAGTGTTTGGTGGTTCCCCTTTTGGCTGGCAACATTACACGCACTTGGATATTTGATGCACCTGCAGATCGAGCGCATACTCGCCAACGCACAGCGACCAGATCGGATCGTGACGGCGCAATGATTCGAGTGCTTCGGCAATGTCCTGATAGCGGTAACACTCCAGCACCCAGCTCGGTGCAACCGTCACGAAACAATCAACGCGCTGCAAATAGTGTACCGGCGAAGGTATGTGCCGATCGGTGGCCAACGTACGTTCGTAGCTGATACCGTCCTGCTCGAAGAACCGTAGCGAACCGTCCAAATGCTGCACGCAAAGAAAATCGCGTCCTTTCACACCACCGAACGGGCCATGGCACAGGGAGAAGGCTGGTTGCGAGAGTGGATGGTCGCAGAGTGTAACGAGCAGCGTATGGTCACCATGATCCGCTAGTCCGTCTATCGTCACGATTTGATAGATGCACAGCTTCGTAGGGTGCAATACGGCCAGCTGCAATCGGGGGTCGGTTTTATTCGTCCTGAAACGATAAACACGTCGATTAATCGGATGCCACCCCAAAGACGTCACCTTGCCCAAACCAATACCTACGTGGTAAACTTTCCACTGCCAATGGCCAGCACAGGAAACGCAAGTTGCACCTCCAGGATGACATCCGCGTGTTGGAACACGTTCTCGAACGGTTCGTTCGGTGCGGAATTTTGATTCAGCTGTCCTTCTGCGTCCTCCGCATCGAGATCCGGCAGGTTGGTGGTTCCTCCCGATGGACGGTAGATGCATAGCTGACCGGAATGCGACCCAACCACTATGCTGTCCTTCTCACCCTCCTCTATGCACAGCCGGGCACAGTGCAATGAAAAGGAATCGTACGCTGGCCCGATGGTGGGACACTGCGTTTTCCACCAGTTCCGCACCTTAAACAGCGACATGATGGAACAAATTTAGCACAGGAGAGACAATTTGGCCTCTACCAGTTGCAATCAGGTGTAGTTACTACCGATTTGTTGTTTTCAGGGACGCAAAGTGTTTGTTCGCTTCGTTGCCATGGTGAGCACGAACGCACGATGTTGGGCTGCCGCTTGAAACATATGTTTCATGCTTGAAATATTTCAAATTTCAAGGAGTTCCAGACGGAATTCTGGAAACGTGAACTATTTCGACTTTTTTATTCGTTCCGCAAAAATTCTTCCAATTTCCTTTACAAAGTTGCCAAAATAGAGAAAACATTGCAAAAATAATATTTTCACAAGTCGATCATCAAGCAAACCGTATGATGGATACGTACAAAACGATAAGATCCCTAGACCAACATGCGTTGATCATGTTTTTAGAATGATACCGAACAACCCAACCTTTGAAGCCTTTTAGCGAAAAAACCTATCAAAAGTACCCCAACATATCTAAAAATGAAAATTTAAGCTAATACAATAGTAATAGTGAATGTATTGTTGAAGAATAGAAACAGACTGTTGATGAACACATATAAGCTTTAGAAAGTCAACTAGTAACGCTTAAGAGAAAAGCGCAACCTTTACCTTTATCCCGGCCTTCAAGAACTCATCTTGCTGGCAAACAGTGTCCTACGTTGCTAGCTGAATAAGAACATAACGCTCACCGAAGGTAGAAGAATAATATAATTACCATCATAAATCCTACCGGCAGCGCGTCGGTTTAGCCCGCCAAGAAGACGTTCGATTTTTATCTCATTCCGTGAAGGTGCATGCGTAAATATTAATATGCCGCCTGACTCTGTGCGCGCGGTTGATAGCGTGTAGCTATATTTAAATGCACATCGAATGCGTCAGAGCACCGATAACGGGCGGGCTGTATCAATTTCGCTCCGGCGAGCCATAAACATATGACACAGGTGGAGAAGCATGGCAACAGAAATAGTTTTAGCCAAAAACAAAACAAACGAAAAACGCCCCAGCCGACCGAGATGACAGTTTCATGGAGGTGGCGAAAAAAAAAACGGATAGTCTTGCAAGGTTGGAGAAGGAAATTGAATTCCAATAAATGCTTGAGCGCAATAAATCTTCCACTTGCCGGCTGATTCCGATGACGAGAGGACGATACGTACGATGCCGGTGTGCTAATACGGTTGGACATGCTTGTTTTTCCATTGGGTTTCGATGGTGTTTGGATCGAATGGATTGGAAAATTTTATTACAACCAGCTGACTGAATGACCGCAAGGGTTTTTCTTTTTCTTCGTCCCCTTAGAAAACTTGCGGTTGGAAAAATGCAAACCGTTTGGCCACGTACTCGTGATAGGTGCCGTTGCGAAGATACGTTTGCATTAGTATTGGGAAATGAAAAATTAACTCCCGTTTGTCGGTTGGAGATCGTCCGTAACCGGATCTTCGTGCTCTGCTGGGATGATTTATGCGGCTCGTGACACACTTGCGATTCACAAATCACACGCATCACACCAAGATCGGGACAGCGGAAACGCTAGCGGAACACAGGGGTCGACCGCGGTTCAAGCGAGCGATGAATATTTGGTTGTTTGTAAAATTGGAAAAATGACACAAACCACTATTTAGAGAGGGAACAAACTACGTCATATGGCGGTAAATGGGTTTTTCCGTGACTACTTTATTTATTATGACTCTTTTTTCGGGATCAAATCAACCCCGACAGGAACTATGTAATGGTGATTTAGTGTGCATGCATGCGCACGTACAGAGCTTCTTTGCTCCGCTTGTCGGTCCGCATTACGATTGCCCTGATACGATGCGCTGTTTCGGTGTACTTACGATCCCATCCCATGATGGAAGGTGCTCCCTGCATGGCCGGGAGTTACAGCGATTCAGCGGAAGATGGGCGGCACAGTGGTACGTACCGAGCGGTGTAATTATTCCCATAAATAATCAAACTCAGCCGATAGAACGAACACGTGCATCTAGCTGCACGACCCAAGGATCAAACATGCAGTGTAGAACGCAGCAAAAAATAAACCGCTCATTCCGAATGTAACTACTGCTTCGCCGGTGCGCCTTTATAGCACCAGCTCCAAACCGGCGGACACGGTTCTTCTGCATTCGCAAAAACGGCAACCTTCACAATACCAACAAGGTACAACGGACCTGTTACTTGTGTTAGCCCACGCGAAAAATTTGAAAACTGCAACCAGCGTTATGATTAATGTGCACGACCGTGTTGCGCTTCTAATGCTACATCCGAGGATGTGAACTACATACCGTCCGAAAATGCATTACATTACAGCGTGTCAAACCAAGTGCATCGTAGCTATTGTGTGACATTGGTTCAGTCGTCTCGCATCATGCGATAAATTGCGCGAGCACTTCGGGCTGGCGTTGGTGGAGTTATGCAGATGGAAGAAATGTTCCTTCCTTCCTTTATCTGGCGTGAATGTGATGAAGGGAGTTTAAGGAGATACATAATAATTTACAGTGTATATTTCACAGTATTAATCCATTAGTACCTAAATAATCTTAGCTGTACGGCATCAGGAGATGTGAAAAGATTTCAACCAGACAATCAACTCTTCGATCTTCGATCATGCATCAGTCAAAGTGAGATTAAATAAGAATTTGAAGCTGCGTCTTTTCAACTATTCATGTTGATGATCAGCCGTTAAAGTAGTTCGATAAGGCTTGAAATATGCTCAAGAAATTTGGCGAATATCTCACAATTTTAAAGATTGATTTGAATTCTAAAAATTCTTCATGTGTCCAGATATATTCTATACTTTCTTGCCGATTAGCCGACTTGGGGGCTTGCTACTCACGAGTGATGTTATTCTATTTTTATATTTGCTTAAAAAACCAAGTGCCCTTCCACTAAAGGATATCGCCCTCACTTTGGGCCCAATAGAGCACCACAGAGTACAAGTATCCTGAGATCATCAGGGACCTCATCAAATAGACGTCGATCTTCTTTATCGATGCAACAACCTCAAGAGGTCTAGGCCTGGCCATTTCTGACTTTCTTTGACTATGTTTACCCGTAGACGGATACTCAGTCCTGCGTACGGTCCGGATGGGATTTTGGACCGGTCCTGTCGTGTGAAAACCAATATTTGTATCTTAAACATATCTTATGAAAACAGTTAAAATAGATTTTGGTCTAAGGAAATAGATTTCTTCTAAGAATCTTCTGGTCTTATAGTTTATGTTCAAGAATACAGTTAGTGAGATTTCTGAAATGAAATGATTTTTCATCGTTTCCGAGTTCTGGAATAGTTGATTACAATTTATTGTTTGATTATTGATCGCTCGTTGTCTGAGGACTATTGCTCTGTACTTAAGATTGTTGCTCTATGAAAGGGGTTTATTTTAAAAGATGACACAAGCGGACTGACCGCTGATCGCTTTGTTCATAATGAAGAATTGTGTCCTGCCAATTAATTAATAATTAACCAGGGACACCAACTACGGAAAGCGATAAATGTGGTAATTAAAGAAGAAAGGAACATGCTCCGCCCACCAATCAAATGGATCAATCAATACCAACCTGCTTGGATCGAGTTTCAAACACAGCAGAGTGTTTTACTCATCTGCCGACGAAGGATCACTCTTCGCGAGCGTGATAACAAGCGAAAATCAGAAATGGAACACTACCGCACGCATCTAACCTTTGAAAACACGTTAAAAAACACCAACATTATGCTGCTGATGGTGGGCATTCCGACCTGCGAGGAACTTTACCCGGTCGGTGTGTTGGCTACGGTTTGGAGAAACTTGGGGTTTATCGGATCTTTCCTGTTGCTGTCCTACACGACGGTCGGCGAACTGATCTATCTGCTGCAGATGTTCGAACGGGAAGTGAACTTTCTCGAGGTGACATTCCAAGCACCGTGCATTGGGTACTGTGTTATCGGTGTGCTGAAAATGATTATCCTAGCGGGAAGACGCAACACGATCGCCGAGCTGGTGGGATTGTTTCGCACGAAATGGAAGCAAGCGGTAAGCGCAGGGTGTGACTTCTAGTGCATTTTAATATAATTTAGCAACATCTTTCTATGGATATCAACTATTCGACATTCTATTTCCAGATTGTAGCAGACGAACATTGGAAGTTATGCGAGGATACCATGAAACCAGCGATCCGGGTTACTTCCGTAACGGCTCTGGTAAACGTTGTGATGGGCATATCCTTCACCATATTACCGATAGCGGAAATGATCTACCACCATTATCACACCGGAACTTGGAACCGTCAGCTATCCTTCAACATCTGGTGGCCATTCGATGTGTTCGCCGGTGCCAAGTACTTCTGGTTTGTCTATCCACTGTACGTGGTGATTGGATTTATCGGCATTATTATCCACATGGTACGTCTGATGTATGCGGAAAGAGCTCAAGAGTGGCTGTAGAAGACTATCTTGTTAAGATGCTTTGAAGATTATATGTACTTACCTTGGGTGTAATATGTTTATCATATCTCTTAACCTTTGCACACAATGTGGGGCAGGCATTCGATTGTTTATTCTGCATATTGGCCGCCCATTTGTGTATGCACTTTCGGATCCTGGAGCACAATCTCGCCCTTGCCGCGGCGCTTACCGATCGAGAGGCGAACGATGAAGAGGCCAGCATAGCACGCCTTCAGGATGCGGTAATTAATCATCAAAATTTGATTGGGTATGGCGTCTAACGGCCACTAACGGAAAACAATGCAAAAAGCACTAACGTTCGGTAACTTATTTTGCAGGTGTGGGGTGTTCATGCAGAACGTGTTCGGTAACACGCTGTTTGTTAACTTCTTCGGCAGTTCGATCATTATCTGCATCCAAATGTTTATGATTACGGTGAGTGTGTGATGTACTTGTTGTTTTTTTTTTGTTTCGTTATGAAACTCTTTCAAAAATTTCACGACTGTTTGCACACCTTTCGAACGCTTCTGTCTTGAAGTCGTTTGGTTTATCAATATCCACTGTGTAATACATGTCAACATACGCCAGACGCCACGATCGTACGTGAATGTACAGGATTGCAACCAGTTTCCCAGTAGCCACCGTCTGGACCTTACCTCAAAATTGACCATTCGAGAGAGAAATGATGGCCCAGAGAAGTAAGGTGGTTGGGAGACGCATCGATCTAATCATAGCACGTGCAATATCTGAAGCACAAGAAGGCGCGCTCAAGTCTTATCTTATCACAAGTTATTTACCCCCCCCCCCCCCCCCCCCCAAAAAAAAAGGGAGCCCGGCGAAGGGTGAGGTGAAAATGGTAGGGACAGTCGGGGGTCGGTCGACATCCGTGCGTATGCATGCTGGCGTTATGTTGGCGCGTAACGGATGTTGATCAACACGTGCTTTTGGACAAATACGCGATGATGCAATGGCGGTCGGATTGCGTTCGGTCTGGTGACGTATTTTGGAAGGACGCAATATCAGCGGAAAAAATGATTAGTGAGTCAGAACGTTTGTTGCATTACGTTGTAACGTGTTGTTTTTCTTTTCGCACGTTACCATTTGCAGACCGTGAGTGGATATATGCTGGTTAAGTTTGTGCTGTTTATGCTGTGTTTTCTGATTGAACTGCTGATGTTGTGTGTGTACGGTGAGGATATTATAGAATCGGTAAGTATAAGAAAGTCCCATTGTTTGAAATTTCAATTCAGTTTTACTTTTCTTTCTTAACATATATAAACATAAAGAGTGGAGCATTGATAAATGCAGCCTACGGTTGCCAGTGGTACGAGGAGTCAAAGCCATTCCAGCGCACCGTACTACAGATTATACACCGAAGTCAACAGCCCGTCCTTCTGACTGCTTGGAAAATTTGGCCCATTAAAATGAATACTTTCAGCAGGGTAAGTACTTTGAAACAGGGTTAGACGATCCGGAATTAACTGGCTAAGTTCGTTTCGAACCTCACGGTTCTTTAAAAATTCTTGGAGTAAGAACCCCTCTTGGTTGAATTTGATGTGTTGCACCGAGCAAAGGGACGAAAAAGGATAGGAAAAAACGGAACGGAATGGAACCGACCCGGAACAGTTCCGTTCCTATTTTTCATCACTACTTGGAACGGCATAGATCAAAGCAAATTCAGCCCAATGTTTAATAATTAATTAGCATATGTTGTGCAGATTTTGCAGGCTTCCTGGTCCTACTTTACACTGTTAAAAACTGTTTATCGTAACGAATAGGTCCGAGCCTTACAAAGTGACTCAATGTTGATGACGAGCAGGACAAATTTAACCGTAAATAAAACGCCACTCTCATGTTGGTATATTGCACAGCTATTATCAACACATTCTAATCGACACGCAGCAGAAGTTAAAGAATGCACGAAAAGGGACAGGAACCGACACGTTTCGTCACCGCACAAACGGGGAAACAAACTTTGACTCACATGTAAGTACGCAACGTTGCGAAAAACGCGGGCCCTTTACCTTTCCATTTCCAATTTATTATCTCCTTGAACCCACCCGCCCTTGCATCCACCTGTTCGAAACCTCCCCCGAAAGGGGTTTGTATCAGCTGTTGATGCTATGCAATGGAGAGAAAAATAAAACGCGTAAAACAAACCAAACCCTTATCGGATCGCGACAAAAAGGCTAACGATGGGGTGGTATCAGCGTAGGGCCGGCCAAACACCAAAAAAAAAAAAACAACAACGCACACGGGGATGACCAACGGGACAACTATTCCACCATCGTGCTTATCATCGTAGCGCACCCTCACCTGCGGCCAGTCAAAGGCTGTTTGCTTTCGTCACTGGCCCGTCGTTGGAGTCACGAGTTTCGAACGGTTGCGCTATCTAATCGAACGGGTGAAGCGAGCGGGTAAACACGTCACAGAGATTCCAGTCCCATTTTCGATTCATGACGGCGCTTGGTTTAATTAGTGGGTGTATGAAAGGTTGAAACTGTAACTACAGATGATTGGCTGGGAGAGGAAGTTTATAGTTGAAAACCTTGCCATAAAATCAAAGGAGAGCCACACCGATTGAAATGACCCAATTTTCGGTGCATGTTTCGTCCTGTTTGGCTCGGAATGGAAAATACGGGAGCACAGGCATCTGTTGATAAGCGTTACAGGTACAATCTTGAACGACAGACTTACGTCATGGAAAATATACAGTACACAAACACCACGCCCGACTCCCCGTTCGCGTCGGGTGGCTTTATCTTGGCGGCATTTTACACCCCCGACGATGCACATTCTTACGATGGAGATGTTGTTTTCGTTGTTGCCTGCGGTGCAACCTTATGGCCCGATTGCATAAGGTTTGCCATCGGTTTTGCTCAAGGATTTCAAGCAATTCCTAATAGACGAAGGAAGACGAAGGTTGCGAGAAAGTGTGGGGGGGGTTTGTAAAGTTTTGATTTAATTAATGCAACAAAATGTTTGTTCGATTGTAACACTGTACTCTGCACACGGTCGGAAAAGCTGCAAAGAATAAAACTTCTGCTCTTTCGAATATTTTGTTTTGTGATTCCCTCCAACTATAGTATGAAAGAAGGAAAGTTCAATTTAAAGTTAATCAAGATTATGATCTTTTTCTTTAGGAACTTCTAATAGCTTCAATCGAAAGCAAGAAATAACAGAGCTTTGTAATTTATTCAACAATTTAGACACTATTTCATGTGTAAACAATCAAGGTGTGTGTGATATACATTTAGCTATAACTAAACATACCAATTCTAATTCAATTAACCAATTTCCAATTGCTAATACATTGATGGATCGCTTCGGCAAAGGGAAAACCCCTCCCTATCGTTTTGCATTACGTGCATTAGAAATACCCAAGGGTACGCGCGTGGTCTTATCAGCCAGCATGTAATACGGGATTGTAAACAACGTACATTCACCCGGAAAAAGCGTATCAAAACTGATTTATCATTGCAAATTATTGCCCTTTTTTAGCTTGAATTGTGTCGCTAGTATCTGGAACAACCGTGCCAGCCGGACAGGTGTTTGGTAGCAAAAAAACAAGCTATTACTGTCACGTTCCACCCCCTTGAAAAGGTAAGTTACCCCGGCCCTGGATAAACAAACTCATTCCGGGAACAAATTCCAACGGCATGTAGTGGGCGAATAGATACAGGAAGGGGGAGCAAAAATAAAAGATACAAGCACTAATTAAAGTAGCCCTTTCTCTGTGCTGCCGGGCAAAGGGTGTTATTCTTATCAAAATGGTCGGCGGACATGTACAAAGCAGCTGCCTGCTGGGCAGATGATATGGATCCCGCTTGACCGGTGGTGTTAAAATTACTGTCGCTACTGTCGCAACTGCGGGAGGTGCGTGCGGGTGGCACACGAGCTGGACCTTCAAAATACCATACCGATGTCGTCAACTTGGCTGGCGCAAAAATCCACCATGCAGGAGGTGTTGATTTCGACATTTTTCCGATGAAGCAACCGGGAACAGATAGCGTTTGGTTGGAAGGCTGAAGCCTGAAATAAAATTCGCATCCCTATATAGACTTATCTTAATCCATGCTTGATATTGGAGGCGATTTTATGGCCGAAAGTTGCTCACTCATCCAGTGAGGCGTCGATATTGTTGCCAAATTTAATGTTATGCCTTAAAACTGGTTAAGTAAAGACACAAAATTCATGATCGAATTTTTATTTTTGCAACAGGGAAAAATTCCATCCAAGTGACCTAATTAATAACACTTTGTCTAATGACATAACAGCTGCGTCTTTATTGTTGCGGAATGTCTTATCAATTTGCTTTGGTTGATTGAGCAATATCAAAGGTTGAGACGGTGCGCACACACCGAACAAAATAGCAAAAAAAAAACAAAATGCACTTCACAATATTAATTTTAACCGGCATGATAAGCGACCGCACCGAAATACCAGAACCATGCTGTCATTCCCACAGTTCCTATACCCTGAGGGAGGATGTAATCAACCCGCGAGGCAAAGGCAGCTCGGAGCAAACGAAGAAAAAAATCCCAGCCAACAATTCGATGAAACAATTGATAGATTCGCACTCGCGCTCGATGGTGTGATTGTAATCGGGACAAAACATTCCGGAAATAGCTGTTGATTGCAGCCAGCGATAGCGAATTGGTACCGGTGGAGTTGTTATATTTGGGGAGGTATCGATCGGGACATTGATATTTTGAGAGCTGGTTTTGTGGATCGTACGAGTGGCGCTGAGTTGCTGAGGCCGATTTCTGACACGACAGCTCCGTACAATGTCGCATGTGCGCAGGAAGAATTTGAATTAAAGCACAGCTCCTTAGCAGAACATGCTGCACTAATGGGTCAAGTGTGTGTCGTTCGATTGTTTCAGTGTAAACAATCCACCAACCCGTCCAATTACTTGTTCGCAGCTAGTAGAATGTTAAATTTCCAGATCAGATCATAACTCATAACTTCCCTCGCCGCACAACCCGGTCGTCGGCCGTGCCCGCACATCCCGCTCCGTGGGGATTGTTTTGAATGTCGCTTCGAATGCACGTCGCGCGGGTTAACGATGCAGTCGGGAGGTGCACTCGCGTGGAAGTGCATCGTGTGCAATGAGCAGTTGTTTATCCGTGCTTAGGCATTTTACGGCCCTTTTTTTTTTGCTCTTTAGCAGTTTTGCCTTTGTATAGCTGTGTACAGAGAACATTTAATTAACAAGACACATTCGAGAAAACGTCAAGCCGAGGACGAAATGGAACGAACGAAGCATATCCCGGGCAAAGGATTGGGTGGTTACACCGGAAATTACACCGTCCAAATGGTGCACTGGGCCGTAAATCAAAGCTTGAAATGATGTTGAACTGTGCATTTCCATTTACAACCCAATCGGCCGATAGCTGGGTCCGATCGCGTGGATCATAAAACTAATTGGTAATACATATTCAAAGTCGTTTGCGAAGCTTATCTAACGCTGTGCCTACCGCATTAACGCATTTTGTGCCGACCCGGTATATGCACCCGGAGATCAAGATGCAGCCTGCGAGTTAAATATTTATAAGATTTAATTAAATTTTTACGATTGTGTGCAAATTAAGTAATGAAACCATAACAGCTTTCGGAAACTGGTTTTCATGTCCAATTAATTAAAAAAAGGTTAGTTAAAACAAGTGTACGATCCATTGGTATGAATGGTAAAGTAGTTAAGACATTTAATAGAAAGATAGTCATGAAGTTTTATAAAAACATAATAAGTTGTTGCTGATAAAGCACACGAGAGAAACAAAAAAAAATTCAATTAACAAACGATGAAAAACGGACAAAAGGAATGGAAAGGAAACATAACAAACATAAAACATGTTAAAAGTGAAGAAAAAAAGAAATACGAGTCATAAAATAGAAGAAAAATATAAAAATCACTAAAAAAAATGACCAAAAACCTCCCATTTACAGTTGCATTTACAAAGACAATACAACGAAATAAACATTGGGAGGAATAAAAACAAAATAAAACGTCGAAAAGCCCACATACCTGAACTATTAAGGTAAATTAGTAATAAATTAAAACAAAATATTATAAGCTATTTCAATTAAAAAATTCGTCATTGTTTTATTATATAATTGAGTTTTATTATATAACGTAGTTACTAAAAAAAAGTCAATAACAGTGAAATGAAACCCGAAATAAACACATCGTTAATTAGAATGCGAATGAAAGAAAAAGTATACAAATGTCTTTCAAGCTAAATACCTTTATTTCTTCTTTTGCTCCATTCTGTCACTCATTCCCTGCCTTACCATTATGACTGTGAAAGCGTGCGACTCTAATTTAATATTGGATTAATAATCGATCGACTGATCAGCATGCTAATATGCCCAATTCCATTACGTGTGGACTAGCTTATCCAGTCCGACGATCGATACCGTTTCGGTTTCGCCCCAGCACCCCAGGAGCTGGGATTTATAAATGGACAAATTATAATTCCACATGGCTATTTCCCTACTAATGCTAAACCACATTCACAACCAGCAGTTCAGCCCCAGGCAGAAACCACGATTACTATACATCTTTATATTTAAATCAATCAAATTTACCGCGCATGAAATAAATAATTCCATTTGCTCGCGCCACCAATCATCATCATCGTGTATGCGGGAGTGTGTTCATGTGGCTACCCAAAGAAGAAAAAAAGAAAACCATCCTTCAGGGCCTTCCCAGTGTACCAGAAGAATGCGGAGCATAAAAATGATTCCCACCCCCCTGCCGTTCCCAGTTTGGTTGCTTGCTCTTCATCGCCGTGTGGTGCGATGCTTGATTTGCCTTCCCCGTCGACAGACGGAACGTGTTGCGATTTGTGGCCTTTTGCCGGTGCACGGTGCCGGTGCGGATTGATATGACACTCACGTGGTCAACATAAATTGGTTTTGTTTCGCTTTTGTTCTTTAACCGCCCGGGCCGGTAGCCACCGCTCGGTTTGCCACAATGAGGTTACCGGAGGCTAGCGAGTGCCTGGGATGGATAATTAATGGAGTGGCAGCTCGAGGTGGAGTTGGGAAGTGGCCGGCCCCATTGGGTACCTCGATGAGAGCCGACACAGGTAAATTGTGAGGTTAGAAAACAAATAAAAAATGTACCGCTGGTAGTAACGTAAACACGGTATCATTGAGCAGAGTGATTAAAATTTTTCGTTTACACCTCGGAACGAGTATGCGAACGATTTGATTCTAACCAGAGCGGTGTTAGAGTCGCAATTTGCTATGATACCCCATTACGACGCGCTGGGTGGGTGGAGGGAAACGGAGTGTGCCATCATGGCACATCGAATCGAAAGGGTTTTTTTTCCTCGCTTCCTACAGCATTAGATACGGACAAGGTTGCTGGAAGCTTGAATTATGTGCTTGAATAATTGAAACGGTCCAAGTGGTGTGGTAATCAAGCTGGACGATTGAGTGATTACATAGCTCCGCCGTGCGACAGTGTGTCCGGGATGTTAAATAAGTAGCAATAAATGTCGGAAGGTTGAATAATGCCATGTAAAATGATGAATGAATACATGCAGGGATATATGTATTAGTGGAAGCAATATTTTCGTCCAAACCAAAGTCTAAAGTGTAAAACCCGCATTGAACTGCTTGCGTAATGATACCTTACTCCGTATTATTTGAATTAAATTAAACGTTCTTAAAACAGTAATTATTGGTTATTTCTCCAGGTTTACTGAGCCCTTCGTTTCAAGGAAGTTCCGTTCACTGAGTTTATGTTACGAATGTTATCCTGATCATTCCGCAGTTGTCAGGTGTGTAGGTCGACTCCATAACCTTGGATTCTAACACACGTCGCAATCATCAATCCCGAAGTTGTAATGATTCTTGTGGATGCAATAACACCAGATCATCATAATGATTCTTGTGGATCCAATTGATCAGATGATAATCAAATATCGTAGCACATCACTCCGCAACCGGGAGCATGCTAAAGATCCCTGTCGTGACTCATGATCATGTTCATGAGTTAGAGGTGTCTCACGTACTGGAAAGAAAATTCAACTCATAATCCGATGTAGTTTCGGTTCCGCAATTTTGCAGCAGGTTGTCTTTTAGCATGATTGAGCATATCTCAACAATGTTACTGTTGGCTCTTACCTTTGGAATGAAACAGTTAAAGTGCAGGACTATTTCCAAGCTGTTTTTTCACGTGATCTTTTACTAGAGGTAAGTAGTTTCATAAGAGCGTCCAAAGTTTTCTATACTGCAAGCTACTGATAGACTTATTCCACATTGAATAGAATAGAAGATGGTCTTCACAAACAGTCTCCAAAAATAGTAGAAGATGATCTTCATGATCCTGAGGTTTATCTCGTGTACCGTCAAGCCACCCATGTTACTTTCTTCTCTTGTTGATTGTAATTTTATTGAATCCTTTACTCCACTAGAACACATCCAACATGTCGTACAATGATGCCGTAGTCTGATGCTTCCGTATAAAAAAGATATTTTCTTGGAAAAAAATAAATAATTGAAAATCATTCTTAATTTATTCAAATTCAGTATTGTGGTTCGAGATGTCGTGATTTATGAACCATTATGACTAAAAGTTATATCTTTTAATGTACACCGAGTCATTCAACATGGTGCTTTATCGTTCAACTAATAACCCGCATTGTCCTGTGTAAAGCCAGCCCGCAAACGACAGGCATAAAACTTTACGCAATATCTAACAAGCATGGACACACTTTTCCCATGCAACCTCCGGGTTACCAATAATGGCAATTCAATTAAAAATTATCACCAATAGTGCGACAGTGTCGGGGGACGGAGATTATCCCACCGTCGCGGGCATGTTCGGATTTTAACGAGCAACGGAAAGCTGATGATCAGTCCCGCCTTTGTGCGGTGTCCCAATGCACGTCCCGTTGCATTGCCGGCCCGGTGACATTTAGTCGATATTGCACCCCCACGGTTAGCGGTTCGTGATCGATCGTGTTCCGGGGCGCATTGATGGCACATGCAAAAACCATTCCGTTCCGTATCTCTTGTGCAGGTGCGGCTGTACACATTCAAATTCATCTTCGTCCATTATTAGATGATCGGTTCATCCGACCAAAACCGTGCCCAAGTACGTGTGTGTGATGTGTGTTTCTTGCTATCCGCAGTCTGTACGGTCCGAGGGAAAGAAAATGGTACCCAACGCTTGTGACATCAGGCACACGGGGTGCGGCACACTTTGCATCTTTGCACTTGGTGATCGTGTTGCAGTCTGGTCACCGTGGGGGGGTTTCCTATGCCGATCCGTACAGGCTAAAGCTGGATCCGTTTTGTGGGAAGGTGCTGGAGCAGGAGAAAGAGGAAGAAGGAACAGAGAATGAGGGCTGCGTTTAGGTCGAATGCCCTGATCAACGAGCCGAACATATATTGGCAGATAACATGAATACGTCTCGTCGCGTAATTGCATTTAATTGACATTTGAATGTATAATCGATGTGAGAATATCTAATTTATTGTGTTCATAATTTTTCCTTTTATTTAATTGATATTTTCTCAATCCGCCCGGAGGGGTGCTACGGCTGATGCAGGGATACGTGTCTCCCGCCATGTTGATCGTGTACCGCCGATCGGTCGCCCGGCTGCAGCTTGCCTGCCTCGTGGTAGATTGAGCTGAAACCTTAAGCTCATAATTCAGCGTATGGAGGACGAATTCGTGCCGGCACTGTGAAGCGATATTTTGTAAAATTTGCCATAATTTGAGTTAAAAAATACTACCGATATTAAAAAGAAAGATTTTAAACAAATCTGCATAGGGTCCTAATTGGCTGCACGAGAATTATTTTCGATAGCATTGTTATTCTATTCAATATTTCTATTTTCTAAGTAATATCTCATAAATCCCACCGTCCATTTCTATTCTGCGTGACCGATAGACCGACAGCTCCCCTATTGCCGCCAACCCCGTAAGAAGTCACCCCCGTCACAAGATAACCAGCGACTCCCCGCTGGCTAGCTGACTTCTGGAAGTGGCAGGTCACTTTGGTTTGCTCATGCAGACCGCCTACAGCCAAGAGAACAACCCTCGATCACTAGCAAAGTAGCAAGCGGGACAGGGTTTCGCAAAGAAAAAAAACCTCAGCCAAACGACACCATCGGCCAGGTCTAGATATGAGCCGACGGGACAGTGTGTAGGCTTAAATGGTTTCCGATCCAACCGTCATAATGCGGCCACACGCAACGACACTGGCAGGTTCCACAGCCCGATTGGTTCGGTTTTTGCTGAGTTAATTTTTGTTCCACTTCGAAATTGTGGATTTATTTTTGCACCGTTCTTATCTAATCATCGCAATGCCGGACTGGAATGTCCATACCAGAAGCGTACCGTATTGAGATGTAATCTATGATCGGGTTTGTAACGGTGGGAAAACTGACCGATAACCTTCGGGGCGACTGTTGGGGTGTTAATGAATTAAAACGGAAGCAAATTAGATGCAAACGGGTGCAAAGAAATGGTAATAAATGGCCCATTGTGGAAGGGTGGACGTTCGATTCCCTCCCCCATTTTTGCGATTTTTTATTCCGTTCTCGTAGGAGAATAAGACATCAAAGGGTCGCTAAATTCAATCGCATTTTTCACACCCAATGGTGTGTCATTTATTCTTCTCGTCGCACTCTCTTCAATCGGCTGAAACCAGTTCAAGCGACACTAAATAACGTCCATTCTGACAACTGGAGCACGACGTACACTTGACTTACCGAGTCGTGTGGAGCTGCAGCAGCGAGACAGACAAAAAAAAAACCTTCTGGAGTTTGAGGCGAAAGAAAAAAAAATCCGTTGCGTAAGATGGCCAACCATAACACCCATTGGAGAGAAATTGATTCGACACCATTACCATACAGTTCGTACGTTCGTTCACGCTGCGTATCCTCTTCGCGTCTTTCGAAAGGAGTCACTTTCCACGTCCACACCAAAAAGCTTAACACTGCGAGAGAATCTGTCTGTACGTGTTTCATCCCAATTAGGAAGGATGAAAAATACACATCTTGGATGATGGTAGAATATTCCTAAGATTCTATTTCATTTATTCAAGGTTAGGTTGCTTCTTGAGACTCTACATCTATCGTGACCTTAGAAGTACTCAACGATAAAAGCAAGGTTTACAGCACCATTCACTAGCGTCCAGAACTCCTGGCGAGCCCTTTTACGTGTGAGCCACATCAAATTGGCCTCATATTAGGGCAAACAGTAATTCACACCTTGGAGAAATATAAAATGGAACCTTTTCCAGCCATTCTTGAGGTTTTAGATCAATTATGTCTATACCGATTTCATTTATATGATTTTATGAGATCGAAGGGGTTGATATTGAGATGGTGTTTGTTGCTCTTCCTAAGGGTCCGATGTTATGGGTTGTGGAGTATCACAATAGGAACTTCAACTGACTTTTATTTGCTTATCCCATACCAAATCTTATCGAAATAATAAAAAAGTTTATAAAATACCCTTGAATATAAGGGTTTGTTTAATACGTCATCGCATGCAGCTACTAGTTGAATCTGTGCCAAACTCCCATACTGACCCTCACATAAGTGCCAAGTTCAAGCTCAGTGGAAATACCCGCAACGCATAAATCGCACTGCTCATGAGTCGTACATGTTTTGTTTGGGATTTTCACAAATACGCCAAAAGATTACACACGATATTAGAATTATTGTTATAAAGTACGCAAAAATGTACGATTGTTGCCACTCTTCAGAGAAGTCATTGTTTGTTTGCAAATACACACGCAAAATAAAGCCAACGATAGTTGATAGTTAAGTGGTTTAATTATACGTTTTGGGACGTGAATCATGCGGTTGGATTTAATAAGCAGAGCTAAACACGATTTGCTGCCTCGGAGGAAGCTGCAAGAAGATGTGTGTGTGTGTGGGACAGTGGAGGATCATAGAGCGTACAACGGGAAGGAATGATCAAAATTAGGATTCATCAAACGTTCGTGAAACGTGGCAAAACTGCAATCTGCTGCATCATGTGCACGAGTAACACACACAAACTCGCAAAGGGTGGGCAGCAAATTGATCGGGTAGCGATGGATGCAGAAATGGGTGAAAGAGAACCCCGGCGCGTGGATAGCCCTCGGAGCAGACAGAGAGGCCAACCCAAAACACACTATAAATCATGTTTCGAAAGCGTTCATCTGTCCGCTTCCTCGTGCAAAAAAAAACAACAAACCCGCTTGGGGAAGTGCAGTGAAGCGACAGCATCCAAGTGCACCGGCTTGCACCAGGCAGCACGCGTTGGCTCGCTGAGGGAAGCGGAATGTCGCAATTGAAAATGTGCACATTGATCAAGCGTGCCTGTGCTCGCTGTCAAACGATTGCCATGGCAACGATCGCTTCTTTGGGTGCGCACTAGCGGCGAAGGGAAGCTGCGGGTTTGGTGGAGGTGCCGATCAAATGACAGTCGGCCGTAGACGGTTGCGGTACGGTAGGTCATCCAGAAGAAGAAGAATCCACGCGGTTGGTGTTGTGTTCACTAGCAGAAGCGATAGAAAAAGTATCCGAACGTCGATCTCATTCCTGGAGGAAATTCGATGCGATGCCCGCAGATAGAGAGAGAGCGAGCGAGAGAGGTGCTTTATAGTGGTGGTGTTGATGTTGGTCAAACCTTGCTACTACGCACAGATGACAGTAGCTACGATAGCAGATGGTTAGGCGATCGTAATCAACCAGCGAGGTTCGAATTCGTGTGTGTTTTCGAAGGATCCCTTGCCGAAGGAATCATCGAATCGAAGTGATCGTGAAATTAATTCTCCACAGCGAGTGTAGAACAGCTTCGAATATTTTCGAACTTTGAGGCACGTGCAGACAGTGCCTAGTGAAACAAAAAACGAAACAAAAACTGCAATACACTAAACAAAACCGGAACATCTCGCACGGCAAGATGCTGTACTGCTGCTGATATTGATGTCCGTCGCACGAGCCCTCTCTTTCTCTTTGGATCTCGATCGGATCTCCAGAGATGGAGATGCGTGTTTCGCACCCCCGCTCGTGCACCGCTCGTCTGTCATTACATTCTGGTCAAACTGTGTCCGCTGTGTTCCATCTGTTACCGGCAGGCGAGAGGCAGCACACCGGGACATCACTCCTCCGCCCGCAGCAACGTCATCTTATCGGTTGACGCGTGCTCAGCCTGCTAATGTGACACCGATGAAGACCGAGCTACCGTGTTGAAGGTTGCTGAATTCCTACGACTTTCCCCGCCACCAGATTGACCCTTTTCGCCAGAATGATGCGGGCAGGCGTGTGCGGATCAATACCGCAAGGTGGACATAACTAAGTGAGTTTGTGCGGGGTTTTTTTTTTACGGTGGCTTTCGATCGAGCTGATGATAGCATGGTAGAGATGTTGCGAACGATTGGTGGAGAAACTGCAGCACCCGAGGATGGATCAAACGAAGGATGGTGAATGAGAAACGTGTAGATCAATCGTCAATTGTAACAGCTCGGCTTAGTGGTAAGTGTATTTATGTTGATAAAATCGATTTTTTTTTTATTATTATTGGAATGTGGCAAAGGTAAAGTAAAGTTTCATGTGAAAATAGTACGTGTTTGAACGTGAAATTAATTGAATGATCTTTAGTTGCTTATGATTTAATGATTTCTAACTGATTTAATACATATCCGTACCATTTTTAGCAAGCAGTTTTACCTTTATCGTTTTTTTAACGTTTTTCTTTTATTTTAGTAAAAATTTAATTTACCTAATATTCTATGTAATAGGTATGTACATATGTAGTAGTTACAAAATTGGTTGTAAAATGTATGATATTTTTTAAAATTCATCAGACAATTTTATATTATTACAGATCACTAGAATACTCAAAATGATTTGGATCTTTTGGATCTTTTCAATCACAAGAAGTGGTCAGCTACTGAGGTAGCACTCCCTTTTAGCACCTTAGAAATGAGTAAAAGAGCTCACGCTACGTTCAGTAGATGAGCAAAGCAAAGGTAAAGTTGAGCTGCTGTTGTTGGTGGTAAGATTCAGATAAATAAATAATAATATTTTATAGACTTTTATTTTATAGAAGATTGTCTAGGCCATGTGCACATGCTATTGGACAGTGTTTGGATGATTGAAGCGGAGTTTAGGCTTTGCACAAATTGTTAAGTTATTTATTCGATTCCATCCACGCTTAACTCAAATTCTAATTGACGACTCGTGTAAACAAAAGCTTAAATGAGCCATTTACAAAAAGTAACAAACTCAAAACGGGAACATCATGTTTGAGCATGGTACACACGACACCCAACCGATGTTCGGGACTTAGTTTGATGGAAATGAGAGAAATTGAAGCACACACACGAGCGAGAGACGAAAAAAAAACACCTCACACTAAATTACACCCGTCGCCATGTCTCGGTTCTATACACCTCGGTACCATATTTGTAGCCGTGGCGCTTCACCACAAATGGGCAAATTGTTCCGTTGGGCCGAAGAAGAACCTCCCAGCGGTGTGCGTTGTCCGCTTCCCCGGACGGTGGTGTCTCATATTTTGCCCAATTCTGGAGCAGGCAGACATACCGGCCCGTCGGTTCGCTGGCCACAGCTGCACCACCGGAAAGCGGTGATCCATGTTTTGTGCCGCGTCTTCTGCTTCGCTTGTCCGTTTGTATCGTCCCGGTGCAGCATTCCCCCAGAGTCGACATGCTGGTCGCGTTACAATTTCGTAAGGATTCGATTCAAGTGTCGCGCGTGCACGGACGGGCTCGGGTTGTACGGAATCGAAACCCCCTGGTCAGGTGAGTTGTTGAATTTTAAAACAATTAGCCTTTTTCGGAGCAGTGTCTGCAAGGGGTTGTGCGTTTGTTCAGCCAGTATGGGTGGATCTTAGCACGCGCGCTCGCACTGGAATTGTGCCCTCGGTGCGCAGAGTGGGGAGAGATATGGGCGGTGGCACTGCACAATGCAATTGCAGGTTTGTGGCGCGAGCCATGATTCGCTTCCTTATAAAAAGAAGCGTACTGGCGCTTGGATGTACTTTTATGGCAAATGGAATTGTGCTCGCATGTTCGCTCGTTTGTTACCGTTTGCTGCACGGGACAAAGACACCAGCTGTTAGATTGGAAAATAAATGTAATAATTCTCGCTGCAGCAGACATGGGTTGATGAAAATATATTGAATTTCTAAAGAAAAAAAAATCAATTAAGCCGAAACTCCACCGTGCCACCGTTAAACTTTGTTTTTGTGATTTATTTATGCGTACAGATAATAATAATTGATCGACATATTAGCAAGAAAACAAACCATAATTGATGATTCGACAATGTATAATAAATGCAGCACGACCGACCGACCGGTTCACCGCCAGCAGGGGATTGCAAATTAATGTATTGCTACCCCGTCCACGAATCATCGTCCTGTACCGAAAAATTGACAGTGAAATGCAACCTGCCAAACGATCACAATGGACATAATCAATCCGCAACTCCGTCGTCCAGCGCAGCGCATTGTGACGTGATGTGAAATGATGATAAACTTTTGTGCCGAGTTTTTTATTTATTTCCCTTGACGAAATCGCTAAATATCATGGACCACGTTTCGCTCTCTAGGGAGTTTTTGATGTTACTCTAGGTTGCCGGTTCGGACCTGGTGGAACCGATTGTATCCTTTGCATCTTAAACTGATGGCGCATAAATGCCCCGACTGTTGGTACATGTGTACATTAAATTGTTAATTTGAAATTAGCGTGATTCAGTGTCATTACGAATCATTAATAGACCTGTAGAGATGGTCATTCCGTTTGCTTGCGCTTGCGTTTTCATTTCCGATTAGAAACCGGCAATTCGTACCTTGGTGCCGAACGTGTGATGGAAAAAAGAATTAAATGCACAGCGAAGGTTTTGCACCCTGAAGGAGACGTGTTGCAGTTGGCAATGTGTGTACCAGTGCGCTGGTAAGGTGTTGTGGGCGTAGTGAAAGCCTTCTTTACTGACTTCCCTGTTGCGTTCGCCAGGGGCCCGGGCCAATTCTGATCCGATTGCGATCGGTTTGCAATTATGGGTTATTTGGATAGGAGCAAGATAAATAAATTAGCACCTCCTCAGATAGGTTGGCCCGTTGGCGAGCTACGGCGGGATAAAAGTAAAAACATCCAAAGGGTCGAATCACGGTATTGAGATACAAATGTAAAACAGTGCAAGACTCATGCTGCTCTAGGCTTTGGGGAGTTTTTCTTGGCAAAAGGTTATTTACGGTAAGGGATAAAATTTGGATTTTGTGTATGATATATTTGAAAAAATAGTAGAAAAATGATTATAATTTATGGTAAATCTCACAACAGAAACTAATTGAAATTAAAATAATTAAGGGCTATTTAAGAAATTGGACAGCGATTTAGTCATAATATTAGCATTTATTATTTGAACATTTTTAAATAAATTTCTCTATGATTTTTAAAATAAATTTTCATATCTTATAGCACTCTAATCATGCACTGTAAAGTGAAATTTATTGTTCACTTGTACAGCAACCCACGAAGGCAAATACACCGGTTCATGCTCAGACATGAAGTGGCTGAAAGGAGTATTTTGACTTGTTGTTCATACATTCTTTGTGCAGTCAATTAAATAGAGCAGCAAATAAAGAGGGACATGAGATCGTGTAATTGTTTTTTATTGGTGCATACAAGCGCACATTACTCTCTTTATGCGGAATGAGAGAAAAAAAAACGTAACGTTGAGGGACTTTTCGAATATATTAAGATACAATTCGAGACGTTCTACTTTAACACTAGAACTAACGGATCAGAGATTATTTCATTTTCATCTTCATTTTCCTTACATTAATTTTTGATGTTAAACAATCTCACCGTAATCGATGTATGACTTTTACATATCTGTGTTGTAGTACAAATTTACAAATATATTAAAACATAATCCAACTTCTTAAAAAAACGTTCAAAACACTTGGAAGTTCTAGCGTTAAAGATTTGTTAGTAAAATATTTCATGTTACGCTCCCGATCTCAAACTAACCACAGTCCTATGATTGTTTACCGAGTAGGTGTATAAAATATATGTACTCGACATCAGGTGGAATATGTTTACCGGACAGGCGAGTAGGACACGAAATGTCTACAGCACGAGGTATTATTTATCGTTACACCGTCTCGAAGACCTTCAGTAATATCAATCAAAATTTCCACACCGGTCGCGGTACGGAGCCTTGTGGAGGCAAGTTAAGCAAATAATGCTTTTTTCGGGCGTGTGAAGAAATGCTACAACCCGGGATAAATTATTGCATTGTTTGCTTGTAACCCAGCGCTGCACGTTGCTTTACGGTTGCACGTGAAATTATTTATTCGGGAAGGACTTTATAATAAAGCTCGCAACCAAAATAAAGCGTATGCGTTTGCGATGGGATGACTGGGTCTTAGCGACCTAAATCTTTCGTGCGTCTTGCAGGACACACCTGGGACAACAACACGGGATCTCGCGAACCGGAAAGTTACAGTACGGCCAAAACCTTCCCAACGCAACCAGCCGCTAATGAGGGTAAAATGATAGTTTACTATTTATTTGTTTTTGCCGCGATCGGTCGGGAAGCTAGCTGGCCGATTACCGGTACCGTCCGGTAGTACGCATCCGTCTAGTACGTAGTAGTAGCCGCAACCAATGGCAGCTGCATGCGGCGTGCATCGCGCTGCAATTATTGCCTGCACGCGTCTCGTTTCGCACAAGACAAACAGTCACCGGCGGGCAAACTTTATTGAACCTTTTTGTTTTGTAATCAGCCATCGAACTCTGGCCACGGAGCGGTACGGTCTGGGAGCATCCTTCTAGTTGTTTTTTTTTCTTTCCAGCACCACACGAAGTATGGCAAAAGCAATCGATGTGCACTATCGAACCGGCTGGAGCATATTGCGAGCGATAGGCTGCTGCTCGCCGGGTCTCCGCGGGTCACCATTATTGTTTGTGTCCCATCGAAGGGTGTTGTTGTCACCGTTACAAACATTACACACTGCACTGCAGTGGTTTGATAATCCGTGGCCAATCTATCCGCTCCGGTCGATGCGATAGGGCCGAGTGTAAGGGATGGTGTGAGCAGACCGGCGAAGCATGGGGCGAATAATATTATTGGTGAACTTGGGATCTTTTGCCTTGCTGGGCACCGACTTTTGTTTTGTTGCTGTTGGCGAGCAGTGTTACGCGTTACGCGCGCAGTTCCCAGCGTCAGCTAATTGGACGGTGTCCTTCACGGGGGCAAAACTATTAAATTGATGCCACGCCGGTACGGGAAACAGAAGCATTGTGGTAAATATTTGTATTTGAAAACAGCATTTGAGTGAAATCCAATTTGTGCGATAAGAGCTGACGGAAAGGACACTATTGCTGACGTTCGGTTTGATTGATCGGTGTACCTTAATTAATGACGTAGAAGAAAGGAGTGATGTAAAAGTAATTGGTGATCTAGCTAATTACATAAGTTACATAAAATTATATAAGTAAAGTGATGTGATTTTATTTAACTCCTCGCTTATTAAGATCGTCCAGTCAGTACGTACTTTAAACTAAACTTAATATCTTACATAACAAATCGAACGTTTAATGAAACAAAAATCTTAGACTATAGAACTTATAGCTAAAAGAATGGGAGACATTTCCTTCTCCACCCTTTTATGTTAACCATATCCATGGGGGACTCGAAAGCAAACGATCTCGGATCGAACAGGTGGCGATTTTAAAGGTCCAAAGTTATTCCCGCAGTAGAAGTTTCGATTAGTGAAATGAAGCAATACTGGAAAAAATACTGTTGAGTAATATTGCCAGTGTAGGAAAAAAAAAATTACTTCACATTCAAAAGTTGTTGCATGTTATTCTAAAATTACGTTTAAAGTAGATTAGGAGTAGAAGATTCCATTGGCGCATCGCTATCTTTTATCTTCGTGCCCCTTGGTGTATTGCCAAGTGATTGCGTGTGACTTTGCGAAGAATTGGAGACTATTTCATCATCTAACGCTAGCCTTGTACGTGTAGAAGTCAATGGGGACGAAAAATAGAACGATCAAAAGGTATGTAACGCCAGCAATTCCCATCGTTCTATTCGGCATACATGTCTCAGTTTAGTTGCATTACCTTTTCCATGTTGTGAAATGTTCCTGTTAATACAGGAAACAGTGTGAATCATAGTATTTTGTACCATCCCCCAAGTTATTGTCGCCGCTCTACACGTGGAACACTCTTTGGAACTCCGTGCCTGGTGAAGATGATTCACCGATTAAACTGAGCAGCTCGACGCAACTCGACTGCAATGTGCCACGCTCAGTTGGACAGTGTTGGACGTAGCGTGGCCCGCCGGATGGTGATGCGCGCCGTCATCATCCTCCTATCGGTGACTTCAGTTCGATCTCGAGCGATGGTGATGATGGTAAGGAGGTGCATATGTTTCCACGAATTCAGAGCATGTGTCATGTCGTGGGGTGGCGCGTTGGGCGTTTTTATTTTTTTGTAGTATTATTGCTCTCCAATTCTGTGT
Source organism: Anopheles marshallii (assembly GCF_943734725.1). NCBI lineage: Eukaryota > Metazoa > Arthropoda > Insecta > Diptera > Culicidae > Anopheles > Anopheles marshallii. The sequence continues at coordinate 75,466,786 of NC_071327.1, read as the reverse complement.
TGTTCGTGCTGGATCGATCAGAAATGAAAAAAAAAAAAACAACAACAACGATGCTGATCTGGTTGCTCGCTTTGATGATCGTTTGAGCAGATGAGACGATCCGGTCGGGAGTGACCATTCCATCATTACCAGATGCTAATTTTGTTTGACTGCTCATGCCCAGCAGATTGGAATGTTGGCGCCAATCTTGTTAAGTTGAAATGGTTTTGTGAGGCGGGAGCGCTGGTTGTAACTTGCGATGGTTTATACTCGACATGGACTGGCGCATGATAAATAGTTGAAATGTTATTAAATGAGTAAAAAAGGATAATGAAACAAAAAACGACAAGAATAGCTTATTTCGTTACTTAAATTGAGAGTCATTATTGCTTGCAATTCTAAAGAAGATGCTTTCGATCGAATATTGTTTTATTTTCATCACCACACTTAATGTCTCGTCAAATTCAAGCATAAAATGTACTTGCCATAGGTAAAAGTGTGATGAAATGGAAATGACAAAATTTTTCAAACAACCTACTTCGCGCCGAGAGTCAGCAACGGGCGAGAGAGATTACATTCGCTGAGCGTAACTGCTCGAACCTTGTACCTACTCGCCGGAGAGCTGCCCGAATCGTCTTTCCCTTCGGAAACGGTTTCTTCGTTCGGTGCGGTGTGATTCTACCATTCATTTTGAATTTATCTCTTCATCACAGCGGACACGAACGCGCCGTGCTTGTAAACGCTGATCTGTAACTATTTATTGTGTATAAGCACGATACATCGTGCCGCGATTAGTAAACGAAACCAACGCTTGCGTTGGTCGCATCGGCGTGAAGCTCGCACGGGGCGGTAACTTTGAGTTCGGAGTGGAAAACGAAACAACAGCAGCGAGGAAGGAGTTATGGAAGAGTAGTGAAATTGCACCCGGTATGCACTAAACATATTTAAGGATGCGAAAGTTTACGGACATTGCATGGCGCAATGCTAGCGAATTGGGTAACGAATTCCTAGTGCGAATAGTAGTCACGGCCTGCTGGGACTCTCTGCTTCGATACTAATCGATAGCTCGGTTAAGAGATGTGCTACACCAAGTGTCTGTATCAACGTAAATGGTGCACGCAATACGCACGGACCTGTTCCCGCCAATTCGCCCTGTAAGCCCTCCAGATTGTTCACTTCCTACCTTCCCGGTTCCCATCCTCATCTTCAGACTTCACCTCTTCCATCCCATTTATCACCCAAATCCCCCCACTACCCCCCCCCCCCCAAGCCAAGAGCGGGTGGCTGTAGGGGTGTTACTTTTTCCACCCTTTCACATTCACACACACGTGATCGCGGCGTTTCGAATTCGTGTGGCACCCAAGTGTTGCGTGAGTTACATCTAGTGTTTTGGTGTTTGGTGAGCGCGTGTACGTGTGATTGTGATGCGTTACGGTGATCACTCATCTCTGCAACGGAATCATTTGCCATAGAAGAGGAACTTTACGACTGGAGAAACCCCGCGTGTGTGTGCAGACTCTTTGTTGCTAGCAGTGCAATGTTGGGCGCCCGTTGTTCGACCGACTCCCCGCGATAGATCTAACCTGTCGGCGTTAGGCTCGGGTTTGCTGCCAGGGTACAGCAACTGTTTGCGTCCGTGTACGGCAAACCAATCATCTTACCAGAGCCACAACACGGAGCCAGTTAACCGGCCAATCTCGTGTTGGGTCGCTTTAATGAAGAGTGACGTTTATTGACAGCCCGAATCCGTCCGGCTGCCGTAATTTTGATTGATTCTGCCCTGAATCTCGCTTCCTACTGTCCTCCTTTGCAATCTCCTTCCCGGCCGCCATTCCCACCCTCATTCGCTCCTATTAGGACGATCGGGCAATTGGTTTGCGAGTTGCAATTTCATCAGCGTGGTAGGGAATAACATATTTAACGTATTCGTGTGTTTTTTTTCTATTGTTGTCTCCATCACAGTCGGTCGGTTCGATCGTGTTGTTTTTAGTGAAGTGCATTTGCTGTTTGTTGCCTGTGCGAGGGCATTAGTGTCGGTGTGTTTTGTGATAGTGGGTGTGCTTGGTTGTAAGTGAGAGTTTATTGGGCACGACCGTGCAGCCAGCAGTGCAGTTGGTTCTGATCGAGTTCTCTATCAAGTAGCCGCCGGTTGACTGCAGGTGATCGGTTTTCCATCGGCCGACAAGCATCTGTAGTCTACCGGAACGATCCTAAGGCCTTTTGTACCCCGGGTTTATCTTTCTTCTCGTCAACAGTAAAGGTAAGTCCTCAAGGATGCTACTGCTCATCGCTGCTTGTGAATGTGTGAGTCGTTCCACGCATAGCTACTCACCAAAAACCGGTGGACAAATCATTAGCGAGGGATGAATATGTAAATGTAATACCTCCGGGAGCTTCACGTCAGGTGGAATGTAGCTTTGAGTGCGTGCTCTCTCTCTCTCTCATAAAACTGCTGGAATTCCCTAAGGGTGAGCTTCATTGATTTAAAGGTGTCATACGCTAATTGGACATTGGACGAGGCAGACAAGGGTACAGGTGTACGTCTTGTGGAACAGGTACCACCGAGCTCAGATTTGCCTGTTAATTACACACCGATGTATCTGGATCCTCTACTACCTGTCCCATGATATTGAGGCTTCGCTTTAAATCCTTTCTCCGGCGCAGGATTCTGCACTTGATGTTGTGCTCCACAAGTGCACAAGTGTTGTTTGTTTTAAACCTAGCCGGAGGCACATAGCCTCGATCTCCGGCCTCCGTAGCTCGATCTTCAATTGATCGCAGTTACCTATACGGAAGCACGGCCATGGATGGCCGTAAAATGGATGTACCGCAAGGCAGCCGATTGGCACAAGCAAGAGCCCTACTAAAGGCCCTTACAAGGACTTATGGATCCCGCCCACCGTAGTTTGCCAAGTGCTCCACCCTCTTTCGATAAAGCGTGCTGGCGTGCGGGCTCGGTGCGTAACCGTTGGGCCAATGTCGATTGAGCTGCTATTCCTGTTTGGTTGCTGTTGTAATAGCCGGTTTCTAGCCGAAGAGGGCTTAAAGTAAATGAAACGAGAACGAACAATGCACATCAGCCGCACGTTAATCGTCACTTACCAGACTCACTGTCACTGGTTTGGTATTTGAATGTATTGATAACAATCAGTGTGTACGCGGTCCACCATTTCCTTTCGATCAGTATCGTTCCCCCTCCGATGGGGCCGACGGCATTTTTCTTGTGCAGAATTGATAACACCCTGCCAGCTCATCGCTCGCCCAGTCCGCGCCTCCCACCCCCCCGGGAAAGGGTCTCCGGTGTGATTTATGTCTGGCCGTCGTAATCAACGGTGCTTCGCGCGTGTGTGCCCTTACGCGGGATTTCACAATCCCCAACCTTCCAATCAATGACCGGTTGAGCAGCGAATGTGAACCGACTGATCGCCACCGGAATGCGATACGAGTTTGATGAGTTTTGCCGCCATTGTGATCTGCTGTGCCTGTGCGAAAGATGAGGCATGAAAGTTCAAAACCCCGTATCAGGTACGACGCGGCGACAACGGGAAACAACGGGTGCGGGAAGATGAAATATTGAAACAATCAATTTAGTCCATGTTGAACAAATTGTTTGTGCTTCTTGTGCGATTCACCGACTGCTGGTGGAATGATTTCCATGTCCGCAATCATGCGGTTTTCGGTGTGTAGTTGTTGCTTTTTTGTCGGTTGAGTTGAGAGTTGAGCAGCACCGTACAATAAGGTCATTTTTTCCTCAAAAATTTTCTGTGTCGTTTTGCACTATCAAACGGCAAAGTGCGCAAAACCATCGCGGCCCATCACCACAAACCCGGGAGCCCAACCTTATCGCAGATTTGATGCCATTTCGTGTGGTCGTGAGGCGCACCAACAGCACGAAGACACGGCATTATTCGACCAACTATTTTGTGGCGTTGATTGTGCGTTGGCAGAATCTGCTGCTCAAACAGCTGTTTGATGGCGTATGTGTCGCGAGAGTAGTCGATGCAAGAGCAACATGGGTGACTTCGGCTGTTGGCTGTTTACCAGCGCGTCCTTATCAAGCCGAAGAAATGGTCTGGAAAGTATCAGATGCTTCAATCTCTACGCTCTTCCAGAACGTACTGTTCAATTTCAGCTGTTTTATGTGTTTGTACCGGCGATACAAAGCAGAGATTAACACAATTAGTTATGTAATGTTTATCATTGAAGCACGAATTATTAATCCCAATCACTCCGTAGCAAAACAAAAAAAAACATGAAATCGCGGCCTGGCCCGAGCAATTTTATCTTGCAAGCAGCGAACGAAATGAAACGGTTAAAATGTCCCAGCGAGATCTTATGTGTTATTCAACAAATAGAGCAAAGGATTAAATAGAAATGCCGACCGGGAATTCATAGGGGACCGTGTGGCCATGGCGAAACCCCCAAGTGCGATGTCCGACGGGATGGTTGCGGTGTGACGCGTGGGGCTTGGATGGGTTGTCAGCTTTGGTGGCGTGAACGTGAAAAACGTGCCACGAGTTGCTAAGTGGAGCCGGGACACGCTGCAAACCGGTCAATTTCGGCGATGAGCACGGCAGCAGCTACGCCCTGTGCGTACAAAGACGTTCTAATCAAATTAGTAAAGTGACCAGCGTGAGCGGAGGTTTCGTCAAACGGGTTGAAAAGGGGTTGGATGCTGCGCGGCCAGGGGCGGCGACTGTGAAGGAGGATTTTAGTTTTCGACAGGCTGTTTTTCTTGGCGTTGCTATACCATCTTAATGCCCCGTTCCCTGCACTGGATATGGTGGTATTAAGGGAAACATGTTTATTCATGTTGGTTCGTTGTTTGTTAAATGATGTTCCTAGAATTTGGGATCATGTTTTTTGAGAGAGAGAGGTATTTTTTTGGACTTTTATTAGGTACAAAAAAAAATTATCAAAAGATAGCAAATGTATCGAGCTCTTGCATAATTGGGAAGAATGCATGCAAAAAAGATTCGATTTTGATAAAAATTATATATTTGCTACAAAAAAAATGTGGTGGGACCCGCTTGAAGTTCTCCGTTATGAGTTTTAACGATAAATCAAAGAAAACTTAGTTCAACTATATTTTATAATGGCTAGCCAATATAAGCACGAAGGTATTTTGTCCAGAATACCCCGCTCTTCATTATTTGCCTCTTGGAAAAGTTCTGCACAACCAACGTATGAACTTTATACCTTCCTTCAAACGCCACAAAAGAGTCGTACCACTTTACGCAATGGGTCAGTTAATGATGATTTACCATATCACTAACCAAAACGGCAAGTATAAGTAACCACCGGAACGGTTCGCTCGCACACATCGCCGTTTGTGTCGGTTCGGTTCACGATCTGACCCAAGGACGACCGTTCGTGATTCGTCGCGGCCCTGTTTCTCGCTGGTCCATTAATTGAAACTATTTCATTGTTAATTAGCGCCATCTCGATTCCGGAGTGAAATCAGTTCACGGCAGGTCCCTAAGATTTGCCCCGGCAGGCTGCACTGCCTAGCGGCCGTTGGACCAGTCTGGTTGACTGGCGTTCAATCGAATTGATTCACCATAACCATTAACGAAAGGGGCGCGGGTGAATTGCGCCGGGGACACACCGGGTTATGCTCCTGGTTTCTGTTAGCACCTCCTAATCGTATCCACATCATCCGCACCGACATTGCACGCGCGTCTGCTTCGGTCGCTCGCTGGTTTTGTTTGTTTATTTACTCATGTGTCACCGTGCGTTTTGTGTACTTTGATTTTCATCGCAGCTCGTATTGTAGCGGATGAGTGTGTGTTACCTCCCCCGTCTTGCAAACGGTTGTACTGGACGGGCCGGGCTTTACTGTAAGCCTCTACTCATCATCTTGGAGCTGGAACTGGTGCTTTGTGTTTTGTTCTGCTTCTACGTGTTGTTTATTTAATCGAATTGATTCGATTGTCATTGCCGATGATTCGACGAGGTACGTGGATCAGCTGAGTTTGTATGCATCTGTTCAAACTAATCTGTCGCTTCGCGTTATGGATCTCTGCAAGATTGTAAACGGTTTGAGCTAAACCGTTTTTTTTTCTTCTTGTTGTTGCTGTTGTTTGTTCAATGTCTGAGAATTGGTAAAAATGTGTGCTGTGAAAACTGTCCGATCGTGGTGTCGCTGGAAGCAAACAATCATGAAAGAGGATATCCCCGCACAAACCGATAGCGTTGGGGGCATTTATATAACCCCTTATTAGCACGCCGAGGGCAGTGGGAACTGTCACCCAACTCCCCCAACAACGGAGGACTGGAGCGCTGCCCTCCCCTGGGGCCAGCATCGGCACTTAAAAGCTGTCACGCAAGTTGAGTTGGCGCCTGGCGCCAAACGTGAGTCCCGATGAATCCAGATGGAGAACTTCTACCACGGCTGGTGGTTTCATCTTCGCCGATTTTGTAGTAGCGTCACAAAGCAAAACAAGCAAGCAATACAAGCAAGGACAGAAAAAAAAATGCGCGCGAGCGGCGGAATTGAGGTTGAAGCTTTGTTTTGACAGTCGGACGGATCCGGATCTGGACGCTCCACCCGAACGGTAGGCAGCGGGTGAGAAGCCCCGGGTGGATTAGGAAATCTAAGCCGAAATCGTCTGCCGCCAGCGTTACGCGGTTAAGCACCCGCCAACCCGCCACAAATGATGTCACGTTAACGGACGAAGCTTAACCTCCGCGGCCGGCTAAAAATTGGAAAGGAATTTAAAGCCACGCTAAAGTTTAAACAACTGTCTGGACCATCGGCACCGTCTGTTCTGGCCGGATGGTACATCTGGAGAAGGTTTGACGGAGGTGAAGGCTTTTTTTTCTTTTCGGTGTCGGTTTTTGTGCCGTGTTGGTTGGTGTTTGTTATTATTGTGTCTTGGTTTATTTATGTACAGCATCTTTTTTCTTTTCTTAATTCTCTCGAGCAAAGTTGCACATTTCTTACTACAATACACGCCCGGGGCATTTGTTTAATGGGACGAGTGGATTGAACGGCGAAAGCGAAGCGAAATTGTTTCAAGAGAAGTCGCCGCGTCGTCTAACTTCTAAAGATTTTAATGGTGCTACCACTATTCCCCTGCTATGACGTACGACTAGATTAAGGACGATGATAGAGAACTGTGCAAAGGATGGGTAGAAAAATGTCTAACGACGAACATCCAGCACCAAATGATGATACAGCAAGATTGCACCACAATTGATATCCCGCGAGGGCCTCTCCTTGGGAAGCTATTAGATAGCGGGCGCACGTTAGCTTTCGTACTTATTTTCCTTTCTGGACGTTGCCGTACTGGGGGAGTTTGGCAAATTTCTGGGAAAAAAGTTCTATTTTTGGAGCAATTCACCAGGACAAGGTTTGTCGAGATATAACCAATTTGAGAGCTATATCTGAGAGCTCGTTTAGCTTGGTTTTGCAAGTAGTTAGTCGTATTCCTACATCTTGGTTTCATGATTGGTATCCTAACTGCTAGATGATGGTGCCTAAATCAGGTTCACCCAGCATGCAACTGCTCGTCAGCAGAATTTTCTGGAGGATGTCTCTGTATGCTTGAATTACCATTCCAACCAGCGATCATGGGCGCTTTTTTCTTCACGCCAGCTTTGTGACGTGGGTACGAGCAGCGTCCATCAGTTCCGGTTGTAAACACCGTAAGTCATCAATTTTCTTTTGCAACACGAGCCATTAATGCTGAGGTTGAGGAATCCCCCAGGTCCCAAAATTGGTGGCGCTCAAGACCAATAACAACATGGAATCAAGAATTCAGTTCGCTACAGGAAACTCTATCCACTCGCTGGTCTCAAATTACGGACTTTGCATCGGATCGACCCTGGACGCGAGCCACGCACACCATCTTGTCCGGTTTTGCATGCGCGAATAATTGCGCCAACTAAAGTTTTTGTCAATGGGGTAATAAGAAGACGCAGAAAACATGTTGGCTTGGAATCGTAGCGGTGACGTAAAATCCTTTCCGTAGTTCGTAAGTACCTCTCAATTTGGGACTAGAACCTATTACCTATACGACCCAGTCTTCTTTGGGAAGTGCTCACACAAGATTGTTCTGCATCTAACATTTTATGAAACTTAGTTCTAAACGGTACGAAGAACGTCAATGTTTGCCAGTTCGATTGTCACCTCAGATTGGGCGTCCTCGTGTGCTAGTTCCGATTTCTTTCCTCAACTCCAGCTGATCGGTGCACTTTTCAACGGCCCGTTCGGATGTTCACATCCGTAAACTTGATCGGTCTGGCCGGTGACAAATTACACCACACCGCAGCAAATGTCACCGGATCGCGCACGCACAAGAGACTGCTGTTGGTGCTGTCTCAGTGTCCCCATGTTCCCCATGCACGTTACGCGCCGGGAACATAATTGCATCCATGCGCCCGTCACCGATTAGCACAGCTGATTGGGCACCAGGTTCCGCCTCGCTGTAGGTTATTGCTTGCCTGGCAACGGGTAGAGCCAGAACACTCGAGAGTTGTAATTGGAACTCTGTAGGTGCCTCTTTTGTCGGAGGATTACAGGGTGAAAGGTTAATCACAGCAATGTTGGAAAAAAGATCAACACAACATCAATACTCTTGGCAAACAAATTACGAATGCAAAATATAACATCACATAGCGTACTTGAAAGAATTCCCGCCCGGTAAGATGATAGCAAGCGATGGTAGAAAGAGGGAAAGATCCTTCTCCGGAAATAACAATCGGGCCATTGCGAATGTGAGAGAAACTGTGGGACGACGAAGGGAGATAGAACCAGAAGAACAGACACTGTAAATAACACTCATTAATCAGGAACGCGGTCTGGGGCGCAAATCCAGTGGTTTAGCGCGATTACCAGAAGTGAAATTGCGAACGCATGTACGCCCAAATCAAGCGATGGTTAAACGGGTGTCCCACGGTGATCGATCGACCGGTTACGTCACAACTGTCACTGCTGCAAGGCGACGGTTTCGTGCGGTGGAGATCGTTTGAATTTTTATAGCTTCATTGTTCCCCGGTGTGCTGGTTGATATTTGTCACCTGACCACACAACGCCCAACGCTCATCGATGCCGAAAACGTGCCCAAAACCGATCGGCGCTAGATCTGTGCCCGTACGTGATCGGGTTGCTAATAGTGCGGTAGTTACTGGTCGGAGTACTATTGTATTTCAAGTTCTCATCAAGAAGCTTTCAACCTTTGTTGAATGGAAAAATGCAAAGAACTCGAAGATCACGATCAAATGTACAATCAATTAACGTTCGGTGGAGCTCATGTTGATTTAATGTAAGAAACCATCAACTCATCGTCACGATATGAGAATTTCGGTTTTGTTTTTTTGATTGTCTTTTGGTGTCTTTTGAGGATTTCTTCATTTGATATTGGAAATGTGAATAGAGAGTTCTGGTCGATTGCATCAGCTCTATATCTAGACTAAATATAAGGTCTTGAGGACCTAATATCAGACTTATGAGGTTTGTGGACGATTACATAAGTCTGGTATAGCGCTGATCTACTGTTGTTGGAACTTCGATCATGCCGAATTCAATTCCCATTAGCTTATCCGGAAATCAGATTTCGTCATATTGTAATGAAACTGGTCCGGTTTGTGTGCATATCTAATAAATAATTAAACGTCTTCAAAAACATACAAAAAATCCATCTCTTTAACTCCAATATCAAATGATTTTGTATTTTTTTGGAAACTATCTCTTTGTATATTTTTATATCCCTTTATGTCATATACTACGAATTATATACAAGCATCATGAAGAAACTTCCTGATTGGAATTATTAAATGTTCCCAGTGTAAAATAACGAATAAAATCTACTCCCAAGAAGCAAGAGCAGCATGGAATGTATCGTTAATCGGTCAATAAGGAAGACGTTGCTCTTCGGTAGGTAATAAATTTTTCCACACTTAATGGCAATTATGGTTTTGTTTTTTATTTCAAACCATAACCCAAAGCTGGAAACCCCAGTCGGATGGAGTCGAGTAGAAATTTATGAACCGGCTCAATCTTCCGACAGTGGTGATGAGATACTAAATAAGCAGTAAATCCCCTTTGCGAGCATGGATTTGAGAGGTGTGTTTGAGTTCATACGTCAAAATCTGGGCAGTAAGTAAGTGGTTCGTTTCATTGTGTAGAGCATAAATTTGAAGTTAAAGAAACGTTTATACAAACGGGTGGCTGGGCAGCGTACAACGATATCGTAACCGAGTGCAGTACGATCTCGGATAACTTGTGTTCGATCTGGTGACCTTGATCAGAACAGCGTCTTCGCTCGCGTACGTATAGTATGCGTATAGTTGGTGAGCAAGAAATACATCAGATGGAATGGTTCAACGTGGCCACAGTTTAGACGTCGCTTCTCCAAAGAATCGTAAACAATCCGACCCCACAATGCAGGGTAGGGTTATTCGGGGGATCTCACCTCGGAGCCAAGCGGTGCAACAACGGCTGGCGTCAACGATGACGATGGATGCGACGAACTGGGACGCGTAGACGATGCGCCGGTGTTACGGCTCGGTCTGGTTTTGGACACGGGATGCTCGGGAAGGATAAATTAGTAACTGATCTAGAGAAAATAAATAACACTAATTGCGTTTGAAGTGAGACGCCGATGCCGCCGTTTTGCGCCGAAGTGTTATCGCTGGTCGGGTGGAGATCTCCCCGTTCTGCCCGTACAGCAACCCGGTAGGTTGAAGCGAGCGATCTCCAAATCATGGACGTTAGACCGTTTTGCGATTCGTGATTGAGTTGTTGAGTTGAGGCTGTAAGTGTTGGTTGGTTACATGATGGCGGTCACTGTTTATGGGCTCATTTGATTGGTAGACTTACCTTTTGTATGTATTTTTTTTATGGTCCATAACTTAAGATTATGCCACTTTACGACAGCTCAGACACACGAAATTGACGACAAATAGTTTGAGTATCGTTAAAAAGCTGCATTAAAAAAAATGCTCAGACAAATGCAATCATGTGCCTTTTACATAACGTTAAAGCGTTAAATATTTTATCTACTTCACCATCCACTTGGGAATTCGCTTCATTTGAAGTGAACTTGCGGCGCACCATGGATTGACTGTTCAAGGAGAGTTCGAGGCAAAACTGTGCATGTGTCTGTTTGTGAGCGAGTGTCTGAAGTACGAAGCCTCAAGCGATCGAAATGGTAAATTGATACAACGATCGGACCAGCCTCGACGATCACTTCCCAGTTGCAGCCGTTGCACGGGATGCTGCAGAGCGGGTGTTGTGAGAAATTTGTTCGATCACTGCTTGGCACCGGGCTCCGGGACGGGACGCAAGCGAATCCGGGACAGAGCGCCCTTTTTTTCTCTGATCTCCCTTTACGATCAACCACCCGTAAATCGTCGATTGATCAATTGCCATCTCGTAGCTTGCTGTAGCTTGCTGTGTCCGCACAGATACGGCTAGATGTTGGCCCGACCAGCTGGATGTGATAAAAGTGAACGAGAGCAAACGATCAAAGTTGTGTGTGGAGATTGAAATCAACTGTGTAAACCCTTCCTTGTGATGGAACGGGTTGCATATCGGGGCAGCAGACAACCCCATTCAGGTGCACCTTGCAACTCTGCCCGCCGGACAGACCGCCGCGCCAGCGTCGCCAAGAAGCGAGTGGTCCACCGTACCGAAAGTAGTTGATCTCACTTTCGACCGTTACAAGTGCTGATGGGAAACACATCTTGTGGATCGTATTTTTTTTTGTGTGTGTTTTCGGTTTATTTACTCGATAAATTTTCCTCAACAACTGCGGTGTAACGTATGCGGACTATAATTTTTTTTCTTTTCTCTCCCTATCTTTCCTCACCTGTTCCACTTGCTGTACGTATACACTGAAAGGGACGCATGGTGCACCACGTGCCCGTTTGCTATTGCGTTTTATCAAGGGTGATTATTTCACCGCACGAAAAAGTCATTGCGGTAAGGCGTACAAATTGCATTCGGTGCGTTGTGCGGGTAAGAAAACACCTAGGCACCCGGGTGAGAGACACTCAGGCGTAGCAGTTCGAGTGCAACACGGACCGCATTTTCCCTGTGTGAATAATCCATTCCCAACTTGCTCATCGACCCGGTGCACTGGTGGACTGCCCTAATGCACTACTAATTTAATGGTGTAAACAAGCAATTAGAAGTGATTTACAAAAGTTCCGCCCGGATACCCCGGTCCCCGGTGGCGATGGTTCGGGGCGTCTCCATATTGGGACACCCCGTGGTGCGTAGCAAAGCATGGCGCGTAATGGGGGTATACCGGTGATGCTGTTTACACGTGAGAAAGTTCCGCACTACGACGGTAACGCACCGGTGGCATGTTTCGTAAAAGGGCAGACAGCCGTCGGGTTTTTTGTTTTCACGGAACAAGGATAGCGTGCGGTGTTATTTTAACTC